>NC_072010.1:83991151-84331151 GCF_027791375.1 Indicator indicator
GCAAAGCAGAGGGGGAGAATCACCTCCCTCGTCCTGCTGGTCACTAAAGAATTCAAAACGCAACCTAAGCACACATTACTTTTAGAAAGCTGTAAAACTTAACCTTTGGAGAATATGAAGAGCACTTCATGACAGCTTTTTAAATGGCTATTAAAACTTTGCATTTCAGAATATTTTTTTTTTTAAAGTCTAATGCTTTGGATCATGACATCACCTTTATACAGCAGATTTCCTCCTGTTATTCAGCTGTGTGGGGAAAAAAAAGTCACCACAGATGTTCTAAGGATTACGTCTTTGGACTTTGAAAAAGTATTCTGAGCAACTCCTGAATTCAAAGTCTCCCTAAACAAATTTAATTCCCCAGCATGAAGAAAATAACACTAAGTTCTACCTTCTCTGCTCACTGATAGAAATAGACGTCAGTTAATTAAGGCTTTGGTAGTATTTTTGAGTTTATATAAAGCTTTTTCTGCCACTTTTAGACGGCAGATAGGGAAATATTCTCCCACACCTCCACTGGCTTGTAGCAGCATGTAAAAATTAGTCTTTGCCTGCCAACTGAGATTAGGGAAAAAAAAAAAAAGTGAACAAAGATTTCTTTTGTTACAGCTGTGGGTTAGACTTCCAAAATCTTTTTGTTTATAAAGCATAATCTAGGCAATTAACTTACACTAAACCAACAGATCAGAAAACCATAGCAATCTGTTAATCTAATAATGGCTACAATAAACTGCTCAATTTTTAGGTCAGACTGCATTTCCATATGGGAATCATAGAAGGGTCTGGGTTGGACATGACCTCTGAAGGTCCTCTAGTCCAACGCCCTCTGCACTAAGCAGGGGCATCTCAACTAGATCAGGTTGCCCAGAGCCCTGTTGAGCCTCACCTTGAATATCTCCAAGCACAGGGCCCCAACCACCTTTCCCCGGGCAACCTGTTCCAGTGTTCCACTACCTTTGTGGTAAAAAGCCTGCTCCTAACACCCAATCTAAATCTGCTTTTCTCTAGTTTGAAGCCATTGCCCCTCATCCTATCACTGCAGGCCTTTGTAAACAGTCTCTCTCCATCCTTCGTGTAGGCCCCCTTCAAGTACTGGAAGGTAGTTATTAAGTCTCCCTGGAGCCTTCTCTTCTCCAGGCTGATCAACCCCAGCTCCCTCAGCCTGTCCTCATAGCAGAGGTGCACCAACCCCTTGATCATTCTCATGGCCCTCCTCTGGACCTACTCCATGAGCTCCTTGCCCTTCGTATATTGAGGGCTGGACCTGGATGCAGTATACACAAGGTCCTTGGGATGCCCTAGGGTCAAAAAACATTTCCACATTGAGCTGTCATGTAGTGAGCAAGAGATCACGATTTTCTCTACACGCAGAAAGTGATTAAAAAAGAGCAAGAAAAAGAAATAATAAAAACCCCATGGCATAGGGCTCATGCCTCCAAAGATCATACAACCATTAAGGTTAGAAATGATCTTTAAGATCATCAAGTCCAACATTCTACCCAACACCTCCATGACCACTAGACCATATCCCAGAGTGCCACATCTACTAATTTTTTGAACACATCTGGGATAATGACTCCATCACCTCCCTGGGCAGCCTGTTTCAATGCTTGACTACTCCTGCAGGAAAGAAATTCTAATATACAACCAAAGCATCCCTATCTGCAGCTTGAGGCCATTTCCTCCTGTCCTGTTAGTTTATCTGGGAGAAGAGGCCATCACTGGCCTCACTACAACCTCCTTTCAAGTAGCTGTAGAACAAGATCTCCTCTCAGCCTCCTCTTCTTCAGGCTAAACAATCCCAGGTCCCTCAGCCTCTCTTCATAAGAGATGCTCTCCAAACTCCATGCCTCCAGAGACCTTATCTTCCAGCAGAAATCTCTTTTTTTGATGGCAGATTCTGGCAAGCATGCTGCACACCACAGCTATAATCCACAGTGTAGAAAAGTAAGAACAGTCTGTGTGTTGGCACAAACAGAACACTTGTCAGAGAGGAGCTCTGCCCAGGCAGTAATATTTAATGCTTTGATAATTTTTTACAGCAGAAGCCAATTCTGGAAGTAAACACCTTCCCCACCAAATTTGCCAAATGAAAGTATCACAACTAACCATGCAAACAAAAGACACCCAACCCCCTCCTACTACCCATCTTTTTTTTTTTTTTTTACAGGCTCATTACAAAGAACATCAACAAAACCATAGAATTGTAAAATGGTAGGGGCTGCAAAGGACCTCTGGAGATCATCCTGAAAAGCAGGATCACCTAGGGTAGGTCATACAAGAATGTGTCCAGGTAAGTGTGGAAAGTCTCTAAAGAAGGAGAATTCACAACCTCTCTGGGCAGCCTGCTCCTGCTCACCAGCCCCCTTACACTAAAGGAGGTTCTCCTCATGTTGAGGCGGAACTTCCTGTGTTCCACTTTCTGTCTGTTGCCCCTCATCCTATCAATGGGCACCAGTAAAAAGAGACTGACCACATCTTTTCACCACCCACCCTTCAGGTATTTTGTGAACATTGATCAGATCAATCAGATCCCCTCTCAGCCATCTCACCCGGGGCTAAACAGCCCCATGTCTCTCAACTTTTCTTTATCAGACAGATATTCCATTCCTTGTTGAAATAAATAGGTGATTTTTTTTTTTTTTAATAGGTAAAAGCATGCTCTTATTTCACCCTCAGCTCTTGTGAGGTGTTTCAGATGCCAAGGTTCAGTTCCTTCTCCTGGCTGGAGCAAGGCTAATACATCATAGTAACAAGCCTACCTGGGAGATCAGAAAGCCACCAAAAGTCATGACCTTCTCAGTTTCTTGTGTTCAAGTGCTGTTTCTGTAATGCAACTGACTTCTTTTTGGGATTGAGATGCTTCCAAGCAGTTGGCATATGCAGGCTCCACTTCTGCTGCTGCAAACACTTATGAACATACATGGAATGGCTGATCAGATCTTCCTTTCTACCTCACAAGGTGATTTAGATTTGTACCTCCAGCTCCTCAGAAAATTACACCATGGCTCCTATGTTAAATGGCAATTGCCCTAATTGCCAAGCTGAATGATTTTACATGCTTGGCAGAGTAATTTCTTTTGGTTTTGTTCACATTTTTGAAGCATGTCAATGTCTAGGACATCCATTTTTATTTTCATGCAATATTCAAATGGTTTTGAGTCCCTGAGAGAAAGAGATGAAGTCCTAAGTCTTCCTCCACAGAGATATATTGCTTTTAGCAGAGAGATCTGCAACCCAGCTGTGTTACATATGCTTTCCGCCAGTTTTATTTGATCACTTTATCTGTCCTTTCCTTCCCAGTCCCTCCCACACAAGGTGGGAGTGGGAAAAAAGGCAGCAAGACATGCCATTTATTCTTTCTAATAGTCTCTTCCCACACAATCATAACAACACAATTCATAATCTCAGTATTTGAAGAACACTCCTCCAAAAATTCTTCCAATCACGTTAAACATGAAAGAGATGTGCAATTTCCACCCTTAAGGTTTTTAAGCTCTATTTGAAGAGAATTTAGGATGCTGGGCATATTCACATTACACTTACTTTCCAGATTGATGTGATTTTAGTATCAAGCCTGTCTTTCCATCATGGCTTGAAGAGTTAACTTCATAGAATGGTTCAGGTTGCAAAGGACCTTAAAGATCATCTAGTTTCAACTCCCCTTCCATGTGCATGGACACCTACTAAACTAGGTTGCTCAAGACTTTGAATACACCCAGGGAGGGGGAATCCACAACCTGCCTGGGCAATCTGTTCCAGTGTCTCACCACTCTCACTGTAAAGAATTTCTTCCTAATAGCCAGTCTAAACCTCCCCTCTTACAGCTTAAAAACATTGCCCCTCTTCCTATCACTACAAGCTCTTGTAAAAACTCAGCATAAGAACAAATCCCAGAGTTGAATTTATCAGCTAACCTCAAAAACTAATCTCATATTATAGAGCTTGTGTTATTGCTCAATGTCTGAATGTAAAAATAGAGAGATTAAAGGAATTTTTTTTCTTGATAGCCTACTCTTTTCACTTTTTTCTTAATCTGTTACTGGGAAAACAGTACCCTGCGCCCCTGCACTAGGCACTGGTGAGGCCATACCTCAAATATTGGGTTCAGTTTTGGGCCCCTCACTGCAAGAGAGACATTGAGATGCTGGAGCATGCCCAGAGAAGGGCAACAAAGCTGGTGAAGGGTCTGGAGAACAGGTCTAGTGAGGAGTAGATGAGGGAACTGTGGTTTCTTAGTCTGGAAAAGAGGAGGCTCTCTGAGGGGAGCCCTCATTGCTCTCTACATCTCACTGAAAGGAGGCTGCACTGCAGTGGGGGTTGGTCTTTTCTCCCTAGTATCAGATGACAGCATGAGAGGAAATGGCCTGAATTTGTCTCAGGGGAGCTTTATATTGGATATTAAGAAAAAAAATATTTCCTTCAAGAGTGGTCAGGCATTGGAACAGGCTGCCCAGGGATGTGGTGGAGTTACTGTCCAATGAGGTATTAAAAAAACCAAGTAGGTATGGCACTTTGGGACATGGTCTAGTGGTCATGGAGGTGCTGTGTAGAAGGTGGACTTGATCATCTTAGAGGTCTTTTGCAACAGTAATGATTCTATAATTATCTAATTAAAGCAGGTGGGGTTTCTGGTTGGTTGGTTTGTTTGTTTTTTCCTTTTTTATTTTACTACTGCATTTGCACTAACTTTGTGGGAGATGGCAAGAATTTACACATGTTAAGATGTTAAGAAAAAGAAGGCCATTAGTTCTAATTTCATGATTATGAGGGAGTAGACCCTGGCTATTTGGAATCTGCTCTTCATGTTGGTTTATAAGAGCACTAAATAAGCAACCTTTCTTCCAGGTAAGTGAGAAATAGCAGAGCAATGCTTTACTGGCACTCAGAAAAATGACTCCTTATTTTCAGATAACATTGAGGACAAAATAATTGGTGAATAAAAGAAAATATCAGAAGAAACACATTCAGGATCATTCAGCTTTCAAGATGCTGGTTGTCCACCAATACTCTTCCACAGCCTTCTAGTGTCATTTTCTCAAATATTCTTCCTCCTTACAAGATAAGGATCCTTTCTCCTTATATTTGTGAAGAAAACAAACAAACAAACAACCCAAAGAATAGGCAGTCTCAGGAAACTGGACATCCTTCAGTTCAGCTTCTTTGTAATTAATCACACCACCACCCTATCTCACATCACCACTTCACTGCTCTGGTCCCTCAAGATCTAGTTACTCAACAGCAAAATAAACTACTTAGTATTTTTAAGGTGTGGGTGGGAAAAAGTGTCTTCTCACAGATGATACTGAGGCACTGGAAATATTACAGAATCACAGAACGATAGGGGTTGGAAGGGACCTCTGGAGATTGAGGGGATTGAGTCTTTTATCAGTAAGTTTGCAGATGACAAAAAATTAGGAGCAGGTGTTCATCTGTTGGAGGGTAGAAGGGCCCTGCAGAGAGACCTTGACAGGCTGGATGGGTGGGCAGAGGCCAATGGGGTGAGATTTAACAAGGCTAAGTGCAAGGTTCTACACTTTGGCCACAACAACCCCAAGCAGCACTACAGGCTGGGGACAGAGTGGCTGGAGAGCAACCAGACAGAAAGGGACCTGGGGGTGCTGGTTGATAGTAGCTGAACATGAGCCAGCAGTGTGCCCAGCTGGCCAGGAGAGCCAATGGCATCCTGGCCTGTATCAGGAATAGTGTAGCAGGACAAGGGAGGTTATTCTTCCCCTGTACTCAGCCCTGGTCAGGCCACACCTTGAGTACTGTGTCGAGTCCTGGGACCCTCAATTCAAGAGAGATATTGAGGTACTGGAACATGTTCAGAGAAAGGTGATGAAGCTGGTGAGGGGCCTGGAACACAAACCCTATGAGGAGAGGCTGAGGGAGCTGGGGTTGTTTAGCCTGGAGAAGAGAAGGCTCAGGGGTGACCTCATTGCTGTCTACAGCTACCTGAAGGGAGGTTGTAGCCAGGTGGGGGTTGGTCTCTTCTCCCAGGCAACCAGCAGCAGAACAAGAGGACACAGTCTCAAGTTGTGCCAGGGGAGGTATAGGCTGGATATTAGGAGGAAGTTCTTCACAGAGAGAGTGATTGCCCATTGGAATGGGCTGCCCAGGGAGGTAGTGGAGTTGCCGTCCATGGAGATGTTCAAGAAAAGACTGGATGAGGCACTTAGTGCCATGGTGTAGTTGATTGGATATGGCTGGGTGATAGGTTGGACTGGATGATCTTGGAGGTCTCTTCCAACCTGGTTGATTCGATGATCTAGTCCAACCCCACTGATGAAGCAGGTTCTCCTACAGCAAGCTGCACAGGACAGAACCCTGGCACACTCTGAACGTCTGCAGAGATGGAGACTCCACCACCAATCTGGGCAGCCTGTTCCAGTGCTCCACCATCCTCAACATAAAGAAGTTCCTGCTCATGTTGAGGTGGAACTTCCTGGGTTCCCACTTAGACCCATTGATCCTTGTCCTGTCACTGGGCACCACTGAAATAATACTGTCCCCATCCTCCTGACACCCACCCTTTTGGTTTCTTTGCTCAAGTCAGAAGATTCTCCAGACTTCTTACGATACTTTCTTCTGCCCTATAAAAATGCTGTATGTACAACTTCGAAATCAGCAGCTCGAATGTTGATAAGAGAATATAGGAAAGCACACAATACTGCCTTTTCATGTGGTATTTTCACCATTCTCGTACCTTCCTTTCTCCTTTACTTCCTATCTTTCCCACTAGATTATTTTTTCTGCTGAGTTTACACTCCATAAAACATTGACGAATTAATTTTATCCCTTCGTGTAACTGCTATTTTAAAACATTAAAAAAAAAAAATTTCAATCATATAATTGGAGCAATTAAATTATTTCCTACTTTTGAAATGCTGTAAGAAGCGATCACACATTTACCTTCAAAACTCCTTTATACTCTTTGTCTCAAAAAACTTCCCCTGACATTGTACAGCCACCTACGTGAATTCTTCTGTTTTCGACAAACAGAAGGACCTAGGCACCTTGCATACTGTCACATCACAGACAGGAAGATTAATTGTGTCCTAAGGGGTCAGGTATTGATTTTGAGATCTAAGACATCTTAAATCTGAGGATGTCTTTGAGTAAGGAGATACACACCCTTTCCTCCTCCCCGAAGCCAGATGTACATTTATAGGTTCCTTTCAATTATCTTTTGCTTTACCTATTAAATTGCCTTTATTGCAAATCATGAGTTTTCTCACTTTTACTCTCCTGATTTTCTTCCCCACCCGACCAGAGCAGTAAGCAAGCAGCTCTGTGGTGCAGCAGGGGGTTAAAGCACAACATAACGTTGCTGTGTGACCACAGTGAAGCCTCATCACTGCAGCACATTTCTGTTCATGTGTTTTCAAGAGGACCTGATTTCATTTGAATAAGTAAAAAGATTGTTCACTTGCAGGAAAGGAGTCTAGCATATGAGGAGACTGAGAGAAGACTTTGTTCTCTAAACATATTGGGGGCAGACTTGTTTAAGCTACAGTTCAAATACTGCCACAAAATGTAAATATTATCACAGAACCATGGAACTGTTGGGGTTGGAAAAGACTTTTAAGATCATCAAGTCGAACTACTCACCTAGAGCTCACAATCCCACCACTACTGCTAAGCCGCTACCACTAAACCATGTCCCTAAGCACCACATCCACAAATCTGTGAAATACCCCCAGGGATGGTGACTCCAACACCTCCCTGTGCAGCCTCTTCCAATGCTTAATAACCATTCATGTGAAGAAATTTACCCAACCTAAGCCTCCCTTAGAAGAACTTGAGGCTATTTCCTGTTATACTGACAATTGCTGCATGTGAGAAGAGATTAACCTCTTTTCAGGGCTTGTAGAGAGCAATGAAGTCTCCCCTCAGCCTCCTCTTCTCCAGACTAAACAATCCCAATGCCCTCAGCTGCTCCTCACCAAACATATTCTCCAGACCCTTCACCAGCTTTGCTACCCTTCTCTGGGTGCACTCCAGCACTCAATGTCCTTCTTGGAGTGAAGGGCCCACAACTGAACCCAGGATTCAAGGTGTGGCATCACCAGTGCATGATCACTTCCCTACTCCTGCTGGCCATGCTATTGCTGACAAGGCCAGGATATTGATAGCTTTCTTGGCCACCTGAGCACACTGCTGGCTCATGTTCCAACAACCGTCAACTGACACCTCCACATCCTTCTCCACCAAGCAGACCTCCAGACACTCTTCCCCTGTCACTGCATTGTAATAAGCTACAGTTTTCTAGCCTTCTAAAGAGAAGCAGCAACAGCTGAAAACATACTTTTAAAAAGGAGTCAGTCAATTCATAAATGGAATTTATATTATCAGCTGTGACTATGTGGGCAGGAACTTAATGATCTAATGATGCCCCTGCTAATCTTAAGTTTGCACCTCTTTCTTGCTAATACACTATAAATCTATCCAGAAGAAATTCCAGTATGGGCATAACCCACTTATTTCAACCAAACACACAGTGCCCTCTGACCTGAAATGAGCACTGAAAACTTGAACTGCAAATGGAAGACTCCTCTGAGCCCATTTCCATTTTCCAGTCTGCTGGATTTTTAACCCATTTTGCCTAAAGGAAATTCTTGCTTCTCAGCCCCTAAAACATTTAATATGTATCTACCTAAACTTTCTTTCTGTACATCCATGATCTTCTATGCCTTCACTGTTTTCTTGCTTAAAGTATCAGTTTGTCCCCTGAATTTATCTGAGCTCCACTCACACTCCAGCTTAGTGCTTAAGGCTGAAGGTTTAGAACCTGTCATGGTAACATTACATGCCTGGTATCACAGACTCGCTATGGCTGGAAAAGGCATTCAAGATCACCAAGTCCGACCAGTAACTAACTCTACCAGGGCCACTACTACACCATATCCTTGAGCACTTTATCAGATGGCTTTTAAATACATCCAGGGACAGAAATACAATCACTTCCCTGGGCAGCCTGTTCCAGTCTTGGAGAACCCTTTGGGTATAGAAGTTTTTCCTAATGTGCAACATAAACCTCCCTTGGCATAATTTGATACCATTTCCTCTTGCCCTGACAATTGTGACTTGTGAGACAAGACCAACCCCCACCTCACTCCAGCCTCCTTTCAGAGTTGTAGGGAGCAGTGAGGTCTCCCCTCACCCTCCTCTTTTCCAGACTAAGCCACCCCAGTTCCCTCAGCTGCTCCTCACTGGACCTGTTCTCCTGACCCTTCACCAGCTTTGCTGCCCTCCTTTGGACCTGCTCCAGCACCTCAATGTCCTTCTTGGAGTGAGGGGCTCAAAACCGAACCCAGGATTCAAGGTGTGGCCTCACCAGTGCAGAGTACAGCAGGACAACTACCTCTCTAGTCTTGCTGGCCACATTAGCACTTCTCCACAGAGCCTGAGAAGGTGTGGCTTCATCCTTCCTCATGCTTCACACTCTGCTTTCTTAGAACCATAGAAGGTCAGAAGATTCAACTTTGTGATCATCAAGTCCAACAGCTCACCGAGAGCTCACAATCCCACCACTACTACTAAACCATGCCCCTAAGCACCACATCCACGTGACTTTGAAATACTGCCAGGGGTGATCACTCCACCACCTCCCTGGCCAGCCTGTTCCAATGCTAGATAACCCTTTCTGTGATGAGAATTTTTCCTAATATCCAACCTGAGCCTCTCCTGGCACATACTGAGGCCATTTCCTCTTGTCACCTGTTATATGTGAGAAGAGACCAACCCTCACCTCACCCTTTCCTTTTCTTCCTCTTGAAAGACATTTCTGAAAGAAACATTTTTCTGAAGTGCTGCTTTAGAAGGGACATGCTGTTGCATTTTTTAGCATTTAATACACTAATTCAAACATGGAAATTCTTGATTTGAGATTGATAGAGAAAAAAAAAAGGCAAACCACAAACAATAATCCAAACAATACATTTTTAAATCTAAACCTAAGTTTTGGAGAAGAAATATACAACTTGGGACTTAAACAGCTAAACAGTACATCTCTGGAGGGTGTAGGATGAAAGAATGTACCTGCATACCATTTTCCAATTGAGAATCCAATTCAAACTTTCTACTTGTTCTTTCAAATGCAAATTAGACTTGCTAAAGCACCAATGCCCAGTGTGAAGAAAAAAATCAATTATAAAAAGGCAGTTGCTGAATTCTTAATATGGACGTTTTTCTCTCCTTACATATTTATATTTTAATTTAGACAGAAAAAAAAACCCCAAACCTGACAAGTCATATGCAAATTCACCGAATCACAGAATGGTTTGGGTTGGAAGGAACTTTAAAGATCCTTTTGTTTCAACCCTCTTGCCATGGGCAAGGACACCTTCCACTAGACCAGGTTACTCAAGGCCTTGTCCAACCTGGCCTTGAACACCTCCAGGGAGAGGGCATCCACAACCTCCCTGGGCAGCTTGTTCCAGTGTCTCACCACCCTCATTATAAAGAGTTTCTTTCTAATATCCAGTGTAAATTTCCTCTCTTCCAGCTTCAACCCATTGCTCCTCATCCTATCATAACAAGCTGTCATAAACAGTTCCTCTCCAGCTCTCCTATAGCCCTCTTCAGGTACTGAAAGGCCACTCTCAGGTCTCCCTGGAGCCTTCTCTTCTCCAGAGTGAACAGCCCAAAATTACACTTCAAATTATAGCCTCAAATTATATTTGATAGTTCTAGATATATATCATAAATTAAAGCAAAACAAATCAAAAACCCCGACCAAAACAAAACCCAACAAAATAAACCAACCAAGCAACCAAAAAAACCAAACTAATTGGAGCTCTGATTTCTGTTTCAGTGAGGTTTTGGTTTGGAGCAGTTCTTTTGTTTTATGGGGGTTTGCTCTGGTTGTTTTGTATTTTAGTTTTTGGGGTTTTTTTTGTTTTTCTTTTTTAACTGAAATGCTTTTAGAACCTCTTTAACATACAGGCATGGCCATTTTCTGTCCCTTTCTGTGAAGAGTATTCCTCTAAGTCAAAGAGGTGCAACCCCAGACATCAGCACAGTGATGATATCAGACTGGTATTCCTGACCACAGGTAAGCACAACAGTAAGAGATGCTTCAAGTAAACTACAGCAGTTTTTACCCTAGGGAGAAGGTACTTTATGATCATGTAGGGCTTGTAGTGTTATGACAAGGGGGAATGGACTTAAGCTGATAGAGGGGTGATTTAGACTGGATATTAGAAAGAAACTCTTTATAAAGAGGGTGGTGAGACTCTGGAACAGGTTGCCCAGGAAGGCTGTGGCTGCCCCCTCCCTGGAGGTGTTGAAGGACAAGGCTTTAAGCAACCTGGTCTAATGGAAGTTGTCCCTGCCCATGGCAAGGGGGGAAACTAGAGAATTTTTGAGGTCCCTTCCAACCCAAACTATTCTGTGATTCTATGATGTTAGCTTCTATACACACCTTTCAAATTTTAACTAATTAAGGGCTGAACTTGTTCAAATTATCATTCCTGCAGACACCCAAGTCAAGGGGCTTTGAGAGGCTTCTTCTGTGCACTGAACCAAGCAGCTCTGCAGTATTTTGACACCCTGAACCACCCCAGCAGTTAAGCACCACACTCAAGGGCTTGGAACACATACAAGTGCAACCCATACCTCCATGTCTAGCAGATGCATACAGCTCCAGAGGAAGCAGATCGTTCCCACAGCTTACACAGCTGCTTGTGACACTGGCTAGATACCAGATGGCCAAAGTTGCCCTATCATTCCCTGACTCAGATGGACAGGGGAGAGATAATATAACCACCTCCTTCACCACCTCCTGGACAGCCTGTTCCAATGCCTGATCACTCTTTCAGGAAAGAATTTTTTATAATATCTAACCTAAACCTCCATTGGTGCAACTTCAAGCCATCTCCTTGATGCCATGTGCTCACAGCTCATTGCATTTCATTACCTCTCCAAAGATATGCTCTGATGTTGTGTTGGAAGCATACAGATACTGAGTCATTTTGTTTCAGGAAGGGATCTACATAAAATTAGGTGTTCAAGAAACGCATGCACATGGCAATTTGGCACATAGTTTAATGGCCATGGTGGTCTTAGGTTGAAGGTTGGACTCAATGACCTTGAAAGTCTCTTCCAACTGAAACAATTGTATGATTGCATGAATAGGAAAACACATATGTCCCTTCACATACTCATCTTATTCTTGCTTAAAGCGTTATCCAAAGACTGAATTTCAAGGACTTCAAACTCAGAGGTCTCAGATGACCTGTAGCCATGGAAACCTAATGTTACACTGTGGCAGACTTCCAAAGATCAAGGATTAAATCTAGAACAGAAAAGCCGGGAAGAAATTCTTCACAATATTTGACCGGATGGCATTTGACCATTCACTGTGAGCCTAAATTTAGCTTTACATAATAAATAAAAAAAAAAAAAATCTATCAACAGACCTGGTTAGAGATTAAGCAGGTAAATGCAGCTTTATGTTTAGACAAACACCATCATAAGCCAAATTCAACACCATACTGAATACAAGCTTTTATCAAATTATACTTTGATGGAAGAATTTTACATGGTACAAACTGAGCAGTTGCTGAAATGTGTCCAGAGAAGGGCAAACCTGGGGAAGGGTCTGGAGAACAAGTCTTACTAGGAACAGCTGAGGGAACTGGAGCTGTTTACTCTGAAGAAGAGGAAGCTGATGTGAGACCTTAAAGATGCCTACAAATTCCTGAAAGGAAGTTAGAATGAGGTGACGGTTGGCCTCTCCTCCCTAGCATCAAGTGACAGAACAAGAGGAAATGGCCTGAAATAATGTCAGGGAAGGTTTAGTTTGGATATTGGGAAACATGTCTTTCCTGCAAGAGGGATCAGGCATTTGAACAGGCTGCCCAGGAAGTGGTGGAGTCACCATCCCTGGTATTTTGGGACATGGTTTAATGGCCATGCTGGTCCTGTGCTGATGGTTGGATCAGATGATCTTAGAGGTCATTTCCAAACAAAACAATTCCATGATTCTATACTTTGTCCTATAGATTTTCCTTTATGTAAGTGGCAGTTTCATCAATCTATTTTATTTTGAAACATTAGCTCCTGTTTCATATACTTTATGTATTTGCACCAACACTCCCCCATCTTATTTCTGTCCTTTTATCCTTTCATCGTTTTACCACAAATCTTCCTGAATAATTTGTATTTTTTCCCCCATAGCTCCATGATCTGCTTATACCTTTTTGGCACTGAAAACCTGCAGAAATACATTTATCATAGCACCACATGTAACTCTGAAGTGATTAACTTAAGTTGTTGCACTATACCTTTTGCTTGCATGCTTTCTGGAGAATTTAAGTGTGCATTAAGCTAAGCATAACACTTCTGAAAGCATACAATTATTCATAAAGATCTCTTGTGCTTAGCTTTACCTTTTTTTCCTTTTTCTCCTGACAATATTTAGTGGAACTTGCAAACATAAATAAAGAATACAGCACCTAGGAATATCTGACACATACACTTAAGGTGCTATATTGTCACTTAGGAACTAGCCTAGTAAAACTTCTGAAGGGCAAAACTAAAACAAATGCTCACAAGAACACAAAAACTAGAGCAAAGTATAGCAATCAATCTTGCACAAACATACCAAGCTGTCAGAGTCACCAAGACATTTTCTTCAATGTACTGAAGCAGGCTATTCAGCCCTAAGCACTAAAAAAAACTGAAGGAGAACTTTCATAGAATAATAGAATGGTAGGGGTTGGAAGTGACCTCCAACCCCACTGCCAAAGCAGTATCATCGAGGGCAGGCCACACAGGAACATCTCCAGAGGATGGCTCCAGCAGCCTCACAGCAAAGTTTTTCCTCATGTTGAGGTGGAATTTCCTGTGTTCCAGCTGGGATCTGTTGACCCTTGCCCTATGACAGGACACTGTTGAGAAAAAACATAGCACCTTCTTCTTGACACCCACCCTTCAGATATTTTATAAATATTAGTAAGACCTTTTTTCAGGCTGCTCTTTGCCAGGCTAAACAACCCCAGGCCTCCCAGACTTTCCTCATTAGACAGATGTTCCAGTCCTTCATCACCCTCATAGCCTCTGTTGGACTCTCTCCAGTAGTTCCCTGTTCCTCTTGAGCTGGGGACCCAGAACTGGACACAATCCTTCAGATGTGGTCTCACCAGGCAGGTTAGAGAGCAGGAGAACCTCCCTTGAACTGCTACCCACACTCTCAATGTACCCCAGGATACCACTGGCCTTCTTGGCCACAAGGGCACATTGCTGTCCCATGGATAACTTACTATCCACTAGAACTCCAAGGTCATTCTCCATAGACCTGCCTTCCAGCAGGTCAACCCCTAACCTGTACTGGTGCATGGTGGTGTCACTCCCCAGATGCAGGACTCTGCACTTATCCTTGCTGAACTTCATTAGGTTCCCATTTACTCAGCTCTCCAGTCATCATGGTAGATTGGAAGAAAGAGGACTAACTGTACTAATTTTGCCTATACAGTAGATCAATACAGAACTTCAATGGCTGGTTATTTTTACAGAGAAGTTACATATACAACACACAAAGTAGGTACTGGGCAACAGTGATCTCTGCCATAAATTTGATGCCTTGTAACAAGGACGGAATTAGTTTGCCAGCAAGAGAAATTCTAAGGAACTTCCTTGTTAATTTAGCATGATTAACAAGTTGTGCCAGGGGAGGTATAGGCTGGATATTAGGAGGAAGTTCTTCACAGAGAGGGTGATTGCCCATTGGAATGGGCTGCCAAGGGAGGTGGTGGAGTTGCTGTCCCTGGAGACGTTCAAGAGGAGACTGGATGAGGCATTTAGTGCCATGGTCTAGTTGACTGGATATGGCTGGGTGATAGGTTGGACTGGATGATCTTGGAGGTCTCTTCCAACCTGGTTGATTCTATGATTTAATAAATACTATATACCCTCCTTATAAAATTAAATGCTCCCTCCCTGGAGGTGTTCAAGGCCAGGTTAGCTGAGACCTCAAGCAACCTGGCCTAGGAGAAGGTGTCCCTGGCAGGGGGTTGGAACTAAATGATCTCTAAGGTCTCTTCCAGCCCAAACCATTCTGTGATTCTACCAAATACGAAGAATCCCCACTATGTGAAACGATGAATCGTAACAGACACATCTGCATGCATGAGGATTCACACTCTTACAAAACTTAAATACTTCAAGATCAACGAAAGGAATTAAGACAAAAAGCTCTCACATAGGCTTAAAAAAATAAATAAAAAATAAAAACCAACAAAGCAAACAAGTTCAAATTCAGCAGGCAAGGCGATTTGATTTCAGCTGATAGAAGCTAAGTGTCACCTAACTTCCACTAAGGACACCACTGCTTACAATAAATAAGCCCTAAAATTGGACATCCAAGTAGTTTTGAATCACAGAATAGTGTGGTTTGGAAGGTACCTTAACAATCATCTAGTTCCAACCCTCCTGACATGGGCAGGGGCACCTTCCACTAGACCAGGTTGCTCGAGGCCCCATCAAGCCTGGCCTGGAACACCTCCAGGGAGCAGGCATCTACAACTTGCCTGGGCAACCTGTTCCAGTATCTCACCACCCTCACTGTAAACAATTTCTTCCTAATATCCACTCTAAATCTACAGTCTTACAGCTCAAATCCATTCCTTCTCGTCTTGTCATGATAAGCCCTTGCAAAAAGTCTTTCTTGTAGCCCCCTTCAGGTACTGGAAGGCCACTAAAAGGTCTCCCTCATGTCTTCTCCAGGCCAGACAGCCCCAACTCTCACCACCCCTCCCACTGTACATTATATGAGGAAACCACTATTTTTATTCACTTTCTGAAATTCAACAATCTGTTTGGTAGTCATTGTAGGAGAGTTTAGTCTTAGTCAAATAAAGGTCTGGAAAAAAAAAGCTGAACAACAAAAACCTGTTCTACTGATGTAGACAACTTAATTGGAAAAGCTGCTAAAGTGACCTTCCAAGTGATGAGGTGTAATTAGGATGCCCCACTTTCACAGCAGGTAAATGAATTAAAACAAGAGAAGGTACTGGACAGCTTCCTTAGTACTTAAAGCACCCAAAGGTGTTTTTGAAACCACCTGTGAAGGGATACATAGTCCATCTCAGATAAAATTCTCTTAAGAGGACAATTTAAGAGCACACAATTAGCTGGAATAACTTGATGTGCCTCTTCATTATCTTGCCTGATTAGGAAAAGCTATAAGATCTGTATTAAAGCAGGGGAATTAGACAGCAAGTTGTCACGGACTAGGAGGGGAAGAAAGGGAAGGGAGGCAAGAAAAAGTGGGTGAAAAAAAAAAATCACCAGGCAGCAGTTTCCTTGAAATGAAGAAAAGAGCAAAAGGTCTGAAGCACAGACCTCAAGGACAAGCATCTTCAAAGCAGAGGGTCCAACTTTGGCAAGAAGTCACTTAATAGGAAGATAAAAGGCTCAAGAGAGAGAACATGAAGGTGCAAAAACTGTTGCTGTGCAGCTCAGCTTCATAAAGTTCCAGTTCAAAACATCATTGAACTTGTATTTTCAATATAATAATGTAGACAGCAAACTGAGTAAACTGTGAGTAGCATCATGCATGCAGGAAATAAGTTACACTCTGTATGAAAACACCTGAGAACCCCACTCATACTCATTGGAATAGGCTGCCAAAGGAGGTGGTAGAGTCATTGTCCATGGTGACATCCCTTCTGAGAAAGGTAGGCATACTTGTGTTTATTTTTAAAACCTATGGAGAAATCAAAAGACTAAGAAACAAAACTCAAAAAAGAAAAGCAGGACACTATTTTAATGCTTGTTAGGCCACTAAAGTCAAAGAGAAATGAAGTGCCTAGAAAACATACATAAATCAGCAACCAGAATGGTTCTTATTGAATCACCCTGTTAAGGTCCATGAGGGTAGATTTAGACTGGATATTTCCAAAGAATTTCTTCCTGTGAAGGTGGTGAGATACTGGAACTAGTTGCCCAGGGAGGCTGTGGATGCCCCCTCCCTGGAGCTGCTCAAAGCCAGGCTGAATCAGGCCTTGAGCAACTTGGTCTAGTAGAAGGCGTCCCTGTCCATGGCAGGGGGTTGGAACTGAAGGATCATTAAGGTCCCTGCCAACCTAAACCACTCCATGAATCTATAAATGCCCACCTAAGCAATTTAGTTGGCCATTCAGTTTTTGTAAAACATCTTGCATCGCTCATCTACCAAAGGAAGGGCAAGAAAAGAAGTATCTGCAGAAGTGTTCCACCATGGGGATCAGCTTATGAAATTCTCTAGTAGAGAGCTTGCTAGCCCATCTTTTGAAGAATAAACCAAAACAAGAAGTTTAAAACAACGTTCACAGAGTCATAGAACTGTTGAGGTTGGAAGAGACCTTTGAGACCACCAAGTCCAACTGCTCACCATGAGCTCATAATCCCATCGCTACCACAAAATCATGCCCCTCAGCATCCCATCCATGCATCACTCAGTCAGCATTTCTAAATAAACTATAAAATACTCCATTTCCTTAGTGAGACCACAAAAAAAAAAAAAAAGGAAAAAAAATATGGCAGTATCTGGACCCTTGTCTCCAGTGCATTCCTTTCTTCTACTCTGTATTCTGAGGGGGAAAAAAAATCCCAACATGGCATTGATTTTTAAATTACAAAATACTTTCATACCTGATCATCAGGAAAAACTGATAATGAAAAATGGACTTTATTAATAACATTCACTGCAATCACAAGGGTTTCTTGGTAATAAAAGCCTTAATTACAGACTCAGTTATTGATAGTCACAAATATAGTTATACCAATTTTATTAGCTGTGAAACACAAACTACAAAGCAAAGTATTGGGTTTTATTGTCTAGTGTCAGTAAGACCTTTTCATTTTGTATTTTTTGGTAAAATAGTTCTACCACATTTCCCTCATTTCCTCTGCTTTTCCTTTCCTTCACCTTTAACTTAGCTTTTCCATCTCTGTCCAATTTGTCCTTTCATCCAGTACCAGAGTCCTTCACAGGCTCCTTCCTTTCACTCATTTTGTGGCTTTACATGATGACAGGTATGACTTCCACCATGCTTCCTACCTAGCCAGAAGTAAGCCAGTCAGCTGCTGCTCCCTCAGCCCACCTCCTAACAGCACTGCCTCAAGTCCAGCAGCAATTGCTAGTGGGAAAACCCCATCTGGCCAGGTCAAGAAGGACGTTGGTGATGCTACTGAAGCACAGTAAAATCCAAAAGCCTCCTCTCATCTCTACAAACAGTAGAGATTAATTTTGTGTCCTCCTCCTCTCCACAGAGGATGTTGAAAAACGTTCTTGTTAAGTGTCCAACTATTTCCATACAGTTCAGGCACCTCTAACCCAGTATTTGACGATCTTGAAGGTCCTTTCACACCTAAATGATTTTAAGATTCCAGGCAGCAACAAAAGTAATAGAAAAAAAAAAGAGATCGTATTAATGTTTATAAATATCTGAAGGGTGGGTGTCAAGAAGGCAGCGCTAGTCTCCTCCTGATGTTGTACTGTGATAGGACAAGGGGTAATGGATACAAACCGGAACACAGGAAGTTCCACCTCAACATGAGAAGAAAATTCTTTGCTGTGAGGGTGCTGAAGCCCTGGAGCAGGCTGCCCTGAGAGGTTGTGAAGTCTCTGTCTCTGGAGACTCTTAAGACCCATCTGGACACATTCCTGTGAGGTCTGCCCTAGGACATCCTGCTTTGGCAGGGAGTTTGGACTCAACCTCTTGAGGTCCTTTTCAACCCTTACCACTGTATGATCCTTGCACAGCCTGAGGCAGCATTTAGCACTCCAGCAAAAAACTGCTAGAAGAAACCTGCCCGACCCTGTAATCTCCTGCTCATAAAAGAGTCTGTTAAACCACCTCTGTGACATGGATTCCCTGTTCTAATATCTGCAGAAAGTTGGGGCAGCCTGAGAAGACTTCCACTGTCTTGGAGAGCAGATCAAAAACAGCCCAACTAAATATAGATACTGAAAGCTGAATGAGAATAGAGCCAGTCAGGCTGGAAGAGGTTGCTATTCTTAGCATCCCTTCCAGTTAAATCAAGATTTCTGATAAACAAAGATATCAAGTGTACCTTTCACAGCTATTGCAATCTGTATCTGGCAGTCAAGTTTCACAGTGAAGATCTAGGAAGCTAAAACCCAAGTAAATTCTACAAGCTTAGAATGACTGGACCATTGCACCTAAGACTCAAATAAATGTTATCCAAAAGACAGGAAGTCAGGCCACATTAAGTCAGATAAAAAAAAAAAACCTCTTACTGATAAAAAAAAAAAAAAATCAGTTAACAAGACCCTGTTGGAATTGATCCTCAGAGGTCTTTTCCAACAGAAAAAAATTCTATGATTCTATGATCTTTGGAAAATAGGAGACCAAAATACACCAATGAACAGAAGACAGCCATGAACAAATAGTAACAAATAGTTGGGATAAATAAATAAAACATTAATACACGGCAAGAATTCTGCTCCGGTGAGACCCCACCTGGAGTACTGCATCCAGTTCTGGAGCCCCTATTACAAGAGGGATATGGACATGCTGGAATGTGTCCAGAGAAGGGTCACCAGGACGATCAGAGGCTGGAGCACCTCTCCTATGAGGACAGACTGAAAGAGTTGGGGCTGTTCAGTCTGGAAAAGAGAAGGCTCTGAGGTGACCTTCTTGTGGCCTTCCAGTATCTGAAGGGGGCCTACAAGAAAGCTGGGGAGGGACTTTTTAGGCTATCAGGTAGTGACAGGACTAGGGGGAATGGAATAAAGCTGGAAGTGGGGAGATTCAGGCTGGAAGTGAGGAAGAAGTTCTTCCCCATGAGAGTGGTGAGAGCCTGGAATGGGTTGTCCAGGGAGGTGGTTGAGGTCCTATCCCTGGAGGTGTTTAAGGCCAGGCTGGATGAGGCTCTGGCCAGCCTGATCTAGTGTGAGGTGTCCCTGTCCATGGCAGGGGGGTTGGGACTAGATGATCCTTGTGGTCCCTTCCAACCCTGACTGATTCTATGATTCTATGTCTTCTAAATTAAAAATAAGTAAAAAACCAAGAGAATCATAGAATTCTTTCAGTTGGAAAAGACCTCCAAGATCATGGAGTCCAACCATCCACCTAACATCACCGTGGCTATTAAACCATATCCCACAGCACCACGTCCACGTTAGCTGAACATCTCCAAGGATGGTGACTCCACCACCTTCTTCCTGAGCAGCCTGTTCCAATGCCTGACCACTCTTGCAGCAAAGACATTCTTCCTAATATCCAACCTAAACCTCCCTTGCACAATTTCAGACCATTTCCTCTCATTCTAGCACCTGATTCTAGGGAGAAGAGACCAACCCCCACCTGACTCCAACCTCCTTTCAGAGCTGTAGAGAGCAAAGAGGTCTCCCCTCAGCCTCCTTTTCTCCAGAGTAAACAACCCCAGTTCCCTCAACCACTCTTCATAAGACATGTTCACTAGCCCTTTTACCAGCTTTGTTGCCCTTCTCTGGACACACTCCAGCAACTCAATAGATATGGGCTGCTCAGGGAATCAGTGGAGTGACCACCCCAGAGATATTTAAAAGACTTAAAGATGTGGTGCTGGATGTTACAGTTCAGTGGTGAACTGGGCAGTGCTAGGTTAACAGCTGGACTCAGTGACCTTAAAAATGTTTTCCAGCCTAAACAAATGTATAATTCTAGTTCAAGAGTAGGTACATGACAGCTTGTGTGTGAACAGTGAATAGTGCCTTGAATGGGCTAGTACAACTGGAAGATTGACAATTTTCTGGTACAGTGAATTCATAGCCTCTCAGCAGCAACAAATAACTTCTGCACTCAGAGAGTTTTGTATCATGTTGGGAAAGTCAGAGGAAAATACAAGGAATAAAAAAGGAAGAAAGTTCTCCTTCATTACTATGCCCCTTATGTGTAAATTCTGACTGATGATGTGGATAAACCAACCATACAGGGATGTGAAACTCCTTCAAACTCACAAAGCTGAAAGTAATCTATGCTTACAAGTGGGGAGAAAAAAAAAACAACCAAACAAAAAAACCCACACCAAACTATTTGACTAATGAGAAAGTGGTCATTTTAGACTGGCTGGTAGCAAGAATTTATTTCCTGCAAGAGTGGTGAGACATTAGAACAGGCTGCGCAGGGAGGTGGTGGAGTCACTGTCCCTGGAGGTATTCAAAAAGCATGTGGCCATAGCACTTTGGGACATGGTTTAATGGCCATGGTGGTCTTCGGTTGAAGGTTGGACTCCATGATATTAGAGGTGTTCCAAACCTTAATGATTCTATGATCAGTTTCATCATGGGATGAAAGCAAACTGTGCTTCGATACTGAAGGGCTTGATCCTCCTCTTTCACAAGTCAGCTTAAAAGGCTTCATGGCAAAGCAACGTTTTTCTCTCATCCCCCTAAAGTGCAGAAATACACCCAGATAATGTTCAGGCATTTATTGAAAAATATTACAGCTTCTAGCCTCTGTTAACAAGTTCCAGCATTAGGTATTTGGTTATAAAAAATGAAACTGCATTTACTGTTTGCTAACTTCTGATAAGCAGCAGCTGTATAATAGATTCTTGCTTTCAACTGCACTGACAGGAATGCCTATATGTGACACATTGATACTTTATCTAACAGTACATCTCTTCCACTACCTTCTTTCCTTCTGTGAAGGAAGAATTAACTAAACCCCCCACCAAAAATAAATTATATTAAAATCACAGAATTGTTTTGGTTGGAAAAGACCTCTAAGATCATTGAGTCCAACCATCAGCCTAACACCACCATGGCCATTAAACCATGTCACAAAATGCCATGGCCACATGTTTTTTGGACCCCTCCAGGAATGGTGACTCCACCACCTCCCTGGGCAGCCTGTTCCAATGCCTGACCACTCTTGCAGCAAGGAAATTCTTCCTAACAGCCAACCTAAACCTCCTCTGGCACAATTTCAGGCTATTTCCTCCCATTCTAGCACCTGATTCTAGGGAGAAGATACCAACTCCCACCTCACTCCAAGCTTCTTCCAGGGAGTTGAAGAGAGCAATAAGGTCACCTCTCAGCCTCCTCTTCTCCAGACTCAACAACTCCAGTTCTCTCAGCTGCTCCTCACCAGACTTGTTCCCTAGACCCTTCACCAGCTTTGTTGCCCAGCTCAGAACATGCTCCAGCATCTCATTTTTGAGAAGCTAGAACAACTTAAATGGTCATTATCCACAATGGTCTACCAAAATATGCTTCATTGAAAGTTAATATTGAGAAAAAAGAAAAATAAATAAAACAAACCTACCACCAACAACAAAAAAAAAAAAAAACCCATCCCACCAAGCTCAAATGAAAACTATTCTGAGAGTTGATTTTAAATAGTAATAACAATAAAGCCCTACAATATCTCCTTGAAAAGTGGGACACAAACACCACATGAATAAGACCATAACGAAATTAGTCTCCAGTGCAAAATAAACAAGTAATCATCACAGGGTTTGATAGCCATGCATTTAAACATATCCTCATCTCAAGAACTAATAAGAAGGCATAACTATAAAAATAGATCTCTCCTGTTAAGTCTCATCAAAGCCTCAAAACTGCAAATCTCCTCTAAAGGATTTCCTCATATTTTAATTAACAATCATAAAAATATTGTGATGAGATAATCTCAATTTATACAGAAGCATTTTCTCCATTTAAAATTAGACTCAAGAAAGCTTAGTAAGCTGCATATTCCCTGCTGACAGGCAGAAAAAAAATATACACAGCCTTTCTCATAAAATATATTTTATATATGAAAAAAATCCTGTGTATGCAGTATGAAAAAATGGAGGCTTAAAAAGTCAGCTGAAGAGGTGAACTTGCATCATCCTCTGGAAGACTGAACTACATCAATCCCCTACCTAACCCATTTCTCTGCAAGCTGACCTAGGCAGACAGCCTCTGTAAGGAGCAGAAAGATGCTACAACTCACAGACAGCATCTAGCATCCTAATGGCCCCTAACCCATCACTTATACCTTACTGTGCGCCCACCTGGGACTGCTCTGTAGGCATCCTGCAACTTCTATCCTGGAAATTAGGTACTTATAACTACAGAATCATAGAATAATTTGGGACCTTAAAGATCATTGAGTTCCAACCCCCATGATATGGGTAGAGATACATCCTACCAGATCAGGTTGCTCAAAGCCTCACCTAGCCTGGCCTTGAACACTTCCAGGGGGAGAGCATCCACAATCTCCCTGGGCAACCTGTTCCAGTGTCTCACCACCCTCACTCTAAGGAATTTCTTCCTAATATCCTGTCTAAATCTCCTTTCTTCTAGCTTAAATCAATTCCCTCTCATACTATCACTTACAAGCCCTTGTAAAAAGCTGCTCCCCAGTTTTCTTGCAGACCTCTTTCAGGTACTGGAAGGCTGCTGTAAGGTCTCCCTGGAGCCCTCTCTTCTCCAGGCTGAACAACCCTAACTCTCTCAGCCTGTTTCCTGTGACCATCTTTGTGGTCTCCTCTGGACCCACTCAAACAATTGCATGTAGCTCTTGTGCTGGAAGCACCTGGACACAGTACTCCAGGTGGGGTCTCACAAGAGTAGAGTATTTCAATACTTGATAGAATCATAGAATGCCATATTGGAAGGCACCTCAAGGATCATCTGGTCCAATAGTAGAGTTGGAATGAGATGGAACCAGCACCCTGTCAAGCTGGGTCCTACCATCCAGTGTAGGGAAATCCACTGCTTCCCTCGGAGATGACTCCAATCTCTAACTGTTCTCATGGGGAAACATTTCCTTCTGGAGTCCAGTCAGAATCTCTCCAGAAGGAACTTGTCCCCATCACCCCTTGTCTTTTCCTTTATGACTCCTTGTAAAAAGGAAGTCTTCATCCTTCCGGTAGCCACCCTTGATGTAGTTGGTCCATGGTAACAAGGTCTCCTCTAAGCCTTCTCTTCTCAAGGCTGAAAAAAACCCAGTTCTCTCAGCCTTTCCTCATATGGCAGGTCTGCCTGTCCTCTGATCATTCGTGGTCCTTCTCTGAACTAAAGTAATACTTGAGTAATTTTGAAGCTAGGTATTAAAACACATGCTGGGTCATGGCCCAAAACTATTGTGTTAATTTCTGGATTTTGTGACTTGGTACAGTCACTGTTGTAAGTTTATAGTATCTGACAACTACTGCAGTCTAATATGGTAATGAGGTGTTCAAGAAACTTGTGGATATGGCACTTTGGGACATGGTATAATGGCCATGGTGGTGTTAGGTTGATGGTTGGACTCCATGATCTTAGAGGGCTTTCCCAACCAAAACAATTCTATGATTCAGGTCACCCAGTGATTACACTTAACATATGACACTCTTTCTCTGACACATTGCCCTCATATACCAAGCCTCTTAGGAGGACTAGAAGAAAATATTCAGGTTTTTTTTTTTTTCTCTTCAAAAGAGGGTTTTTAATATGAGCAGGGTAGATTCAGTTTAGACATTAGGAAGAAGTTCTTTACTATGAGAGTGATGAGACACTGGAACGCGTTGCCCAGAAAATTTGTAGACTCTTCATCCCTGGAAGTGTTAAATACCAGGCTGGATGAGGCTTTCAGCAACCTGGTCTAGCGTAACATGTCCCTGCCCATGAACTAGATGATCTTTCAGGTCCCTTCCAACTCAAGCCATCTTGTCAGGGCAGTGTCCTTCAACAGGCATTCCCAAATGACATTTTATCCTTTCTGCACTCTGTTGCAAAGATCCCTTTCTGTGATGTTGCCATCTTATTTCTTTCAGCAGGCTTTAGAAACGTACATGGTTTAACATGCAAGAAATTAGTCATTTGCTTTTTATTTTTATCTGCCACTTCCTGCAGAGATGATGACCCATGTCTTTGGCTTGATCATCAGTTATTGACAGCAAACTTCTCTTTCAGCTACTCCATACGAGCTCCACTCAGTAATATTTGCTCATAGAGCAGTGGAGAAAACTAAACTTTCAAGTATAAAACCAATCCATCTTCCTTTTCAGATTAATAAACCCTGTCAAAGATTCAGAGTGCTGCTCTTGCAATTCTAAATACCCTAACTTTCCTTAATCGTTGTCACCTCTAAAGCCTTTGCTCTTGAAACCTACAGATTAGAGACACACTACTCAGTAACAGAGTGAAGTTTAGCATACAATAGGCTAGCAAAAAGAAGTATTGTCTATTATTCTGCCTGAAGCATTCCCACGTATATTTCGATGTTCAAGTGCAACATATTAAGTTTATAAATCAAACCCACCTCTATCAGGCAATTTGGAGTGAGGTGGGGGTTTGTTTGTGTCAGCATGCCACAACATACAGCTACATCCCCACTCCCATGGCCTGAAATTGTACGGGGGAAGTTTAGGTTGAACATCAGAAAAAATGTCTTTCCTGTCAGAGTGGTCAGGCATTGCAACAGGCTGCCCAGGGAGGCTGTGGAGTCACCATCCTTGGAGATGTTAAAGAAATGTGTGAACATGGCATTCTGGGACATGGTTCAATGGCAATGGTGGTGTTAGGTTGATGGTTGGGCTTGATGATCTTAGGGGTCTTTTCAACCAAAACAATTCTAAGATTCTATGACAAGACCTGTGATAAACCACAACCCTCATTCTACCTCTTCCTATCCCTCTGGCTCTCAGGCAGACACAATACATCCTCTGATATAGGAAATTTTTAATTTTATTTATAACATTCTGTCATTCTACAATTTTGATACCTGGGCCAGAAAGTTTGCCTCCCGTGATCCTAGAGCTGCAGGGTCTTTTGAGATGAAGAACTATCTTTCTAATGAAGTGGGTATAATCTATGTTAAAATGCAGAGATGACGCCAAATAAATTCTGTGAATCTAAACTGAAATGTGGTTAACCTGCCTCTCCTACATCCATGCTAATCATCTTTGCAACACACCATTCATTTTCCACTATCTCAAAAGCTAGAAACCTCCCCCTGTCACCCCCTGAAGCTGTGCAGAACTTTTGGATTTAACACTGCTGGCTACTTAAGAAACTGATAAGAAATGACAAGAAATGACCTGCAGACACAACTGAGCCTGGACAGAATACCAGAACCTGACCCTTACCAAACCTGCAGATGAACTGTCAGAAGCCTTGCTCTTCACCAGAGACTCACATGGACACAGAGGAATCTGCTGCTGTAGAGCACCACACATTTAACTGGGTTAAACCTTTAGAGTAAAGGTTAATATTAAGGATTTAAACTTCAAAGCTAAGACAGAACCTGTTGCATCATTCAACAGTAGTGTAGTGAGCAAGGTTAAACTGAACTGTGAAACATTTAAAGGCAAAGTCCTGTTACAGAAGCCATGCTAAGAGCTAAAACTACTAGAGCAAAAACATTTTCTGGAAGTTCTAAAAGTGTAACCAAAAATTGCACATATACTGGGAACCAAAGTGCAAAATGTAAATTTAGAAATGCAAAGTCACTGTCATTATTTACTTACATGTAAGTGGCTGTTTCAAACCACAGAACTGAAGGGGGCCTACAAGAAAACTGGAGACGGACTTTTTACAAGGGCTTGTAGAGATAGAATGATGGGGAATGGTTTGGAGCTAGAAGAGGGGAGATTTGGACTGGATATTAGGAAGAAATTCTTCATGGTGAAGGTAGTGAGACACTGAACAGGTTGCTCAGGAAGGCTGTGGATGCCCCCTCCCTGGAGTTGTTCAGCATCAGGCTAGACAGATTCTTCAGCAAACTGGTGTAGTGGTAGATTTCCCTGCCCATGGCAGGGGGCTTGGAACCAGATGATCGTTAAGGTCCCTTCTAACCCAAACCATTCTATGAACTGTCTTGCCCAGCAAGTTATGCATCACTAAGTTCTTGTCTGTGCTGCAACAATAGTAAGAAACATATCTCAGGTAAACTGAAAGCTGGTGGGACATGTTCAGTACTGACTTCCTTATTGATTCTATCGTAGGCAAGATTAGCAATAAATTGTGCACTAGCTTGAGAACTGAGGAATAACATTAAACTTAACAAAAACCTTCAGTCATGTATTAAAACTTGAAAAAACTTCCCCTTACTAACGTTTCAAGCTGTCAAGTTTAATATGCAAATGTTTTCTTGATTTATGTCACCAGTTGTCAGCACATCACTTTGCTGGCCGTGGTAGAAACTTTCAACTTCCCCAATTTGAGGAAGCAAATCCCATACTGCTGTGTCAATGAGTGTATTTGAAGATAATACCTACCCTTACCATTTCTCTCTGTGCAAGCACTTGTTAGAGAGCTTGATGTACAGTATCAAGAATGAAGCAATCTATTCAGAATCCTTCTCTCTTCTGAAGTTACATGCTACACTGAAAGTTCCCCAAATCCTGCCTAATCATTCTTTGCTTCATCATTCCTCTTATTTTCCATGTATGCCTTTGTAGGTAAAGGACATTAAGTTCATCTCTGTTCTCTAAAACACCCAGAATAAGGCAACAACCATGGTTTTATCCAGAGTCACAAAACTCACTTTGCTACATTCATGCTGGTTTCCATATTTCACGAAACAAAATTCTATGTCAAAATTCACAGAATCATAGAATGGTCTGGGTTGGAAGAGACCTTAAAAGATCATCTAGTTCCAACTCCCTTGACATAGATCTGGACACCTTCCACTAGACCAGGTTGCTCAAGGCCTCATCCAACCTGGCCTTGAACACCTCCCTGGGCAACCTGTTCTACTGTCTCACCACCCTCACTGTAAATAATTTCTTCCTAAAATTCTCCTCAAGTTTCAATTCATTCCCTCTCATCACACCAAGCCCTTTTAGAAGGTCTTAAATATCTGTCAGGAGGGAGGGGACAGGCTCTTCTCACTTGCTCCCTGTGATGGACAAGGAGCAATGGATGTAAGCTGCAGCACAGGAGATTCCACCTCAACACAAGGGGAAAACTCTTTACTGTGAGGGTCACAGACCACTGGAACAGGCTCCCCAGAGAGGTTGTGGAGTCTCCGTCTCTGGAGACTTTCAAGGCCCATCTGGATGTGTTCCTCTGTGACTTTAGATTGTACGGTCCTGCTCTGGCAGGGGGGTTGGACTCAATCTCTTTGGGTCCCTTCCAATCCCCTTCCAGATCACTCCTGTGATCTGCTGGGGGCGTGCAAAGAAGACAGATTCAGATCCTTCTCAGTGGTGAGGACGATGAAAGAATGCAAAGCAACAGGCACAAATTAATATACTAGAAACTCCATTTGAACGTAAGGAAAACTTTTTTTTTTTTCACTGTTAGGATAATCAAACACTGGAATAGGTTGCCCAGAGTGGTTTTGGTGTCTCCATTCTTGGAAATATTCCAACTGGATACAGTTCTGTGCAATCAGTGTTAGGTCATCCTTCTTGAGCAGCAGGATTTGGATCAGACCTCTGGAGGTCTCTTCCAATCACAACTATTCTGTGATTCTATGAACATAACAGCAGAATAAAAAAGTGCCATTAAACCTCATAGGTTTTGATGAATAAGTTGTTCTGCTCTCCAAAAGAAAACACAAAAACTCCCATTAAAAAACAAAACAAAACCAAAACACAATAAAAGCTTGAAATATGTCAGTCATATAAAATGCCACATTTAGCGGCACACAAGCTATATCTGTTTTGTTACCTTGTAAGTATGGTTATTTTCTCTAGGTAAATTGAAATCTGAGGAAACAGGTTGCCGAGGGAGGTGGTGAAGTCACCCTCACTGGAGGGAATTCAAAGACACATGGATGTGATTCTGAGGGATGTGGTTTAGTGGTAGTGGCTTGGCAGTAGTGGTAGGATTGTGAGCTCTAGGTGAGTGACTGGACTTAATGATCTCAAAGGTCTCTTCCAACCTCAATAGGTCTATGATTCTAATCATTCCTCAATAGCTTGTCCCAAAGTATTTTAATGAGGGGGCAAAGCTCAAGAGAAACGACTATTGTTTATGAGACCAGCACATGCAGCTGGACAACGTGGTTGAGCCCTCAAGAACAGAAGCTCCTCATCAGGTCTGAAATTGAAGCGGTAGGCTCGGACTTTAGCACGGCAAACAGAAAAATTGCTCTAAGTTCTTATCTTCATGGTGTTTGCTGGTGAGATACATTTGAGTGCAATCTTGTACTTGTGAAGCAAGCAGGTGCATTTGTAGGGAGACAAAGGAGAAGCAAATCTATTATTCTCCATGATATACACCGGGAAACTGAGAAACAGAGCAGGAAAATATATGCCTAGATCATCTCATCGGCAGCAGCAAAGCTGAGAATCTTCCTAAACATAAGGAAAAATTCTTCCCTTTGAGGGTGACAGAGCCCTAGACCAGGCTGTCCAGACAGGTTGTAGAGTCTCCTTCTCTAGAGACTTCCCAAACCCACCCGGACATTGCGATCCTGTGCAACCTGATCTAGGTACACCTGCCATAGCAGGGGAGTTAAATGATCTCCAGAGGTCCTTTCCAATGCCCACTATCCTGTGATTCTGTGAAAGTCTAACAATAACTGGCATTTCTGCAGGATTCACCTGATTAAGGAATAACGCTGAGTTCGTTACAAGTTTACTTGGAGCCCATTTGATTTAAAGGATTTTTTTCTTTTTTTCTTTTTTTTTTTTTTTAGAAGGGGCTTCATGATTAATTTAAAAATATTCTGATGAGAAATATTTTTAAAAAATAAAAGATTAGATAAAAAGATACAAGTTCTTGGTTTGCAGGAGAGTTACCAGCTTTCTGCACGCACTTGGTTTTGTATTAGAGACATGGTTAAAATCACACCAGCACCTACCAAAGCTGGCTTTCTTTTGCATAGCCTAGAACGCAGACTGTTGGCAGAACAGTATAGATATTCCATTTTTCCTTTATGATCCTTGGAGAATTTTATTTAACAAAAGATTCTTTCCTTAAGTTCCTACTCAATACATCTTACTGAAAGTGTTCTAGCTTCCTCTCACCTCAACAGTCTATCCTGTTTGTACCCTATTTTGCGCAACATCACACTCAGTCCATTTCATCTTTAAAAACTCCCCTCTTTTTTATTATAATTCTTTTTAGTTTCTCCATGAAGTGCCCCCCAGACAAGGCAATGTCATTTGAAAACCCAGTTCTGTACCGTACCCATTTAAAACACACACAATGCCTTGCTGCAAAAGAGAAGTGTCATCTTTTTGAGTTTGCCCATTGTGTGATTTGGATTTGTCCTTCTCCTTCATGCAACTGGAAGCCTGTGATGAAAGTAAGATGCTTTCAGAAACAAAGCCTGGCACCACAAAACACTGTGAAGAAACAAAGATTTTTAATACAACTTTCAAGCTGAAGTCAGAGGTCTGGGAAAAGCAGAGACGTGATGCTTCTAACAGGAAGGTAGTGGAGCTCCCTCTATTGAATTAGCTGCCAATATCTCTTCAAGTTTAAAATACGCCAACTACAGTCAGTATCAAAGCTCTGTTAGGAAAAAAAAAAAGCCACAAAACTTTCCAGTCCAGACTGCTGGGATGCACCCATCAGATACACTGTATGAAAGAGATAACCACGGGAAGAGAACAGGCACCACACAGAGCTTCCAACACATAAAACATCACCCACATTGCCAGGGCTTCAGTCCTGGGGACTCCTACTGTCCGTGAGACCTGAGGAGAAGTTTAAAGTATGCTGTTTGAGTGCCTTCCCTCAGGAGCAAAACTGCAGGGTGCTGGAACATCTATCATATGAGAAAAGGCTGAGAGAGCCGAGGCTTGAAGAAAAGGAGGCTGAAGGGAGGTCTTATTAATGCTTACAAATATCTAAGAGGTGGGTGCCAGGAAGATAGGGCCAGACTCCTCTCAGTGCTTCCCAGTAATAGGGCAAGAGGTAATGGACATAAATTGGAGCATAAGAAGTTTCATCTAAACATGAGAAAGAACTTCTTTGAGGGTGGCAGAGCACTGAAACAGGCTGCCAAAGAGGTGGTGCAGCCTCCATCTATGAAGACTTTCAAGGCCCACCTGGATGTGTTCAAGTGTGGTCTGCTCTAGGTGACCCTGCTTTGGCAGGCTGGGGGCTGCATTTGATGATCTTCAGAGGTCCCTTCCAACCCCTACCACTCTGTGATTCTGTGACCAACACCCACCTCTAAAGATTGCAGGAGGTGCCACAGATGGGGTTACCACAGCACAAAAATGCAACACACGAATGAAGATTTTCTTTACAATAAAGGGTTAATTGTACAGAGTACAACTTAACTGAAAACAGATGATACAGACATATAGACTGCTGAAACACTCATTAAATCACTAAACGCACTTTTTCCCTGTTATCAAGAAAACAGTATTTCCATGACTATTGAAAGCACTTCAAATGCTTTCTAACCAAACGTTACAGAACTGTTCTAACCCCTGATAACCTCTAAAATTCATACCCTGACGCTGCAGGCACTCTCTCCAATGTTTTATCGCTTTGTCCCTTTTTTTTTTTTCCTTCTTTTTCACCTCCCAGAAGAGGCATATTCCTTATCAACAACAAAAATACCAGTTCAGTAGAAGCAGAAGCTGTTTTAATAAGTAAATATTTATTTGCCTTTCTGGAGACCTATATGCATGATAAGAAAAGCAATTTAATCTTAAACTAGGCAGATATTGCACAAAAGTGCTGCCTCTTTGGAGCAGCAGATTAATATCCACTGGTGTAGGATCAACACCGATTCAAGCCATCTTCAATAAAACATTGGGAAAGACGAAAAACAAAACAAAACCAGAAGAGAAAAGGGGGGAAGAGGAAGAAATTTGATCTGACTGCTGCCAGTAGTGGATTGCCAGCATACCAGTTGTACTGCAATCTCCTCTCTAAAAGATGAGATTCATTTTCAAGCATATTTTAAGGACAGGAATGTGCAGCCTCTTTTAATATTCATCCTGTCCTTATTAAAGGAAAGATACCAAGATAAAGAACATGTAGGTCAAAGCCTTATCTTCAGGGAAGATAACACTCAACAATTTCAAATCAAGGGGAATTGTTAATATTCAGATTTTTTTCCTAGAAAAATCACATTCTGCTCAAGTCAAATTTTAATTACCACCCTACAGCATTTGCAGCTCTTGAAGAGTCTCTCATATGAGCACTGGTGCATGGAAGCATAACCATTTTTCTTGAAAGCAGAGGAACTTGAGAGAAATCAGCACATTGCAACAGGTCTTCAATTCTCTACAAGAGTGGCCTTGAGGTTTACATGCATTTTCCAATAAAAAAGTTATTGTATCATCAGAGGGAAAAGGTGTACACTAGCCACTCCAGACAAATCTTAAGTAGCACTGAACTGAGAAGCTAAAGTACTCCCACCTGGAGTATTGTGTCCAGTTCTGGGGCCCCCAAAACAAGAATGACATAAAACTGCTGGAGAGGGTTCAGAGGAAGCCATGAAGATGATAGGATGGCTGGCACACCTCCCTTATGGGGACAGGCTGAGGGAGCTGGGTCTGTTCAGCCTGGAGAAGAAAAGGCTCCAGGGATAACTTACAGTGGCCTTCCAGTACCTCAAGGGTGCTACAGGAGGGCTGGGAAGGGGCTTTTGACAAGGGCTTGTAGTGACAGGATGAGGGAGAATGACTTTGAGCTGGAAGAGGGGAGATTTAGATTGGATATTAGGAGTAGATTCTTTACATTGAGGGTGATGAGTACTGGAACAGGTTTGCCCAGGGAGGCTGTGGATGGCCCCCCCATGGAGGTGTTCAAGGCCAGGTTGGATAAAGCCTTGAACAGCCTGGTTTTAGTGGAAGCTGTCCCTGCCCATGGCAGGGGGTTGGAACTATATGGTCTTATAACCCAAACCATTCTATAAATCTATGATAACCATTTTCAGATATGGTAGTATATCTCAAAAATCAGTATTTGAAGTCTGGCACTGCACCAGAGTTTGCAGAACTAAACAAACAAAAAAACAACCAACCAACCAATCCAGACTATTAGGGATGTGAAAAAAACAGTTTCCACAATCAGTATGACAGTCAAAAAAAATTTAAAAAAAAAAGAAACAGCATTAGAAAACACTGCAGACCCTGAGCCAGCTTATCAGTAACCATCACGATTATGGCCATGAAGTGCAGGTCACAAATAGGGCAAACTGACTATCGATCACCCAGTGCTGGGAAATCCAATTACACAAATTATAGCTCCTACAAAATTAGCACATTCAGTCACTGAACTGTTAATAAGCTCGAAGTGTGTAGGTAGGTCTGATTCCTCCACAACCAGTTTTCTATTCTTTTGATTTGCTCAACCAATCCAAAACCACCTTAACAAAAAAATCCCCAAAACCTACTGTCCAGAAAGTGGTGGTAGAAACCTAAGAAAAGGCTATGGTGGTGTGATGTGGTGTGCCCAGCCAACACATTAAAACTTTGCCGCTAGAACAATGATAGTTTTTATGAGGTCCTTCTGCACCATACCTTAGCAGACGTGATGTGCTTTAACTCTGCAGCAAACAATTAGTATAAGGTTGCAAATGACACTACAGAAGTAGGTAAGAAAACAGAAAAGATGAGTTTTCCCTGATCCAGCACTAGGGCCCCCAACACAGGAAGGACATGGACCTGATGGAATAGGTCCAGAGGAGAGCCACAAAGATGATCAGAGATGCCACAAAGATGATCCTACAAGGGCAGGCTGAAAGAGTTGCTCGGCCTGGAGAAGATTCCAGAAAACCCTACAGCAGCATTTCAATATCTGAAGGGGATTTATAGGAGGGCTGGAGAGGGACTGTTTAGAAAGGCTTGTAGTGATACGACGAGCAGGAATGGTTTGAAAGCGGAGCAGGGTAGATTTAGGTTGGACATTAGGAAAAAGTTCCCCACAATGAGAATGGTACAATACTGGAACAGGTTGCCCAGAGGGGTGGTTGAGGTCTCATCCCTGGAGACATTCAAGGTCAAACTTGGTGAGGTCCTGGGCAGCCTGCTCTAGTTGGAGGTGTCCCTGCTCACTAAAAGGGAGTTGGACAAGATGACCTTTGAAGGTCTCTTTCAACTCAATGCATTCTGAGGTTCTGTAATTTGCATTACATAGAACACTTAATGCTGCTTGATTTATTTTCCACTTCACGTTTCATCTTGCATAAATATTTAGAGATTCTGTTCCCCAAAATTTCCTGCTGGAAATAAGACAAATAGCTTAAATTCTACTACATGAATCTAAAATTGTTTACCCTGGGACTGTGCATTAGCACCCTAGGTTATTTTAAAGAAGGAGAATGGATGGTACTGCAAAGAAGTCTTACACAGGCCGGGAAGTGGAAATAAGATATCGTGGAAATAAATACGACTTAAGACAGAGATATTTATTTCATGAACATAACAACATATATCTTCTCCAGTAAAAATCAATGGGCTGAAATGTCAACAGATTTACAGACCTGAATGATTTCTGTTGCTGCCCTTTGCCTTATGAGAAACCCAGCAGAGGAGGGGACAGCACAAGAAGAAAAGTGTTTATGTTGAGAGACTTTTCTAGCATATTCACACACACAAAAAAAAGAAACACCCAAACCAAACCAAAACAAAACGAATGGATTAACAACTTACAGATCACTTAAAAAACGAGTGACTTTGCTACCTATTGGACCATTGACACAGAACATATTGAAACATCCATACATGGTATAGATGTTTCCCGTCTTCACTTTCAGAAAACCCACATCAATTTTAGATCTTAACACAGAAAACCAGTTTCCTTACATGACTGTCACACCAGACAGACCATGAGAAAAAAAAAAAAACAAAACCCACCAGCATAGTCAGGAGTGCGAACAGAGTCTCATGTGAACGAGAAAACTACACATTAGAGTCTCACTCCCTTTCCGCAACGTGTAACAAGTCGTTAGTAATAAAACACTAGGAGAGACTCTGAGGTTTGTAGTTACAAATCATCAAAAAGTTAGGGGGGAAAGAACAGAAGCTTTACAAAGGTCATGGCTAGCTGACTTTCTTTTCACACAGAGTCATTTCCTCTAGAAAAGCATGAGATTTTAACTGGTGTTCTCTTTCAGACTGACCTAAAGTTAGTCTGCCAGTATCAACTGTGGACTTAGACTGCCTTCCTTCCCCCACTTATTTTAATGGGCATACTCCCATATATTTTATTCTGTGAAAAAAAGAACCTCAAAATTTCTCATCACAATCTTTAGTCAGCTTGAATATTGGTAGAGAGATTATGTATATCTTTCTCTCTCGAGATATATATATACATGCATATATTAAAAAAATATAAAAAGTACATCTATATATAAAAATATATGTATCTTTATACACATACATCTTTATGTGCATGCATATATATGCAAATATATATATAACTTTTAATATGTTTTTAATAGCTGATCTACTGCTTTCCCAATGCAAACCTGGCAGATTGACTATCATCTAAAACAGCTGAGATAGTAAGGAGAAAGGAATGTGAAGTTTATCCTAACATCAAGACAATAATATAAAACCAACAATACATTTTCACATTTAAGTATGTTTTATTAACCCCCAGAACAAAGAGAACTAGAGGCTTAAACCATCAGTTAGGCTTTCCAGGCATTTTCAGTACTGCAGGGAAAGTTTCTAAGCTGAAGTAGGGCTGGTTTCTCCCTGTATTTGCTTACACAGCCTGAGTTTCTCCTTAAGGAGGCAAGAAGAAATGAAGAGCAGAAAGAACTCATTAACTGGTTTTACCTCCAACATTCTGAGATCATAGATGACCAAATCTCATCTTTTTGTACACCTGCATCAACACAACCTTTGAGGATAAAATATTTTATGACTTCATGTTTCCTCCAGTGGAAAAGCGTCACACGATCTGCAAGATCATTTTGTATTGACTAGGATAAATCTCACCCCAGGGACTCAATCTGGTTTCTTAGAAGCTGAGGGGCTTCTTTCTCTGGATAATCCATATGTCATGAAGATTTCATTAAATGAACCATCTTTCCTGAACACTCTACACCACAGAAACCAGGAGTCTCTGTAAGCTCTGCCACCAAGACTGGTATTTTTCGTGTCTTACAATGATCAGCCACTGCATTTGCCAAAACAAAAGCCTAACATTGCTTATGGTTCCCATATTGGTTTGGGGGCTGTTTGGAGCTTTTTTACCATTCTAAACAAAACCAGAATTGCTTTTGGGTTTGCTTGGAACTTTTTTTTACTATTCTAACTGAAAATAAAATTGATTTTGATTCTGTTCGGAACATTTTTATTCTTCTGAGGTCGAAATAGCTTTTGCTTCTGTTGGAAGGGTATTTTTAATATTATTACTCTAACTGAAATCCAAATAGTTTTTTGTTCTTTTTGGAAGCTTTTTTAGTATTCCAACCAAACATCAAACCGGTTTTGGTTCTGTTTGGAGCCTTACCTTACTGCTACAAGCTCTGTTTCTACTTAACCAGAGCTTGTACAAAATAAACACAAGTGAAAAAGGCCTGTTCTTATCTTGCATTACTGCCTGTAAATGGTTAACTGAAGAGCACATACAAGGAAGCAGAGGCCAGGAATGAAACCCCACCAACTCCACCACTTCTGCAAACCCTCTGCTCTCGCAAAAAGCAGACACAGAAAAGCAAAGCCGTTTCTTAAAGCAATACAAGATGTTACCACAGGCTGACGCTCTTTCTACAAGAATCATCCTCTACCGCGGCGAATGCACAACTCCTTCACTTCACAGCTTTTTCCCCCAGACTTCACTTTCACGCTCAATATTTACAAAATAAAAACCTACAAACGCCTCACGGCCAAAAGACTCCCGCAACAATTAAGGGTATTTAGTACTCCCCATACCTTCCCACTTCCCCAACGCCTCGAAAGCGGCGGGGGCGGGGAGATGAAGTTCCCCACGCGAACCCGAGCCGCGGAGCAGCCTCCTCAATCCCCCGCAGCGCTGCCGCCACGCCCGGGGGACTGCCGTTGCCCGCACCCTGGCTGCCAGCCGGGCGGGGTCGAGCTCGACGGCTCTCCCCGGGCACCCACCGACCCACTCCCGGCTCCTGCAGCTCGTATGCCGTGCACCGAATGCGGGAAACGGCCAAAGTTGGAAGAGACTGGCTGCAGGGACGTGCCGCTCAGCCTAGAAGTGAAACGGGAGCAGCGGCGGCGCCGAGCCTTGGCTCGCCCTCCCGCGGGGGCAGCGCCCGCTACCCACTGACAACGCCCCGCAGGGTCCCCACTGCCGATTCCCGTGGGGAAAGGCGAGAACGCTGCCGCCTCTCAGCCCCGGTCAGTTTGTGCATTTCCCTCGGGAGAAGCGGCACCAGCTCGGACCGCCGCTGGCCGAAGAAACGGGATGCGAAGGGCGCCAACGGACGGGAGAGACGCCCGGCGTATAGCCCCGCGGTAGGTTCCGGGGCACTCCGGGGAAGGGAGAGCGGGCGGGCACCGTCACCTGCGGCCCCCGGCCTCCCCTCCACCAAGTTCGGCGCGGTCGGGACGGCGCGGTTCAGTCCTTGCCGCGGGCGGGCGTTTACCTGGCGGCAGGCAGAGGGCTGCGAGCAGGAGGCAGAGCAGCGGCGGCGGCAACGGGTGGCGGCGGCAGGAGGCGCAGGCAGCGGCGGGGGGCTCCATCATCCCGCCTGCCCGCGGCGGGACCGGGAGGCAGCGGCGGAGAAGCGCGCCTTCGGCGGCTCTTCCGTCTCAAAGCGGAGAGGGGCTGTGATTTCACCCCCTTCCGAGGCCGGGAGGCGGCGGCAGTTTTCCCCCGGTGGCGGGAGCAGCGGTAACGTCCCGGGCACGGGCAGAGGGGCGGCTGCTCTCCCTTCTCGGCGCGCAGCGAGGACCAACTCCGCACCGGAGCAGGTGGCGGCTTCCTTCTGGCAGCCGAGCGGCGCTCCAGGACTGGGAGCTGCGGCACGAGAGGCGGAGCCGGGTTGTGAGCAGCAGCGGAGGCTAGCAGCAGCAGCAGCAGCACTGGCCCGGCCCCCCCCGTGCCTCCGCCCCCGCCGTCCCGCGCGCAAGGGCGGGGGAAGGCCCCCGGGCGGCCCTGATCAGCCGCCTTGGCGCGGCCGCTTCTGCTGGCGCTCCTGCTGCCGGAGACGCGGCCTGCCGCCTGCTCCAGGTCCAGTTAGGCTGCGTCGAGGGGCTGCGTCGAGGGGTCTGGGCGTCGGGGCAAGAGGACCTCCCCTTTCACACTCATCCTGGGAATCTGCTCGGGGCGTGGGTCTGTCTGCTGGACTCCTGCTGGTTGCAAGTGTTGCACATAAAGAGCTTAAAACAGTTAACGTAATTAGAGGAATTAATCATGACAGTGCCACATCAGTTTTGTGTTTAGAACCATTAACATTTTCTTTACTGAAAAAGTGGTCAGGCATTGATTCCGATGGTTGGATCCACCTGCATCCAATTCCGTCCCTGGAGGTGTTCAAGAGACTTGTAGACATGGCACTTTGGGATATGGTTTGATGGCCATGGTGGTGTTAGATGGATGGTTGCACTCAAGGATCTTAGAGGCCTTTTCCAAACTATTCTATAAATCATAAAATCATAGAATGGTAGGGGTTGGAAGGGACCTCTGGATGGATGATCTCTCCTGTGTTACTATTTCTAGCCAAAAAAAAAAAAAAAAAAAAAAAAAGATGACAACAATCAGCTTAATCTGATTTAATTAGAAGAGGGTTGGTAAAGGGACGTAAACGTTTGCAATGTTTTTTTGTTGCATGAAGAAATTTGCTGAGGAGCACTTGGAAAAGTCAGCTGCCCTAAAGGTCAATAAGATTCCTCACCAAAGGAATGTCACCCAGAAACAGCACGTTCATAGAATCATTTCTGTTGGAAAAGACTTTTAAGGTCATTGAGTCCAACCATGAACTTAAGACCACCATGGCCAACCTAAGACCACCATGGAACCAACAGGTTCCGAAATAACATGTGTATGTTTCTTGAACACCTCCAGGGACTTCCCTCCATGAGGCAATTCCAATTCATGCAGTGGTTTCCTCTCCTTCTGTGCTTGTCAGAGTGGGAAGTGCTGATTCTGGGAGGGAAATGAGCACCATGAGCTCACACAGCAAGTTCCTCAGTTAATGATATGCTGTCACATGAAGTAAGCCGAATGCTCAAAGTCTAACAATATGAATAATGCACATCATGTGGTTTCTGTAGAGGGACTTTCTAGTAGTGAAATCCAAAGCGTCAACTGCTTTCTTTAACTTCACCATGTGACAATGTCACAGACCTTTAAAGCTCATCTGGTACAACCCCCCTGCAGTCAGTAGGGACATCCCCAACTGTATCAGGTTGCTCAGAACCCCTTACGACCTTATGAACTGTTAGATGGAACTTCCCCAAACCTCTTGGAAATCAAAGACAGACAGTCAGTCAGTCAGTTCTGCAAATATATTTGCTATTCTCAAAATAATTTTCGTGATGACTAGTAACACTTAAACATCACCATGATACAGAGTAGCTTTAGAGTAACACAACTTGTGTGTTTTTTCTCTCATGTACTCCACTGAATTTTCTGTGAATTGCAGATAAAGGAGATTTCACTTTTAGAACTTTAAGTCTAAAGCGTTGTATTTCAATTTTAGAACTTTAAAGCATTGTTTTGGGTTCAAAACATTCTCTAGCTCTCCCATGTTGTTGTTGCTCCTGTTATTGTTGTTAGTTATTATTATCTTTCTCACAGTGTAAGCCATGCTATGAAATTAATTTTTAAAATATTTTACTTTCTAAGCTTTACTGCTCAGCAGAGCTCTGTCAGTCTTTGTTTTCTCAGCAGCTTTACTCTTTGTGTTCGTATTACTGAGCAGATTCCCAAAAAATGCTGCTTTTAAGATCAATAATCTTTTTGTCTTCATGTTGAGGCTGATGAATATTTTCCATTCAGTGGTGTGGGTTTTTTTTCTTGCATGTTTAAAATCAGTACTCATTAGTAGGGATATTTAGTATTTCCGTTTCTGTAGAGCCTGGAGACTCCCTCAAAATCTTGAGAGGCAAGAATTACATCGAGAAGCTCCAGCTCAAAGCTCTATTTCTACTGTGTTGTTTAACTAATAAGTGCTTTTAATAGTATGTGCTGGTTTTGCAACAACTTGAGCTCCAAAATAAATTAAGGGCCTAACCCTGCCTTCTTTTTTGATATGGGCAAGCCTGTTGAAGGTAGTAGGGGTGTAGCTGGGTGAAAAGATAGAAATGTCAAACTCTGAAAATTATGTGAACGCAAACAAATGTAGGAGAAGCCAGTTAAATTCTGGCTTAAAGTCTGGTGCTTTTAGTGTATGGTTTCTTTTAAATATGACAAAGGCAAGATCAATTTGTATGGCTACAAACACAAGATTTTCTGGTTTAGCAAATTAAGTAATGCCCAAGCATCTTGTTTTTAAAGCAGATGATTAACTGTTCTCTCATTTACATCAACATAATGAATAGTACATATTTTCTGTCATGAGTAAGGGGATGAGTAAGGCTTTGTGCATGTTGCAAATAATATCCAGTGGAGTGGTGCAAAGAGCTGTACATTTCAATCAGGCTAAACATACAGAGTCATTTTCATAGATTCATACAGTGGTTTGGGTTGGAAGGGACCTTAAAGATCATCTAATTCCAACCTCCCTCCTGGTCTCACACTTCTTTTGATGCAGCCCAGCACACAGTTGCCTTCTGATCTGCAAGTGATCGTTGCTGGCTCATGCTGAGCCTTTTTCTTCTATTGACACCCTCGAGTCCTTGTCCTTGAGACTGCTCTCAAGGCACTTCTCACACAGCCTATATTTTACCATTTATGCTTAAAATAGTATTCAGGAAAATTATTTGATAACTATTTTGCTCTCAGATCAATACTGATTATGTTGTTTCAAGTCTCTATGAAATATGAGAAATGCAGAAGATTACATTAAGGACATAATACTTAAATCAGAAGTGTGATTTGTTTAGGGTTTCCCTTAGTCCGTTGTCATTTGTCTTCAAAGCTGTTTCTACCTTTCACTTGGAAGGAGCTCTTTGAATTTTGAGTAAATAGAAAACTTATCATGCTCAGATTACTCCACTGTTTTGGTAGCTTTACAGGAGTTTAAATGTGATTAGAAATTGTCAAGATAATTATTAAAGATATCTTTATGTGTTATGTAATTTCAACTGTCCTCAATTCTGAGATTTATGATTAATTCTTTAAATGTCTATTGGGCTGACAGAATATAAATTGTTGGGTTTTTTTTTCAGATTATTTTCTTGGGCCATGTTCCTCTTTGCATTGAAGTTACTGGGAGTATGAGTGAGTCACTGATCTGTTGGGAAAGCAACAACTGCCTGGCTTTAAAGTCCAAACTAAACGTTTGTTTTGAGGATGTTAAAACACTTACTAGTACAAAAAACAAACAAAAAAAACCAAAAAAAAACACCAAAAAACCCCAACCCAATACCCAAACCAAACCTGTAGAAAATAACTGTTTGAAAAGCACTAATCATAAAAAAGGAATCTTTGATAAGTGCTTAATCCTATCGAACCATACATTTTCTATTTATGTGACAAAGTGGATTAAAAGTGTAATCCGTTAATTATGGTTGTGCATCATAACAGAGTTTTTGTTAAACTGAAATACCATTCCCCGTTTACAACAGATGCATAAAAACACTTACTTTGGAAGCAAATTTCCATTGAGAGTAGAAGAGAATACTGTTGAATACAGCACTGCTCAACACGCCTGGTAGTTTAATCAGTTGTTAATAGTGAATGAATAAGCTCTAGTCTTGGAGGATTAATATTATGTCAGGGAAGCTATGCATGCATTTTTGGCTCAGCATTTAGAAATGGAAGGCTTCTGCTATTGCAACTGCCCTTCAATTATGAGGCAACTATTGAAGGCTCCATCCAACCTTTCATTTCTGTAAATTGGTTCTGTTAGTTTAGCTGTGGACTGTTAAGTTCAAGGTGTTCATTGATAAGATTTGAGGATGCTGATGGACAAGAAGCTGGACATGAACAGGCAGTGTAAGCTTGCAGCCCAGAAGGCCAATTGCATCTTGGGTTGCATCAAAAGATGTGTTGCCAGCAGATCCAAAGAGGTGATTCTGCCACTTTGCTCCGGTGAGACCTCACCTGGAGTACTGCATCCAGGTCTGGAGCCCTGGAGCCCTCAATGTAGGAAGGACATGGACCTGTTGGAGAGGGTCCAGAGGAGGGCCATGAAAATGATCAGGGGGTTGAGCACCTCTGCTACAAGGACAAGTTGAGGGAGCTGGGCTTGGTCAGCCTGGAAAAGAGGAGGCTTTGGGGAGACCTAATAGCAACCTTCCAGTACCTGAAGGGGGCCTACAGGAAGGAGGGACAGAGACTGTTTACAAGGGCCTGTGGTGACAGGACAAGGGGCAATGGCTTCAAGCTAGAGAAGGGCAGATTTAGATTGGATATCAGGAAGAAGTTTTTCAGTATGAGGGTGGTAGAACACTGGAACAGGTTGCCCAGGGAGGTGGTTGAGGTCCCTTACCATATTCAAGGTGAGGCTCAATGAGGCCCTGGGCAGCCTGGTCTAGTTGGGGATGTCCCTGCTGATTGTGAGAAGGTCAGACTAGATGACCTTTGGAGGTCCCTTCTGGCCTGGACTATTCTACAATTCTATGATTAAGATACCTACATGGGTATAGAGTCATGTCATTTGTACTGATAGTCATTGCTACATTATCTAACACCAAGGACTAAGCATGAAAGAAAGAAAGCCTGCTTAGTGGTATTTTTGCAGCTCTCTGCAAATGTGACTGTCTCTGATCCAAGTAAATGAAAATATTTAGGATAAATAACAAAACCCCATCAATTTGCAGTGAAAGAATATCCAGAATATGTTTCCAGTATTTCTTCACTCAAAATATGATCCTACTCAAAAAAAAATCAGCAGTGTCTGTTATTATAATCAACAGCATAGCAATTAAGCTCCTAAAACAAACTTATTTTCCTATTATCCATGTCCAATGCACCTGTTTTTTCCATAATTTAACTAAAGGACTAGTATTGTACAAACATTCATTAACATTATGCTTGCATTATATACAAAATGCCTTCAACTGAGACAAAATTTTCATCAAATACGAGTGAAAGTTGGGAGGAAGGAATCACAGAATCACAGAATGCCAATTTGGAAGGGACTCTAAGGATTATCTGGTCTAGTCTTCAAGTCTGAAGAATAGATGGTGGTTATTTGCCTTAAAAAAAACCCAAACAAACAAACAAACAAAAAAAACCCCAAAAACCCACTTAGGCCAGAAGCAGGTCCTTTGCACACAAAAAAATATGGGAACCACAATGACTTGGCATGTTGAGAAAGGCATAAATCACCACAGTTCTTTAGTTTGGACCAGTGTATATCAAGTTTGCTTGCCACCTGGTTGTCTTCTGTAAAGGCTCAAGTTGCCTTTTTTTCCTGCCTTTTTTACAACAGGTTTGAGGCAGTAAGCAGTTTTCAGATTTCAGGTTTCTTTTTTCATTAAGAAAGCTGCTTTTGTGGGCAAAGAATTGTTTGTGTATGAGAATCCAGTGTGATACACAATGGCCAACTGTGAAGAGTATAATGTGTTGGAGATGCAAAAGAGCTGTAATACAAAAAATGAGGTTATTAACACTGCTAAAATAATTACAGTGTTTGTCCTTTTCTCAGCATCTGTTAGACCAAAGTCCGTATTTTTGTGCTTTCTAGTCCTTCATGGTACTTGACTGTAGCAGGAAACACCTCAACGCTGTAAGCACGGATGAATTCCCCATACTAAGGAGCATCCTTGACAAGAAATAGAATCATAGAATTGTTTTGGTTGAAAAAAACTTTCAAGATCATCAAGTCCAGCCATCAACCTAACACCACCCCGGCCATTAAAACCATGTCCCAAAGCACTAAGTCCTCATGTTCCTTGAGCACCACCAGGGACTCCACTACTTCCCTGGGCAGCCTGTTCCAATGCCTCACCACTCTTGGAGGAAAGAAATTTTTCCTAATAACCAACTTAAAGCTCCCCTGACACAATTTTAGGTCTTTTTCTCTTGTCCTCTCACCTGATACTGGGTGGAAGAGACTGACTCCCACCTCAGTGCAGCCTCCTTTCAGGGAGTTGTAGAGAGAGAAGAGGTCTCCCATCAGCCTTCTTGAGACTATTTAACCCCAACTCCCTCACGTGCTCCTCATTTAGGCTTTTTCTCAAGACCATTCACCAGCATGGTTGTCCTTACAAGGTCAACTTGATTCTTGCAAAGTCAGCTCTGGCATAATCTGGGCCAGCTACCAAATCTGGGCCTCTGTTGCCTGGTTCTTTGAATGCTGCCAATACAAGTGCAGACAGCATGCTGGCAGAACAGCAGACTCTGGAGACTGGAGACCCTTTCTGGCCAGAATCCTCCTTTTATCTCTGCTACTGTGCTGTCCGTCAGGAAGCAATTCTTAATCATTTAGGGATTACATGACATCAGATGAGCTGGTGTAGGAGCTAGAGCTGGAACAGCATTAGGTGTACTGTAACAGCTTCTGGAATGTGGAATTGTGCAACTAGGGGCTCTGGAGGTATCAAGAAGTGGATCCTTGCTCATGGAATGCCCTTGCTGGGATAGAGTAGCTCCACAGAACAGTGGTGAACATGGCCACAGGTACCACCTCCTGCATCAACAATGAAACACTGGTTAAGTGTCACAGTACTCAAAATTAATTTTAACTTCCTTTTTACAGAGTCTCTGCCTGTTTTTGGCAAAAATTTTGGAATTCTTCCTTGGTTCACTGATTTATTTCTGATATCTTTGATTTGGAAAATCTGCTTGCCATGGTGTAATCAAAATGCTGATATTGAGCAATTTTTCTTGAAGGCCTTACACTGATTAACCCTCAAATCATGGTACCTTTGTAAGGTAGGTACTCAAATAGCTCACATCTGTCCTGCCTTTCATTTGAGGAATTCAGATACTTGTGAGAAAATTAAGAGCTTGGCAGCATATAACATTAGAGAAGATACTGAAATCTAGAGAAGTGAACAGTGTCAGTCTCTTCTTCCTAGTATCAGGTGACAGAGCAAGAAGAAATGGCCTGAAAATGTGCCAGGCTGGATATTAAGAAAAATTTCTTCACTGAAAGAGTGGTCAGGCATTGGAACAGGCTGCCCAGGGAGGTGGTGGAGTCACCGTCCCTGGTGGTATTCAAGAAATGTGTGGACATGGCACTTCGGACATTGTTTCTATGGCCAATATGTTGTTAGTTTGATGGTTGGACTCAATGATCTTAGAGGTCTTTTCCAACCAAAACAATTCTATGATTCTATGATTTTCACAGATCTATTAAAAACAAAAATAAAAACCCACTGAGTTCTGAGGACGAAAGTGGGAGTTCCTGAATTTCCATCATCAACCTCAAAACTAAAACCACTCTGTGCCAAGGGATGTTCAGGTTGGGTATTAGGAAAGATTTTTTCACAGATAGTGATCTCAGGCATTGGAACAGGATACCCAGGGAGGTGGTGAAGTCACCATCCCAGGAGATGTTTAAAAGACATGTGGATGTGGTGCTGAGGGGCGTGGTTTAATGGTAGTGGCTTAGCAGTACTAGTGGGAATATGAGGTCTAGCAAGTGGTTGGGCTTGCTGTTCTAAGGGTCTCTTCCAACCTCAACAGTTCTATGATTTTATTCTTGTGTTAGCTAGAGAAAGCTGACAAAAACAAGTGTAAAGCTCACTAACAAGGCTGGTAGTCAAGTCAGTGAGATGCACCTGCCTGGTAGTAATTAGTAAGCTCATTGTTTATTTTCAAATTTAGCCAAGAGGGGGAAAGTGGAGATAACTCATTCACAGCAGTCATATGTCATGTTGTGGATGTTCTTTGCATTATAAAAACAAAAATGAAAGGAAGGATGGAAAGAAATTAGGTCTAGTTGATAGAAAGTTTGGAAGGCAAGATGTGAAAGAAGTGAAACAAGGTCTGGGCTATTGCTCAGTCTGACCAGCAGACTATTGCTATGTGCATAGGGGAAAGCAAGAACGCTGTCACACAGAATCACAAAAAACATCGGGTTGAAAAGGACCCTCAAAGGTCAAAAGGTCATCTTGTCCAATCCCCCTGCAGTGAGCAGGGACACCTCCAATTAGATCAGGCTGCCCAGAGCTCCATTAAATTAGACCTTGAATGTCTTCAAGATGGGGCCTTAACCGCATCTCTCTGGGCAACCTCTTCCAGTATTTCACCACTGTCACTGTGAAGAACTTCCTCCTAATGTTCAACCTAAATGTACCTTGCTCTGGTTTCAAACTGTTGCCCTTCATCCTATCACTACAAGCCTGTTATGAAAATTATTTAATTTATAAATGATACGGCAAATATTAATAAAATATTAATAACTTTTTATTAGTAAGGAAAAAATGCCAAAACTTATTAAATAGGTTTGATGTGTGGTTATGGGAATGTACAGTATCTAGGCAAATATAACAGTTGTAACAATTAATCATAGAATCAGTCAGGGTTGGAAGGGACCACAAGGATCATCTAGTTCCAACCCCCCTGCCATGGGCAGGGACACCTCACACTAGATCAGGCTGGCCAGAGTCACATCCAGCCTGGCCTTAAACACCTCCAGGGATGGGACCTCAACCACCTCCCTGGACAACCCATTCCAGGCTCTCACCACTCTCATGGGGAAGAACTTCTTCCTCACGTCCAGCCTGAATCTCCCCACTTCCAGCTTTATTCCATTCCCCCTAGTCCTGTCACTACCTGATAGCCTAAAAAGTCCCTCTCCAGCTTTCTTGTAGGCCCCCTTCAGATACTGGAAGGCCACAAGAAGGTCACCTCAGAGCCTTCTCTTCTCCAGACTGAACAGCCCCAACTCTTTCAGTCTGTCCTCATAGGAGAGGTGCTCCAGCCCTCTGATCATCCTGGTGGCCATTCTCTGGACGCCTTCCTGCACGTCCATATCCCTCTTGTAATAGGGGCTCCAGAACTGGATGAAGTACTCCAGGTGGGGTCTCACCAGAGCTGAGTAGAGGGGGAGAATCACCTCCCTTGACCTGCTGGCCACACTTCTCTTGATGCAGCCCAGGCTCTGGTTGGCTTTCTGGGCTGCTAGTGCACATTGACAGCTCATGTTGAGCTTCTCATCCACCAGCACCCCCAAGTCCCTCTCCTCTGGGCTGCTTTCTAGCCACTCACTGCCCAGCCTGTATTTGTGCTTGGGATTGCCTGTGCAGACTGGTGGGAGCATCAGAAAGAGAGAATCCCCAGGAGTGCAATGGTGCTCAACCACATGGGGGGAGACTCGACAAGAACCGTTAAGCCGAAGAGGCAATGACTTAATTACTCACAGCTGATTCCACCCAAGTGGCGAGTGCTGCTGCCGTGTATTAGCTGATGAGGATTTGGGGTGCTCTCATGCACCAGGCACAGCAGGTTGCCGTCAAGAAAGGCCACACGGTCTCAGACTGGTCTGGCTTCAGCAGACAGCAGGCAGTTTTCAACACGTTCTTTGTGACAGGCACTTGCTTTGTCCTGGGTAAGCTGAGGCACAGCAAAATTCTGGTTGCGAGGGGAAGCAGGCTTGGCTCCGGCTCCTAAGCCCATGGCTTCTCTAGCTTGCTGTGGGCAGGCTCATGGCTTTTATCCCAGGCTCTGGACCGGGCAGCTGGAGGCAGAGCAGGGCAACTCAAGGCAGCTTCAAGCAAGACGGGTTCAAGAAGGCAATTCAAGCAAGGTTTAAGCGAGGTGACTAGAAATCAGCCTGTATATCTATCTTGCCCAAGATTCAATTGGGCCAATAGGGCAACTGAAGCCAGCACATAGTTACCCAATGGAAAGGGGTTCTGCCAGGCTGTGCCTATAAAAGGCAGAAACATAGGCCTGGTCAGGGAGGAGCAGTGGCCAGTACATGTGCTCTCACCCCAGAAGCAAATTTGTTTGCCAGACATGCATGGTCCTGTCCCCTTTGTTCCTTTTCCCACATTACCCCATCTTTCTGCAGGAAGGAGGGGGGAGAGTGGGACCCTGTCTAGACACATCAGGATCTGTCTGGGGTTTGTACTGGGCTCGTTTGGCCCTACCATGACAAAGCCCTTCTAAACAGTCAGACCCCAGCATTCCTGTAGGTCCCCTTCAGATATTGAAATGTTCCTATAAGGTCTCCCTGGAGTCTTCTCTTCTCCAGGCTGAACAGCCTCAGCTCTCCCAGCCCATCTTTGTAGCAGAGGTGCTCCAGCCCTCTGATCATCTTCATGGCTGTCCTCTGGATCCACTTTACCAGGTCCATGTCCTCTAGCCCCATTTAATCTCAGCATAATTCTTAGCTATTATGAAGAAGAAGGTACACAAGAACTTAGTTACAAGAGGAGCAAGATTCAAGAGTAAAAATCTGAAAGGGAAAGCTGGAGAGAAAAGGTGAACCTAGAAAAAGAAATGTTTTTATAAGGGCTATTTATTGCCACTTGTGCTTAATGTGCTTGAACATCTTGCATTACAAATAGGACAGTCTACACAAGTGGAAATCTTGACAATATAATTTAACCCTGATTGAAAACTAAGTGACCTGGCACAAATCCTTGCTGATTTGAGCCTGCACTTAATGCACCTAAGTGGTCTTAGGTCTCGTTGTGACTGAAAAAAAACGTGTAATTTGGAGCAACCCATAGGTCTCCATGTGGAAGACAGCACAGCAGACAGGGTGGAGCCTTTTCTACCTACTTAGGACTTGAACTAGAGGAAATTCGTTACCCCTTTTTCAGAAGCACTTTTCTTCCCTTTTAGCCTTAGGTGAGCCAAAGAACATGGATCAAGCATTGAAGATTGGTGAGTTAGTGTTGTGTAGTGCAGGTCTATTTGCTGCACCATACTGTAAGGTTCAGTTCCTTCAAAGTCCTACTTCTCTGAGCAATGCAACAAAGTAAGAACTGAAAAGGAGAAATTAAAATACAGAGATGGTACCACATTCACACTGGCTCGCAGTGGTTGCACACTGGATTCTGTACATGTACAAACATTTTGTGACCGTTGTCCTTAGCAGAAATTGCCCAGGGAGATTGTGGGTGTCCCCTCCCTGAAGGTGTTCAAGGCCAGGTTGGATGAGGCTTTAAGCAACCTGGTCTAGTGGGAAGTGTCTCTGCCCATGGCACGGGGCTTGAAACTAGCTGATTTTTAAGGTCCCATCCAACCCAAACCATTTGATGATTCTCTGACAGGTAGGACGTCAAACCCAGCTTCTCAGTTTTTCCTTACAGTCTTGATGGTAGTAGCAAAGCTTCTCATGCTGCATGTCTTTTCACATGAGTAGCTTTCATTTATTAATTAGAACAGAGGGTCAGCAGAAAATCAATGATAGTTTTATGCTGCTGTTTGTTTGTTTGTTGGTTGGGTTTTTTTATCTAGCCATATGCAAAACCATTAAAATTAATCCACTGACTATGTTCCAGCATTGCAATTTCTTCCTTGAAACCTTTACTGCACTGTGGCGACCTCTGATTGTGCCACATCAGCACTTCCAGATTAGAAAGAGCAATTCCTAAGTAAACGAAAGGAGCCTTATAACTACATTTCAATTTCTGAAGGGGACCTACAATGAAGGCTGGGGAAAGACTGTTTAGAAGGTTTTGTAGTGAAAGGATACAGGGCAAAAACTCAAAACTGGAACAGGGTAGATATTGGGTGGACATTAGGAGGAAGTTCTTCACAATGAGAGTGATAAAATAGTGGAACAGATTTCCCAGGGATGTGGTTCAGATCCCTGGAGACATTCAAGGTCAGACTTGATATGGTCCTGGGAAGCCTGATCTAGTTAAAAGTGTCCCTGCTCACTGCAGGGAAGTTGGACGAGATGACCTTTGAGGATCCTTTCCAACCTGATGCAATCTGTGAATCTGTGAGTTGCTTCTTCCCGGTCTGCTGCTTACTCAAAGAAAGGTTGAAAAGACCATCAGTCAATCACATATTCCTCAGAGCCATGTTATTGTCATATCCTTGGGAAAATGTTTTTATTTTCTCTCCTTTAACTGGGGAAGGAGTACAGGACTTTTTACAAGAGCTGGTAGTGATAGGATGAGAAGGAATGGATTGAAGCTGGAAGAGGGAAGATTTAGACTGGATATTAGGAGGAAATTCTTTACGGTGAGGGTGGTGAGACACTCAAACAGGTTGTCCAGGGAGGCTGTGGATGCCCCCTCCCTGGAAGTGTTCAAGGCCAGGTTGGGCAGGGCCTTGAGCAATCTGGTCTAGTGGAAGGTGTCCCTGCCTATGGCAGGAGGATTGGAACTAGGTGATCTTTAAGATTCCTTCCAACCCAAATTATTCTGTGATACCTGTGCCAAAGATAAATTTGTAAATTTGTAAGTTGTTGAAAGGTTTTTCAGTCCAGACTGCTTGGATTGCAGCACAATTTAAGGGGAAATTATTGGAATGTCTCCTGTACATACACAGTGCTGGATCCTTGGAAGGAAAAACTAGCCCTTGAGGAGAAAGATACAATGATTGTAAATGCTGCAAATTTTTTTTTTTATTAACAAATCAATAGAAATATGCCACTATATTTGAAGCTGTGTAGGAATAGGAAATGGGTTGTGAGAATTATCCATATATGAATTATGATTATTAAATCATTTATATGTTGCTTTAGATCAGAAGGGTCTGAAGTAATTCAGATCCCTTTACAGAATGCATCATGTTGGAAGGGACCCTCAAAGGTCATCTTGTCCATCCCCCTGCAGTGAACAGGAACATCTCCAACTGGATGAACTTTAAAAAGCCTTTCTATGCAAGAGTAAGGAAGAGCTGCTATGGGGAGTTTACAGATTGAGTAGACAGGATGAGCAAAGAGTGGTTTAAGGGAAAGAATAAATGTTATTCTTGTTTTACAAATGGGGCAATGAGGCATTATGAGATTGACATGATTCTCTGGAGAAATAAGTCTTTAAACTTAAATGGCCCTGAAGTCTGATTTTTGCATATGTCAAAAATTGCAGGAAAGATACTCTGTAAAAATGTGCAGAACAGTTCATCCTTAAAAATGTAGAAAATGGTAGGATCCACCTAGGAAGGTTTTTTGAAGCCATTGCCAGTCTCCAATGTCAAACAGTCTCCTGTGTCTCTTATTGACAAAATGGTCCTCCTGCATCCCATTCTTTACATTACTGTTCTCTGTCATTCTCGGTCCACATGTGTGCCTCTTTCTTCATTCACCCTGCACTTCAAATCATCTGTCTCAGTCTACCTGTGTGCTTGTCCACAGCCAGGTGACCTTTAACCTGCCCATCGCTTCTCACCACATTTTTTCTGTACATTTTCCTCTGGCTCTCACCATGAGCAAGAGCCTCTAGTTCTCAGTTTTCACCATGAGTTGCCTACTCACTGTATGCTAAGCTCAGAAGCATGGGATTCTCTTGTTACTTGAAAATTCACCTGTAGCCTTGAACTGGCTTTGTCTAGTACAGAGTCAGTTTTCTTCGTTGTAGCTGCTATGGTATTGAGTTTGGGGTTTGTGAACAAATCAGTGCAGATAACAGAAGGATGTTTTAGTTATTGCTGAACAGTTATTACATAGAGTCAAAGCCTTTTCTGTTTCTCACCCTGCCCCACCAGCAGCTGAGAAATTGGGAGGGGACACAAACAGGACAGCTGACTCCCAGCAGCTGACCAAATGGATATGTCGTACCATATGATGTCATACTCAGCAATAAAAATCTATGGAAGAAGGAGGAAGTGTGCATGTGGGAAAGTTCAGAGTTATGGCATTTGTCTTCTGAAGTCAGTGTTACACATGATGGAGGACTGCTTTCCTGGAGATGGCTGAACACCTGCTTGCCATGGGATGAAGTGAATGAATTCCTTGTTTGGCTTTTTGCTCTATCTCAACCCGTCAATTTTTTCACTTTTACTTATCTGGTTCTCTCCTCCATCCCACCAGGTGTAAGGATGAACTGCCCACCATGGTTAACCCAGAGAAAATCTTGCTCTTTCTGGAAATACTTCTGGCTGTTTGATTTTCTTTTCTCTGTGTTGGATTTCTTTGATTCACTCTATGCTAAAGGTGCTGTATAATCCCAACAGGTAAACAGGCTTAACAGGGCGTTCTATCCCTTTGGTAACAGATAAACACAGAACAGTGGTCATGCCACCTCTTCATGAACACAATTGCATATAGAATCATAGAATTGTCTTGGTTGGAAAAGACCTCTAAGATCGAGTCCAACTGTCAAACGAACACCACCATGGCCATTAAACCACGTCCCCAAGTGCCATGTCTACACATTTCTTGAACACCTCCAGGGTGGTCACTCCACCACTTCCCTGGCCAGCCTATTTTGTAATCCAAAGATATGTAGATGAGTACAAGGATAACGATATTTAGAAGTAGAGGATGCACTGTGAAAATCTAGTTGATTCTCAGACTAAACTTTTGTTCTTTATTGTGATGGTTTAAAACTGTTCTTTTTAATTTTTCTTCTCAAAGTTCAAGCAGAGAAAGCGAAAGAATGTAAATAAATCACTATGGAGTGTAAGAAAGCAAAATAATGATTGTTCTAAACACTTCCATTGGAGAGATAGAAATGTTTAAGAACCACTACTCAAAACAAAGTTGGGGCAGTTGGAGTCTGTGTCTGAGTTCGCAACTTGCTCGGCTTCTGTCTGGCTGCTGCTTCTTTTCTGGCTGAAGATAACACACTGACCTTGACAAGCTAAGTCTAACAGCCTCTCTGCTTCTTAACTCTCTGCCTTCTGCTAGGGGGATCTTGGGAGTCCTTCTGGTGGAGGGGGAGAGGCCCCTTGGGAAAAGCCCCTTTGGGGGAAGCAAATTGTGCTTTTCTGTTGATTGTACATATTTGTAAATGTTGTGAATTTTGTATATTTGTACCTATTCACTGCATTTCATCATAGATTGTAGATTTGCTTGTAAATACAGCTTTCATTTGCTTCCAGACTGAGCTAGCCTGGTTATTGCTGGGTGGGGGGGGGTGTAGTTTCTGCTCTCACACTGTTACAATACATTTGTTCTTTGTAAGACGTTTGTGAACAAACAAAGGGATATCAGAAAACTGATGCACTCATTACAGGACTTCTGCACCTTAATCACCTTCACTCACCTGCTCTTTGAGCATAAATCTTTGAGCATTATTACTTTGTCATATGAGAGAGAGGTGGGACTGTTCAGCCTGGAGAAGGAGGCTCTGGAGAGACTTTAGTGCAGCTTTCCAGTCCCTGAAAGGGGCTACAGGATAGCTGGGGAGGGATTTTTCACAAAAGTTTATAGTGAAAGGATGAGGGGCAATGTATTTAAGTTGGAAGAGAGGAGATTTAGACTGGATATTGGGAAGAAATTCTTAACAGTGAGGGTGGTGAGACACTGGAACAGGTTTTCCAGGGAGATTGTTGATGCCCCTTCCCTGGAGGTGTTCAAGACCAGGTTGGATGAGGCCTTGAGCAACTTGGTCTGGTGGAAAGTGTCCCTGCCCATGGGCGGGGGCTTGGAACTAGATGATTTTAAGGTCTCTTCCAACCCAAATCATTCTATTACTCTATGAAAAGGTAAAAAAAAAAGAAAAAGAAAAAGAAAAAAAAGTTGGAGGTTGGAAGAGGATGCAGACAATTAATAACATTCCTTTTATGGATTAAATGGGGAAGGAAACTAGAATTTGCTTCATTTAAATAGCGTAACAATGTGCAAAATTCCATGTTTCTGAGAATTCATGTGAACCTTCAGAGAGACATAAATGCAGTAGTAGATTACTGCAGTGAATGCTTTTCGTATATTGTAGGCTCTTTTTTTTTTTTTTTGCAAATCATATCACTTTGGAGAGGGATGAACCCCTTGAAAAGAAACCAGGCAGCCAGAAGGATTTGAGTTTCTAGTCGAGCTTATGTTGAATTAATGTTGCATTTTCAAATGGTGCTTGATGACATAGGGGTTGGCACAGGCATGTCATTCTTATATTTTATTAACCAAATTCTGAGGTTTTGAGAGGTTCTTAGAGATGGTATCTGTCTCACTCAAATATAAGTGCCTCTCAAATTAAAAAAAGGAAAAAGAAAGAGAATACTCAGACATTGCTTTTATGAAGTACTTGTCAAACAGGACTTTAAGAAAAGATGTCATGCCATTGTTTACACTTTACAAGTAGCCTAACTGAGGTAGTGTTATTTCCTAAATCAGCCAGTAGGTCTGTGAAAGACTTGAGAACAGCTAAATGTCCCATAAGTGTTAATACTGCCTTGTAATCTCTACCATCTTGTTTCTTCTTCTGAAAATTGCTTTGAGAAATCTTAAGAAACCTTCAGAATCTTTTCAGCCATTGCCTCTCTGGTACTGAATCCTTTATGAAGGGCAGAGATATACTGGAGAGAGTCCAACAGAGGGTACAAAGATGATGAAGGGACTGGAAATTCTGTCTGATGAGGGAAGGCTGAGAGACCTGGGGCTGTTTAATCTGGAGAGGAGAAGTCTGAGAGGGTGTCAAGAAGATGGGGACAGTCTCTTTTCAGTGGTGACCTGTGATAGGACAAGGAGCAATGAACACAAACTGTAACACAGGAAGTTCCACCTCAGTGTGAGGAAAAACTTTGCTGTGAGGGTGCTGGAGCCCTGGAGCAGGCTGCCCAGGAAGGTTATGGAGTTTCCTCTGTAGACATTCAAGACCCATTGGGAGATGTTCCTGTGTTGTCTGCCCAAGGTGATCCTGCTTTAGCAGAGGGATTGGATTCAATAATCTCTGGAGTTCCCTTCCAACCCTTCCTATTCTATGATTCTATGCCCTACCCAATGTTTATGGAGCCAGGGATAATCTTGAAAATGGTATTATTAGGATGTAGGCAGCATGATGATTTCTTTTCTTTGCATTCAAGTCATATACTGTGGTCTTTGTTATTTCAATAGCTGCCAACCACAAGAACCAGAATAAAGAGCAAGAGGAAGGCTGAGCCAGAAATGGTAGAAGGAGAGTTAATATATTGGCACAAGGTCTTTGTAATGGTGAATTATCCTCCTGTGACAGCAGATTGTCCTCTCAGGATACTTGTTCAAAGACAAGTCCTGAAGATAAGTCCTACTGAAACATGAAGCTGCAAATAATGGTGGTTAAAGGTGATTTTTATCTGTGTGTAATGAAATTGACTATGATTCGGTGACTTGGATTTTTTTTTTAATTAATACATCTTTGAGATCTCAACATATACAATCTCTATGACATGCAAACTAGATGTGGATGAAGATGCGTTTCTTGTTCAGTGACTTGTCAGATGACTACTCCAGTTAATGTGATAGTCTTTACAATTACCCACACTTATTCTGACTTCTTTATCCTGAGACCCTAAGTCCTGATCAAGGAGATGGGAAGTACCATCATCCTTAGTGAACATTCACAGAACCACAGTATTATTCTGCTTGGAAAAGACCTCCAATATCGTTGAGTCCAACCACTGACCTAACATCACCATGACCATTAAATCCATGTTCTAGGGTGCCATGTCCACACATTTCTTGAACACCTCCCGGGAGAGCGACTCCACACCTCACTGAGCAGCCTGTTCCAATGCCTGGAAAAGGGTGGATGGAACTGTGTGTCTCATGTGATTCAGAGTGTTGAAGCTGTTCACACAGGAAGGTCTGTAGGATTTGGGTCTGGTTTTTCGGAAAAATGATATCTTCCCCATACTTTCCCCAGCTTCCCCAAGCTGCTTTTACTGATGACACCTACTACTTGAACATAGGGAACACAGCAGTGGCTACACATGAATGTATATCTGTGCATATAAGGGCAATCGCAGAATCACAGAATAGGGTTGGTAGGGACACTCAACAGTCATCTTGTCCAACCCTTCTGCAGTAAGCAGGGACATCTTTAACCAGACAGGCTGCTCAGGACCCCACTGAGTTGACCTTGCATGTTGCGAAGGATGGGACCTCAACCACATCCCTGGGCAACATGTTCCAATATTTCATCACTCTCGATGTGAAGAACTTCATCCTAATGTCCAACCTAAATCTGTCCTGCTCTAGTTTCAATCCATTGTCCCTGAAGCTGCATCAGGAGAAATCTGTCTTTGTATTTTACAAATATCCTATTTCTGTAGTATCATTTATAGGCTTCAGCTGAGTGCTGACTGCAGATTTCAATGACAACAATGTCTGCCTACATATGGTGCAGAGGGACCTCACAAAAACTAACATTATTGTAGTTTCATTTTCCCTCTGATTTTCCTATACTGTCATCTCCAATTTGAAAAATAAATAAATAAAAAGAAATTTGAAAGTAGTCAAAGAGGAAAGGCAAAGAAGGAAAAAAAGGAAAAGCAAAGAACTCAGATATGTCCTAGTAACTAAAATCTCAGATTTCCATTGAGACTGAAACTTTATTTGAACTCTCCACTAAGGCTAAATCCATGCTTATCAAACTGTTCCACCATAATGTGGGAGTAAAGAAGGCAACTATTTTTTTTGAGATACTGCTTGTAATTACTGGAATAGATGGGGATATTAGTAACAGCATTCAGAAGATTTATAGCTTGTTTGCTGGCGCATAGGAGAGTAAGTGCAGATCACTGAGGGTTCTCTGTTATGAGGTCTATGAATTAAAATCATTATCCATAATTTATTATTCTCCATGTGCTTTTTGTCTACATTTAGTTAGAGAGAAAAAGTAGACAGAGTAGGGAGGAGTAACCTTGAAAGAATAAGACTTACTTCCTATAATTATCATCTTCACCCTGTTCCTGGAAAAAAAAAAAAACAACAAAACAGAGGTTCTTTTGTTATTTAGATACTTCCTTGCTATCTTGCTTTAAGAACTGGAGACACATTCATTAAAACAGAAAAACAGCCCTATTGTCTAGCTCCTGTGCCTTCACAGTAGAGCTCCTGTAGAAAATGTGGAAGATTAGGACAAGAAAAAATGAATGCCAGAAAGGGCTCAAATACTGCTACCAGCTTATTGGAATCATGGAAGCGCAGAATTATTTTGGTTGGAAAAGACCTTCAAGATCACTGAGCCCAACCATAAACCCAACACCCCTATGGCCGTTGAACCATGTCCCAAAGTGCCATGTCCCAAAGTGCCATGTCTTGAACACCTCCAAGGATGCTGACTCTACCACCTCCCTGGGCAGCTTGTTCCAATGCTTGATTTTTCCTAGTATCAAACTTAAACCTCCTGTGGCACAATTACACGCCATTTCTTGTTGTACTGTCACCTGTACAAAGTGATAGAGACCAACCACCACCACACTCCAACCTCCTTTCAGGGGGTTTTAGAGAGCAATGAGGTCTCCCTTCATGTGCTTCTATTTTTGCAAGCATTTACACGCATGTTTCATAAGTGATGCTCCTTGGATCTGGACCATTGGCCAGATCTTCCCCATGCTTTTCTGAAGGTGTATAAGATGAGAAAAACATCACTAGTTTGATAGATAGGCTTTTGTATGTTAAGTGTTAATGTTCTTTTTTCTCCATGATTATAGCTATACTGGTATAGATCTATACTGGTGTTTAGAGAGAGAGAAAATTGAACAGCACTTCTCAAAAGAGGAGAAAATGTCTTTTAAACTGAGTTCAGATTGATTATCATAGAATCAAAAAATGGCAGGGGTTGGTAGGGACCACCAGAGATCATTGAGTCCAACCCCCCTGCCAAAGCAGGATCACCTAGGTCAGGCCACACAGGAACATCTCCAGGTGGGTTTGGAAAGTCTCCAGAGAAGGAGACTCCACAACCTCTCTAGGCTACCCATTTCAGCACTTTGGCACCCTCACAGCAAAGACGTTTCTACTCATGTTGTGGCAGAACTTCCTATGTTCCAGTTTGTGTCCATTGCCTCTTGTTCTATCACATGACACCACTGAAAAGAGACTGGCCCCCTCTTCCTGACACCCATCCTTAAGGTATTTCTAAACACTGATCAGATCTCCTTCTCAACCTTCTCTTGTCTGGGCTGTACAGCCCCAGGTCTCTCAGCTTTTCTTCATCAGACAGATGTTCCACTCCCTTCATCATCCTCATAGCTTTCATTGGACTCTCTCCAGTAGTTCCATGTCCCTCTTGAAGAGCCCATAACTGGACACAGTACTCCAGATGAGGCCTGATCAAGATAGAGTAGAAGGGGAGGAGAACCTCCCTTGACCTGCTGGCCAAACTCTTCCTGATGCACCCCGGGATACCATTGGCCTTCTTAGCCACAAGGACATATTGCAGTCCCATGGATAATTTATTGTCCACCAGGACTCCTAAGTCCTTCTCCACAGAGGCAAGGTCCTTCTTCATGGAGAAGGATATGTGGAGAATACATTGTTTGGTGTTCTTAACACATAGACCTTATCAGCACATCAGCTTCACTCCAGTACCTCTTTCATTGCCACAATTTTTAAAACAAGTAGTAGTTTAACAATTGAATGAAAATGTTTCCTGTGCATCTTCTTCTTTCAGTGTCCTCAAATTAACTTCTAAAGTCCTGCCCTTGTATTACATGGTACAAGTTCTGTGTGAAATCAGTACCTTCATCCACATATAGATGTGTTGGCTGGCTGATTTTGTAGGTAATCAAGATTTAATTGTTGAGTTTGAGTCTGCTTAGGTGGATTGAATGTCAACATTTTTTTTAGTTGTCATTAATGTTCAGAAGATGAAGATATAATGTTTTATGGCCTTGTAGCAATTTGCTTTGCATGTTTGCTGGTTATTAATCCTTAAGTTTACAAAACACAAATAACAGGAAAGGACCTGTCTGATCATTCTAGATACTTCTGACATAGATCTGAAAATGTAATAAATCTTTGTCAAAGGCAGCATCCTTGTAAAATGAGAAGGAATCGTCCAGTAGGTTGAAAAATAAACCAAAAGTCTTATTTTCTACTTCAAAGAGATTTCCAATGCTTCTATGGCAGCTGTTCTAATCATTTGAATCTTGTGTGAAGTTGTAGAATCATAGAATGGTTTGAGTTGGAAGGAACCTTAAAGATCATCTAATTTCACCCCCCCTGCAATGGGCAGGGACACCTTCCACTAGACCAGGTTGCTCAAGGCCCTGTGCAGCCTGGCCTTGAACAGCTCCAGGGAGAGAGCATCCATGACCTCACTGGGCAACCTGTTCCAGTATCTCACCACCCTTACTGTAAAAATTTCTTCCTAATATCCCTTCTATTCTAAATTGCCCCTCTTTCAGCTTCAATCCATTGCCCCTAGTCCTATTACAACAAGCTCTTGTAACAAGTCCCTCCCCAGCTTTCTTGTAGCCCCCTTCAGGTACTGGAGAGACTATATATGGTCTCCCTGAAGCCTTCTCTTCTCTTCTCTTCTCTTCTCTTCTCTTCTCTTCTCTTCTCTTCTCTTCTCTTCTCTTCTCTTCTCTTCTCTTCTCTTCTCTTCTCTTCTCTTCTCTTCTCTTCTCTTCTCTTCTCTTCTCTTCTCTTCTCTTCTCTTCTCTTCTCTTCTCTTCTCTTCTCTTCTCTTCTCTTCTCTTCTCTTCTCTTCTCTTCTCTTCCTCTTCTCTTCTCTTCTCTTCTCTTCTCTTCTCTCTTCTCTTCTCTTCTCTTCTCTTCTCTTCTCTTCTCTTCTCTTCTCTTCTCTCTCTCTCTCTCTTCCTCTCCTCTCTCTCTCTCTTCTCCTCTCTCTTCTCCTCTCCTCTCTCTTCTCCTCTTCCTCTCCTCTCCTCTCCTCTCCTCTCCTCTCCTCTCCTCTCCTCTCCTCTCCTCTCCTCTCCTCTCCTCTCCTCTCCTCTCCTCTCCTCTCCTCTCCTCTCCTCTCCTCTCCTCTCCTCTCCTCTCCTCTCCTCTCCTCTCCTCTCCTCTCCTCTCCTCTCCTCTCCTCTCCTCTCCTCTCTCCTCTCCTCTCCTCTCCTCTCCTCTCCTCTCCTCTCCTCTCCTCTCCTCTCCTCTCCTCTCCCTCTCCTCTCCTCTCCTCTCCTCTCCTCTCCTCTCCTCTCCTCTCCTCTCCTCTCCTCTCCTCTCCTCTCCTCTCCTCTCCTCTCCTCTTCTCTTCTCTTCAAGTCCTCAAGCACAAAGGCAAAGAGCAGCTTTCAATAGCATTGGGGACGTCAAGAGAGAACCTGAGAGCTACTGCTACTGTGCTACCAAAAGTCAGAGTTCATCTCCTCAACTCCAGGCAATTAGAAGTCAGACAACCTGAAGAACTGAGCTCCAGTTCTCCAGCTGCTGGCTGTAGTAGGACTCCTCCAGAGCAACTCACCTTGTGTATTATTTAGCACAATGCAATCACAGAAGTGTTGACATTTCTTCTTAAATTAGTCTTGAAACTTGAAAAATGAAGTTTCTCACCATCACAGCAGTGAGATTCATTTGGCAGACTTGTTAACAAACTAAAAATGAAAGTTAACACACTAAAAATGAAAATAGCTGGCTTGATTATTAACATTTCTTCCAGCTCATCCCATACACTTCCTTAGCCCTGTATCTGTTGCCTTCCTTTTTTTTTTTCTTTTCTTGAATTTTCTTTCTCTAAGTACTAGTCTGGAAACATTCATCATTGTAGGTTTGAAAGTATTCCAGATGTGACTGCTCACATGCTTACATTAAATTGTTGTGTTTGCTGGACCTTCAAGTGCAGACCTTCAAACGCTCTCGTTGTGATGACAACAGTAATGTGTTTTCTTACAGTGCCATGGCTGAATAGCTGAAACTATCTGGATACCTGGCTTCCTCCAAATCTAATGGGAAATAGCTACCTTATGTACCTCTGAAAATCTTCAATATAATTTGGGGTAGAAACATTGTCTCCCCTGCTTAAGCATGGAAGAGTGCAGGACCGTCTTAGCTTGATGGGTGGACTTGATGATCTTAGAATTCTTTTCCAACCAAAAGAATCTATGATTCTATGAAATTATGGGTGTGTTTTAGCAACAGTAATAATACTGCCTGCACTCGATGTCACTCTCTTTATATGTATATAAAACCTTCTTTAGGGAATTACTCCTGAGCTCTTTCAGTCTAGAGAAGAGAAGACCTGGGGAGGGAGACTTAATAGCAGCTTTTTATCAAGAGGAGGTGATCACAAGCTGGAACCAGCTTCCTAATCATGATGCATGATGGCAGACAGTGGACAGAGTTTTACATGAGGGAAGAGAGTTTCAAACTGGATAGAAGGCACAACTTTTTCTCTAAGAGGACATTGAAGCAATGGAGCAACAAGTTGTGGAGCAACAGTGACCAACACGGTGTCAGTTGATGTAAAACTCAACATCAGCTGGCAATGGTTGCTTGCAGCCCAGAAGGCAGCTATGTCCTGGGCTGCATCAATTGAAGTGTCAACAGTCAGACAAGGGAGGTGATTCACTCCTTCTACCCTGCTCTCATGAGACCCCCACCTGGAGTTCTACATCCAGTTCTGACCTCCAGCACAGAAGGACATGGAACTATTGGAATGAGTCCAGAGGAGGCCACAAAGATGATCAGAGGGCTGAAGCACTTCCTCTGTGGAGACAGTCTGTAAGAGTTGGGGTCTTTTGGCCTGGAAAAGGCTTTGGGGAGACCTTATAGTGGCCTTCCAGTACCTGAAGGGAGCCACAGGAGAGCTGCGGAGAGACTTTTTACAAGGGCTTGTTGTGATAGGATGAGGGGTGATGGCTTCAAGCTGGAAGAGGGCAGATTTTGACTGGACATTAGGAAGAAATTCTTTACAATTAGGATGGTGAGACACTGGAACAGGTTTGCTGGGGAGGCTGTGGATGCCTCCTCCCTGGAGATGTTGAGGGCCAGGCTGCATGAGGCCTTGAGCAACCTGGTCAGGGGGAAGGCATCTCTGGCCATGGCAGGGAGGTTTGAAGTAGATGATCATTAAGGTCCCTTCCAACCAAAACCATTCTATGAATCTATGAATGCTGTGCTGATTCTGTTCTTGAAGGATTTTAAGACCTGGCTGGACAAAGAGATGAACAACCTGGTCTGCCCTCAATAGAAATCTTGGTTTTGAATTCCTGAGGTCTTTGTATGATCCTATGAGCCTACCATTTGAATCACATAGGTTTTAAAATATTACTAATGGATCAGATTGTGAATTAATTAGTCTAATCTAGCAGATTTATAGGAACTGCAGAATCAAACTCTTCCTTGATACTGTAAGTACATTTCTTTATAAATTCTGAATCATTGTAGTGATGCCACTTTTAATGGCATGCAGGTGCTGGAATATATTTGCCATAAAGACAGGTTGATTTTGTTTTCTCTGTCTAGCTGTTGAGATAAAGAGATTGGCAACGCCTTCATAAACCATAAGACAGGGAATCTTAGGATTTCTAGGGTTTTAGATGTTAATAAATTATTCAATTTCTGGCAACCAGAAACTTTTTTTTTTCTTTGAAAAGCAGAACTGAGACAATGTTGTTTTCCAAATGAGACTTCTAACAACTCAGATGCTGGAGTGTGTCCAAAGAAGGACAATAAAGCTGGTGAAGGGTATGAAGAACAGGTCTTATGAGGAGCAGCTGGGGGAACTGAAATTTAGTCTGGAGAAGAGAAGGCTGAGGGGACACCTCATTGCTTTCTACCACTCTGTCAAAGGAGGTTGGAGCAAGGTCCACATCTTCTCTCTAGTATCAGGTGATAGGACAAGAAGAATGGCCTGAAATTGTGTCAGGAGAGGTTTAGGTTGGAGATTAGGAAAAATTTCTTTCCTGCAAGAGGCATTGGAACAGGCTGCCCAGAGAGATGATGGAGTCACCATCCTTGGAGTTGTTCAAGGAACATATGGACATGGTTTTATGGCCATGGTGGTATTATACTGGTGGTTGGACTCGATGATGTTAGAGGTCTTTTCCAAACAAAACAATTCTGTGATTCTAGGTATTGTACTATAACATCTGTTTCCATATGAGTTTTTAAAAATCAGCTATTATGGCAAAAGCCAGCTATACCTTTATTATTCCATAGTCAAGCAGTTTATGTGTTTATATTATACCTTGAAATAAATCTGTTTCTATCTTTCTGTTCAAAAAGTCCCATCAAAATGTGCTTGGTTTTGCTTTAGATAAAAATAGAGAGGGGGAGAGAAGCTACAGCTCTTAGATTTCTTTTAAACACTCTGATTTCAACAGCTGCAGAGAGTAATTATTATAAAGGCTGTAGTCCCAATTGTTTTGAGTTGATGTTGTAGCCATACTGTAGCAGATCCTCAGCAGATGCAGGCTGAAGCACACAACTTGAAACATATGGCAAGATAAAATCTGAAAGCTCTGCTAGCTAGCTTAACCATAAAGATTTTGTGAGGGAAAAGAGCCTTAAATCAACATAGACTTTTAAGCTAGAAATGATGCTACCTTTCTATCACTTCTGCATCTGTAGCTGAAATCACTAGAAATAGGAGTTGCTGTGTTTTATTTTAATTGAAGGAAGTTAGTAAATATTTTTTCCCAGACTTCCAAATGCCACTTATAATCTCAAAGCTCAATTATTGCACATTCTGTTATTTCAAAGTCTTTCTTACTTGTAGCAATATCCTCAAGAAAGCAGAATAAAATTTCAGAGAGTAACAAGAAGAAAATAGGTTCAGCTGAAATAGATCTTATTTGCTGAATAGAACTCTGTAAAAATTTCCTCCTTTTGGAAATTCTTTAGGTGATTTCCACTTGAAGCATGATGTCAAAAATGTAGTACTTATGTTTTTCCCTGACGGACATGTTTGGTTTTACTTTCTATGGTAGAATACATTACTGAAATATAGTTGTCATTCATTTTATTTTAAGCTTTCCAGAGTAGAAACAATGATATGCCTTTTAGAAGACTTGGGAAAAAAGCTATTGTATAAACAGCATATATTTTAAAATTTATGATTATCATAGCTTAAAACTGAGACCATTCCTTTCAGTTGTATACATATACCTCCCACATGAGTGACATTAAATCATAGAATCATAGAATTGTTTTGGTTGGATAAGAACTCTAAGATCATTGAGTCCAACCATTAACCTAACATCATCCTGGCCATTAAACCATGTCACAAGGTGCCATGTCCATGTGTTTCTTGAACACTTCCAGGGATGGTGACTCCACCACCTCCCTGGGCAGCCTGTTCCAATGCCTGACTGCTCTTTCAGGAAAGAAATTTTTCCTGATCTCCAGCCTAAACCTCTCCTGGCACAATTTCTAGCCATTTTTTCGCAACATATCACCTGATACAGGGGGAAAGAGACCAACCCCCACCTTGCTCCAACCTCCTTTCAAGGAGTTCCTCAGCCTCCTCTGGACTAAACAACCCCAGTTCCCTCAACTACTCCTTATAAGACCTGTTCTCTAGGCTCTTTGCCAGATCTGTTGACCTTTTTCATAGTTTGGCCATAGTTGACCATAGTTACACCATTCAGAGAATTTACAAAGGCTGCAGATGTCATTTCTGACTAAGACTGCAGTTCAAAGTATTGTAGAAGGCTGGATCAAGCCTTTCATGAAACTGCAGTCCTGCATGTAGTACTTGCTGTGGTTGGAAGTTTACTGCATGGTGTTCCGGGACAGAAAGCTGAATCCAGCACTTCCTATTTTTCCTTTCTTGTAATTTGCATTTGTCTATGAATTTGAGAGAAGAGCCCATGTGTTTCTGAATTGTGCATTGCTATGCTTTTTTTTTTGCACTCTGCTTTTGATGGAGCTGCAGTATCAAAGAAAATGCTTCAAAATAAGAATTAGTGCCCCATTAGTGCCCATAGTGTGTGGCAAGTAGGTTGAAGGAGACTCTCCTCCTCCTCTATGCTGCGCTGGTGAGGCCACATCTGGAGTACTGTGTCCAGTTCTGGGCTCCCCTGTTCAAGAAGGACAGGGAATTGCTGGAGAGGGTACAGCAAAGGGCTTCAAAGATGCTGAGGGGACTGGAACATCTCTCTTACAAGGAAAGACTGAGAGAATTTGGTCTTTTTAGTTTGGAATAGAGAAGACTGATGGGGGGATCTCATCAATGCAGATCAATACTTAAAGAGCAGTGGGTGTCAGGACAATAGGACCAGTCTTTTTTCAGTGGTGCCCAGTGACAGGACAAGGAGTAATAGGCACAAGCTTGAACAGAAGGAATTCCTTCTAAATATGAGGAGAAACTTCTTTAATTTGAGGGTGGCAGAGCACTGGAACAGCCTGCCCACAGAGGTGGTGGAGTCTCCATCTCTGGAGACATTCCAAACCCATCTGGACATGTTCCTGTGTGACCTTCTCAAGTGAAGTTGCCTTGGCAGGGGATTTGGTCTCGATGATCTCCAGAGGTCCCTTCCAACCCTTACCGTTCTGTTGTTCTGTGAAATCTGCACAATTAACGTAATGCACATAGCTGGACCTGGTTCATGGTCTGCAGAAGGGAGTGGATGGGAGCCCAGTTACTTCAGTGGATGTTTGAATCTGGCTCAGGGACGTAGTAGTAACTATTTACCTTTGCAGGTAAAGCAATATGCTGCATTCAGTCAGCTCCTGTGAGTTTACAAATGTATACAGAAAATGTCCACATATTTGAAGAGCAGCATTCACACTTTCCTTTCCTGAAAGTCTTGCTTTCTCCATATCTTGGAGAAACAATTGTTTTGGTTGGAAGAGACCTTTAAGATCTTTAAGTCAAACTGTTAACCTAGCACTACCAAATCCACCACTAAAATGTGTCCCTCAGTACCACATCTGTGCATCTTTTAAATATCTCCAGAGATGGTGACTCCACTGCTTCCCTGGGCAGACTGTTCCAGTGCTTTACAACCCTTTTGGTAAAGAAATTTTTTCTTAATATCCAACCTAACCCTTCCCAGGTGCAACTTGAGGCAGCTTCCTCTTGTCCTATTGCTTATTATTTGGGAATAGACACAAACCCCCACCTCTCTCCAACCTCCTGTCTGAGAGTTGTAGAGAGCAAGAAGGTCTTCCCTTAGATTCCTTTTCTCCAGGCTTCTCACCACACCTGTTCTCCAGACCCTTCACCAGCTTCATTGCTCTTCTTTGGACAGGCTCCAGTACCTCAATTCCTTCTTGGACTGAGGTCCCCAAAACTGAACACAGTAATTCTGGTGTGACTTCACCAGTATCAGGTACAGAGGGACAATCACTTCCCTACTCCTGCTGGCCACACCATTCCTGATCCAGGCCAGGTTGCTGTTGGCCTTCTTGGCCACCTGAGCACACATCTGGCTCATGTTCAACTAGCTGTCAACCAGCACCCCGAGGTCCTTTTCCATGAGGTCCTTTTGATGTCAATCAATTAAGAATTTAATTAGTAAGTCTTTTTGGAGAGGTCATTCTGAGCAATACATGCATTTTACACACATTTTTAAGTAGGCAAGATCTTTTTCATTTACATAAATAGGCAATTTCTGTCTTATTTATCTCCTTGTTTTCACTCCTTGTGAGGACAACACAGCCTTGTAGCTCTGACTTCATTTTCAGAAAGAAGTTCAGGCATAGCAACATCAAATCTAGTCATGTAATAACCATGCTCTGCAATATTACTGCTTTAGAAGACAGCGAAGTTTATAAATCAGCACAACTTAGTAGTAAAAAGAGCAGTGCATTTTTTTAAAAGGGAAACATTGCTGAGAAGAATAATGATTAAATGAGATGGAAATGATGTTACTCTTAACAAAACAATTTACTGAACCATTTGGAAAATGGGAATGCCAGTAGGAAATTTGATTTGTTTTGAAATAGTCTTCAACATTGCCTTCTGCCAGCGTGATTGTAGGATGAGGGGAGAATATCTACAAACACATATAGAAAGAGACGCCCAGACGTCTATGCCTACACTTTTGGGCACGTACATTTGTGTTAAGGAGATGATAGTTGTATCATAGAACCATAGAACACTTTGGGTTGGAAGAGACCTAAAAGATCATCTACTTTCAGCCCCACTGCTGTTGGAACACCTTCTATTACACTAGATTGCGCAAAGTCCCAGCCAGCCAGGCCTTGAACACTTCTGGGTTGGGTCATAGAATCATAGAATTGTACAGGCTAGAAAAGGCCTTTAAGGCCATTGAGTCCAACCTTTAAGCCACCATACCAGGTCACCACTAAACCATGTCCCTCAGCACCACACATACAGAGTTTTGAAAACCTCTCCAGGAATGGGGACTCCAACAGTGTTCTGGGCAGCTTGTTCCAGTGCTTTACAACCCTTTTGGAGAAAAAATTGTTCCTTATGTCCAACCTAAACCTCCCCTGGTGTAACTTGAGGTCATTTCCTCTCTTCCTATTGCTTGTTCCTTGGGAGAACAGAACAATCCCCACCTGGATCCAACCTCCTTTCAGAGATTAGCAAAGAGCGAGAAGGTCTCCCTCAACTCCTTTTGTCCAGGCTGAACAACCCCAGTTCCCTCAGCTACTCTTCATGAGACTGGTTCTCCAGACCCTTCACCAGCTTCATTTCCCTATAGGTTCATCCACAGCCTCTGTGGGGAGCCTGTTCCAATGCCTCACCATTCTCACTGTAAAGAATTTCTTTCTAACATCAAGTCTAAAGCTACCTTATTTTGGTTTTAAACCATTACCCCTTGTCCTATCACTACGAGCCCTGATAAAGATACACTTTCTGTCTTTCCTGTAGGCCACCATGAAGTACTAGGAGGAGACTATAAGGTCTCTGTAGGGCCTTCTCTTCTGCAGGCTGAACAACACCCATCTCTCTCAGCCTGTCTTCATAGGTTAGGTGCTCCAGTCCTCTGATCATCTTTGTGGCCCTCTAGACTCTCTCCAGCAGGTCCCTATCCTTCTTGTGTTGGGCCCCTAGGGCTGGACACACAGCACTCCAGCTGAGGTCTCACCAGAGCATATGAGAGTGGCAGAATCACCTCTCTCAACCTGCTGACAACACTTCTTTTGATGTAGCCCAGGATGCCATTGGCTGCCCATTGATCATGCACGTCCAGCTTCTCGTCCACCATTAGCCCCAAGTCCTCTTCTGCAGGACTGCTCTCAATCTCATCATCCCCCAGCCTGGACTGATAATGAGGATTACCCTGATCCAGGAACAGGACCTTATACTTGGCCTTATTGAACCTCATTAGGTTCTCCTTAGCCCACTTCTCCAGCCTGTCTACATCCCTCTGGAAGGTAAGGTAATAGAGTATCTTGCATAATATCTGTCAATATCTCATTGCCTTTATGACATATAAACAACTTATCAAAAATACTTAATTTCATTGTCAGTCTTTACATCATCAAAGAACTGGAAAAACATTAAATCTCATAACCCAACTGGGAGCAGGAAGGGTATATATTATTCTTGTAATCTCTTGTTTTTATGAGTGAGAGTATTACAGCAGATTGCAACCCTTCTTGCTCAGAAGCTGTAACATGTCCCTTTGTACCTTTTCTTTTTGAAATTGCTACAGGGCTGCTTGCAGAATAAGGAGCTGTGCAGCATGAAGCCAGGTGGTGGAACTCCATACTGCTTCTTCCCTTGCCAAGGGCACAAAGGTCAGAGTCAAAATGGGAATTCAGATGTTCCAGATGACAGTTTCAGAAGTATTGATGTGATATGTTTGTTTTGCCCTTCAAGAGGTTTCATACAAGCCAGGTGAGAAGGACAAATTAAGGTAATGTCTTTGGGTCTCATCCTATGTTTGCTCCTGGATGAAACCTTGTGTATCTTGTTCCATTTCTCGGAACTGTAGAAACCCTAAGGTTGGAAAAGACTTCTAAGATCATTAAGTCCAACCTTCTACCCAACAGCTCCATGACCACTAGACCATGTCCCAAAGTGCCACATCTACTTGTTTTTTGATGACCTCCAGGAATGTTGACTCCATGACCTCCCTGGCCAACCTGAAATTTAATGCTAAAGGTTTGTGTTTCAAATGCTTTCTACAGAGTCAGTGCAGGATGGAATTCCTGCCAGCACTGGCTGCTCTCTTCTTGTGCCATGCAACTGTCGTGTTTCACCCTTTGTCAGCAGCAGCTCAGAGGGGCAGTCCTTCCTAATTTCATCATTTAGGGACATCAAAGATCAGAAGATTTGGTACAACATTAAAACAAATGGCGTTGTTTAGTCTTCAGAAGAGAAGACTGAAAGGAAACCTCATTTCTCTCTCCAACTACTTTAAAGGAGGTGGGGGTCAGTCTCTTCTCCCATGCAACAAGTGATGGCACAAGAGGAAACAGCCTCAAGTTGTGCCAGGTGAGGTTCAGGTTGTATATTAGGAAAAATTTCTTCACAGACAGGGTTATAAAGCATTGGAACAGGAGTCACCAACCCAGAAGAGATTTCAAAGATACATGCGTGTGGTGCTTAGGGACATGATTTAGTGGTAGTGGCTTAGCACCTGGGGAGGGATTGTGAGCTCTAGGCAAATGGTTGGAGCTGACGATCTCAAAGGTCTCTTCCAACCTCAACAGTTCTATGATTCTATGATTCTGTGAAGAATGGCTCCCTCTGACACTATGTCTTCTGAAGTTTTCCTATCTGACACACATATATCAGCCAATACATGTGCTTACATTCACCTGCATCTTCAGCAGCTTGAGCTTTCTTCTGGACTAAAGGACTGCAGTCACATTGCAAGGAAGTGGCTGCTTATGGCATAGTTCCCCTGAAATTAGGACATTAATTCTGGTTGGGAAGTCCAGGGTGCTCACTGACAATGCTGTGTAAAGCATCTGTGCAAGCTAAGGATTCTGCCTGCAGCTTTTCAGTGATAGGAACAAATGTACCTCACCAAGAAATGACCCTGGGGAAAAGAGGGATCTGTCAGAACCTCCTAACACAGCTGTTTCTGATGCAGACATCATCTTTTGCCTTAGGAAGGCAAGTTCTTTATCAGTTCATAGGGAGCCTTCTCTAGCTATATGAACTTACCACAAAATTCAGAAAGTGATTTGAAGATGTGAGCAATGTTGATGTTGCACTCAAGGCAATAATTGGGCTCTGCACCAACCTTTTTCGTGTTTTTTTTTTTTTTTGTTTTGGTTTGGTTTGGTTTTGGTTTGGTTTGTGGGTTTTTTTGTTTTCTTTTTTTTCCTTTTTTATGTTGTATTGAAAGCAAAACACCCAATGTGGTATACTTTGGAGATATTTCTTGATTATTTTTTTTTCTGCTATTATTTCATCATTACTTTTCACATGTCTTTCTTGTCAAAGCATGGAATAGATCCTCATCTTCCACTTCTTTCTGTAAAATAGAAATAACACATGAGGAGCTGAGAGACATTTTATTGTAAATCCTATTAGTATTAGAATACCCCCTACTTAGCAGCTGCCAGCACACAAGAGATATTAAAAAGAGGTGGAGAGAGTTGTAGTAAACCAGTATAATAAGACTTTCTTATGCCATCCAATTAGAAGTCTTTGTTACAACATCAATTTTTATAATTTATCTTACCTATCATAGGATCACAGAGTGGTAGATGTTGGAGGGGACCTCCAGAGATCATTGAATCCAGCCCCCCTGCCAAAACAGAATTGCCTAGGGCAGGCCACACAGGAACGTGTCCAGGCAGGTTTGGAAATTCTCCAAAGAAGGAGACCTCACAACCTCTCTGGGCAGCCTGTTCCAGAGCTCCAGCACCATCATAACTAAGAAGTTTTTCCTCATATTGATAAGGAGCTTCCTGAGTTCCATTTTATGTCTATTGCCCCTTGTCCTATCACAGGACACCACTGAAAAGAGACTGGCCCCTTCTTCTTAACACCCTTTCTTCAGATATTTATAAACATTAATAAGATCCCTTCTCAGCCTTCTCTTTTCCAGGCTGAATAGCCCCAGGTCTCTAAGCCTTTCCTCCTCAAACAGATGTTCCTATCCCTTCATCATCCTCGTAGCCTCTGCTGCACATGCTCTAGTATATCTCTGTCCCCCCTGAACTGTGGAGCCCAGAACTAGACACAATACTCCAGATGTGGTCTCACCAGGGCAAAGTAGAGGGGGAGGAGAGCCTCCCTTGATCTGCTGGCCACACTCTGCTTAATGGACCCCAGGAGACCATTGGCCTTCTTGGCCACAAGGGCACATTGCAGTCCTATGTCCACTAGGACTCCCAGGTTCTTCTCCACAGAGCTGCTTTCCAGCAGGTCAACCCCTAATCCATACTGGTTTGTTCCTCCACAGGCACAGGACTCCACACTTAATTCTTGCTGAAACTCATTAGGTTCCCCTTTGCCCAGCTCTCCAGTCTTGGACAAACCACAGCTTGATGCTGTGTCATATTTCAAAAGTGGTGCTTGAATAGTGGTTTGTGGAAGGCAGCCCAAGATGGATAAATGCCTTCAAGAACCCCAGGGAAATGCAGCAGCTCTACAGACATATGAAATAAAATGTCAATTCCTGCTCTGACAACACAGCTGTTGGAAGGAGTTTGGCCCCAAGTACATGTTGAAGAAATGTGTGGCCATGGCACTTTGGGACATGGTTTAATAGCCATGGTGGTCTTAGGTTGAAGGTTGGACTCGATGATCTTAGAGGTCTTCTCCAAACAAAACAGTTCTATGATTCTATAAACAATAATTGATTTCTTCACTTGGTTTATGAATTGTCTGAAAGAAACCTTATGAGGTCTTTTCCAACCAAGACAATTCTATGATTATATGATTCTGTAAATTATAAACATATTAAAAACCTGGGAAGCTTCTTAAAAAATCTTAACCTGGGCCAGCCAGGCAGATCCCACAGGCTATCTACTGAATGCTGATGAGCAAAAGCAAGAAGAGGGTATAGTTGGAGAAGAAAGTGGAAAATTAATTTGCTGAATAGAAAAGTCTGTCTGGCCTCCTTAATCAGGTTGGAAGTAATTGCAGTGCTTCTGCAAAGCAGTGTCACAGAGGGTGCAGTAGGTAGCTGGTCATCTCTTTGCTGTGTAATGGTTCATATTAATAATTTTCCCTGCTTTCCAAAGCAGTCTGGATGTCTACATCAATTAATTCCTGCAGCCTTTGTGTGTGGTAAGCAAGCAATGCTATCTCTTTGCTGAGATAAGGAAACCAGAAGGAACTGAGATCATGACAACAGGAATGTGAGGCACACAGGATGAGGACCCCACATTTCTTTTGTTTAGAGCTATGCTTTGAAGACAGTGAGCTTTCTCACTCTCTCCTTTTATCTTGGTGTTATCTGTTCAGATCTCAAAAGTCAGTTAAGCAGCAGAAAATGTGCAGAGCTGCTGAAACCTCACCAAAATGGGCTCTGGAAGCTTTCCTACAAGAGAAGTGTTTCATGCTTTGGCCTTGCAATTTATTTAAAAAAAAAAAAAAGCCATAAGGTGATGTTCGCAAAGAAAAACGTGAAAAACGTGCAAAACGCAAACTTGAATTCAGAATGAAAGCTGGTACTCAAAATGTGTACTGGAACACTGGATAAAGCATTCAACACTGAAAGTAATTTCATTCTTGATATCACTTTATCTGATGAAAAAACCCCAAACTTATTTGAAATGTTTATATTAATCCTCAAAGGAAACTTCCCAGGTTTTTAGCATCTGTGGACAAACACCCCAAGATGGGCCTAGAAGTGGAGTACCTACAAGAAAGCTGGGGAGGGACTTTTGACAAGGGCTGGTTGTGATAGGATGAGGGGATGAGGTTTTCCTGAAATAAGGAAGCATTCAATAGAGACGTGCATTGTTGCCTTCTTTAGCAGCCTTCCAGTACCTGGAGGGGCCCTACAAGAAATCTAGGGAGGGACTTTTCACAAGGGCTTGTCATGATAGGATAAAGGGGAATTGATTGAAGCTTGGGATTTAAACTGGATATTTGGAATAAATTTTTGACAGTGAGGGTGGTGAGACACTGGAACAGATTGCCCAGAGAGGTTGTGGACTCCCCCTCCCTGGATGTGTTCAAGGACAGGTTGGACAAGAATTTGAGCAGCCTGGTCTACCGAAAGGTGTCCCTGCCCATGGCAAGGGTGTTGGGACTAGATGATCTTTAAGGTCCCTTCTAACCTCAAACCATTCTATGATTCTATGAATCTATGACCATTTCACTAGCCTTCTTGAAGCAAGGTGGGATATGTATTGTCTAAGGGGACAAAGAGTATTTATCCTTTCCTCACAGAGAGGGTTATCAAACATTGCAATGGTCTCCTCAGGGACATGGTGGGGTCACCATACCTAGAGGTGTTTAAGCAGTGCATGGACCTGGCACTTAGGGACATGGTTTAGTGTTGACCCTTCAGTGCTGGGTCAAGGGTTGGACTGGATAATCTTTGAAGTCTCTTCCAACCAGATCTTTTCTGTGATTCTGTGATTCTGTAATTCTGAGCACCATGTTTTCATCTGTACCCCCACTGGCTATGCCCATGCTTGGCCTTGAAGGTTGTCCAAGGGTCTCTTTAAAAAAGATGTAGCAGATGCAATCCCAGCTCTATTGATGCTGAAGGCAAAAGCTCCTAGGTACTTTGATGAAACTTGTCTGTTATCATTTTCCTGATTCATGCTGCATTTTTGGTCATTATTTGGGGGAAAAAGACCAGAATCTACACAATAATCTTTGTGACCAGATGGGACATCTATTACACTATAGGAAATACATCTGGTATGGGATATCCATGCATGCAGTCTATAGCTTAGGGGCATTACAGAGTAATTTTATATCCTGTAGAGGTATGTGAATGAGAAGCAACCCAACTATGGCAGCACGTGTCAACTCTGATAAGAGAGGTTAAAGCTAGCTCAGATCTCTCTATGCGTTGTGCAACGTGGAGTGAAACCATTTCCTCACTGACAAAATGCATTTACATTCAACCTCTTTTATCAGGATGATAGTTAAACTAACTTGTAACATGAGCATAATTTAATAATTCACCATAAGGGTTTGTGGCCATTCAGTGAGATCTGGACAGGCTGGAGTGATGGGCAAAGGGGAACATAATGAGGTTCAACATGGATAAGTGTAGATTCCTGCACGTGGGGAGGAACAACACCTTGCACCTGTGCAGGTTAAGGGTTGACCTGCTAGAATGCAGCTCTGTGGAGGACGACTTGGGAGTCCTGGTGGACAATAAGTTATCCATGGGACTGCAATGTGCCCTTGTGGCCAAGAAGGCCAATGGGATCCTGGGGTCCATTAAGAAGAGTGTGACCAGCAGATCAAGGGAGGTTCTCCTGCCCCTCTGCTCTGCTCTGGTGAGACCACACCTGGAGTATTTTATCTAGTTCAGGGATCCTGAGTTCAGGAGGGACAGAGATATACTAGAGCACGTCCAGCAGAGGCTACAAGGATGACAAAGGGATAGGAACATCTGTTTGAGGAGGAAAGGCTTAGAGACCCGGGATGATTTAGCCACAAGAAAAAACTGAGAGGAGATCTTATTAATGTTTATAAATATCTGAAGGGAGGGTGTCAAGAAGAAGGGACCAGTCTCTTTTCAATCATTTCCTGTGATAGGATGAGGAGCAATGAACACAAACTGGAATCCTAGGAAGTTCTACCTCAACATGAAGAAAAACTTCTTTGGTGTGGCAGTGATGGAGCTCTGGAACAGACTGCCCGGAGAAGTTGTGGAGTCTTTCTCTGGAGGCTCTCAAGACACATACCTTTGTGCCCTGTCCTGGGTGATCCTGCTTTGGCAGGGGGGTTTGGACTCAATGATTTCTGGAGGTCCCTTCCTACCCCTACCATTTTATGATTCTGTGATTCTATGAGTTTCTGGGTCTGTGAGTGTATGGTTCTATGTTTCTGTGAATCTATGAGTCTATGAGATGACAGCTGGCTGTGTCAGACACTGATTTACAGGGCTTTAGTCCTCACTGTTGCTTCACACTTGTCACTAGCACTGCACTGAGGCTTGGTGGTTTCTTCACAATTGCTTCCAGCTCATTCCTGCACAGCAAGAAAATATTTCTGTGCCTTGATGCTCTTCTGAATTGTGCAGATATTGCCCTGTTGGCTTCAGTACCTTATTTTCTGGGTCTTCAAGCTATTTTTTGCTCCTCTTTTTCCTTCTGCTTCAAAGCTCTGCAGTTATGCTTTCTTGGACAAGTCACATTCCAGGAAGAGTTAAAGTCAGAAATAAGTTGCTGGCAAAGATGAGTATCTTTTGTATAAAGTGGGTTTAGCAAGCCAGCATGTTGCTTCAGCTTTCATACCTACATTTACTGTTAGCTGTGGTTAAAATTGTTTGGAATGGACTATTTCAAATGTTTATGTGATTGAATAGCTACATTTTGTTGGAAAAAAAACCCAGTTTAATCAGTATTCTGAATGAAAAAAACCCATGTTATGTTTTTGTTTTCAGAACATCTTGCCTGTGTTTCTCCTCTTAATGTTAACCTTTTGATTCTGTATGGTTGCATGCACAGTTTATAGATTATTATGTGCATGGATTAGATAAAAATTTTAGCAAACTAAGTGCTTTGATAAGCTTGTGAAGTATTTTTTTTTCTTTTATGTTAGTTTGGGTAGAAAAAAAAATTAAAATTGTAACTTTTTTTTTTTGGGGGGTGGGGGGGGGTGGGGGGACAGTAAAAGAAGACACGGTGGTGCTATTACTTGTGGACTAGAAACCATAGCATAGCAGCCTGTCCTGGCACAGGGCTCTGGAAGAGTGTTTTAAATTTACCTCATTCCACTGAAATATCAGGATCTGACAATTATCTGTAAGTATTGCATATTTTATAATAGTAAATTAAATCTTGCAGGTTTTAATTGGCAATTTAGAAAAGCTTCATTAAGTCTTAGTTTAATTCACAGGGTTATGGTGGTGGCAGTTATCATTGTTTCTGTTTTAAAACAAGGATTGCAAGTGGCAGAACAAAATGTGTTAGTAGATGCAATGAACACATTGCACGTTGCCCTTTGTTTAAGGGCAACGCTGCTGGTGAAGTATTTTGTGAGTGGCAGCTGAGGGAACTGGGGTTGTTTAATCTTGAGAAGAGGCTGAGGGGAGACCTTACTGCTCTCTAAACCCCCCTGAACGAGGTTGGAGTGAGTTGGGGGTCTGTCTTTTCTCCCTTGTATCATGTGGTAGAATGAGAGGAAATGGCCTGCAATTGTGCCGGGGGTGTTTAGGTTGGATATTAGGAAAAATTTCTGTCCTGAAAGTGTGGTAAATTGCAGGCATCTTTTTCTACACTTTGCTTCCCATCTCTGTTTGGTGGGCTGAGTGAGATCAGGTGTTCTTCAACTGATAAAGGAGCCCCTGAGAGAGAAGTTACTTGACCATCCATATGATGAATGGCTGAAGAGAAATCAAGAAAAGCTGAACTTCATCTTGGCATCCAGGAAAAACACAACTGCATGTTTTGTGCCAGACATCTGTGTTTGTTCCAAGGAAAGACTTAGGAAAGAATCTCTGGCCTTTCTCCACCTGGAAGCTATGAAAAAGGCATGAAAGTTTGGTTTGCTTTATATTCTGTGTATGCTGTGTTATGTCCCAGGATACAGGAAACTCTTCTAAGTGGAGCAGTGTCTTTCCATTTAGACTGATCACCAGCTGCACCATGTAGTTTCCCAGGCACTATTCTCAAGTGTGCCCTGGCCAATAATCCTTTCAATATTTCCTCCCTTCTGTCTGGAAATAGGGATGGTGTGCCCTCGTGGCATTGCACTTTAGAACATTTACATATACATGCAAGCGTAGTGTTCTCAAGGAATGTGGTGGACAGGAAGTAACAGGCACAAACTTGAATATAACAAGTTCCATCTAAACATGAGGAGGAACTTTAGGGTGACACAGCCCTGGAAGAGGCTGCCTGGAGAGGTGGTGGAATCTCCATCTCTGGAGACATTCCAAACCCACCTGGATATGTTTGTGTTGACCTTCTCTAGGTGAACCTGCCTTGGCAGAGGGGGTGGACTTCATGATATTTTGTAGCCCCTGATGTTCTCTTATTTTGTGGTTCTGTGCCATGCTCTCAGAAACTCATGGCACAAGGCTTGGATAAGTACACTCTGCATTGGATAAAAAACTGGCTGGATGGCTGGGTCCAGAGTGGTGGTGAATGGAGTTAAATCTGGCTGGCTCCCCGTTACTAGTGGTGTCCCTCAGGGTTCAGTACTGGGGCCTGTCCTCTTTCATATCATTATTAATGATCTGGATGAGGGTTTGAGTGGACCCTCAGCAAGTTTGCAGATGACACCAAGCTGAGTGGCTGTGTTGATCTGCTAGGGGGTAGGGAAACTTTACAATGGGATCTGGACAGGTTAGACCAATGGGCCAAGGCTAATTGCATAAAGTTCAACAAGGCCAAGTATCAGGTCCTCCACCTGGGTCACAACAACCCCACGACAGTCCCCAACAGACTTGGGGGTGGGTGGTTGGAAAGCTGCAACTTGGATAGGGACCTGGAGGTATTGGTTGATAGTTAACTGAATATGAGGTCAGCAGTGTGCCCAGGTGGCCAAGAAGCCAATGGCATCCTGGCTTGTATTAGAAACACTGTGGCCAGCAGGAACAGGGAGGTGATCATTTCCCTGTACTCAGCACTGGTGACACCACACCTGGAATAGTGTGTTCAGTTCTGGGCCCCTCACTATAGGAAGGACATTGAGGTGCTGGAGCATGTCCAGAGAAGGCCACCGAGGCTGGTGAATGGCCTGGAGCACATGAGGGGCTGGGGTTGTTCAGTCTAGAGAAGAGGAGGCTGAAGGGAGACCTTATCACCCTCTACAGCTAACTGAAGGGAGGTTGAAGGAAGAAGGGGCAGCCTCTTCTCCTTGATGACAAGGAACAGGACTAGAGGAAATGATCTCAGGTTGCACCAGGGAAAGTTTAGGCTGGACCTGGCACTTAGGGACATGGTTTAGTGTTGACCCTTGAGTGCTGGGTTGAAGGTTGAATTGCGTGATCTTTGGGGTCCAACCATGTATATTCTTTCATTCTGTGATTTTGAAATTCCTCTAAAAATCTACAGCACTTTGATGTGATCTGTGTCATGTTCCATGTGCTTCCTGTCCCCTTGTGCTTTGTTATTTTTTTGCAGATGAACATAGATTCATAGAACTCATCAGGTTGGAAGGGACCCTCGAAGGTCATCTTGTGAAACCCCTGTTCAGTGAGCAGGGACATCTTTAAACAGATGCTCTTCTTTGCTAAAAAACCAACTCAGAGGTTAGTTGCCTTGTTTAATTGCTTCTTTATTTTATAGTTATAAAACCCCAGGTCTTGCCAGTTTCAAAAGACTTCTTGACTGTCAAGAAGCATCAAGAGGATGGGGCCGGTCTCTTTCCTGTGGTGTCCTGTCATATGACAAGGGGCAATGGACACGTGTCAGAACACAGGAGGTCCCACCTCAACATGAGTAAAATCTTCTTTGCTGTGAGTGTGCTGGAGCAGTGAAACAGGCTGTCCAGAGACATTGTGGAGTCTCCTTCTTTGGAGACTTTCAAACCCTCCAGGACATGTTCCTCTGTGAGCTGCCCTAGGACGTCCTGCTTTAGCAGGGGGGTTTGACTCAGTGATCTCCAAAGGACCCTTCCAACCCTTACCATTCTGTAATTCTATCAATGCATGAGACCACAGTTAAATTCACATCACAGATCACAGGGTGTTCATTTTAAAGTATACTTTGGTTTGGTTTTGCCAGTCTCTTATAAAGAATTAGAAGAAAAATATTGTCTTTGATAATGCACTCCTTTCTTCAATTATCTCTTGCAGGAATTCTCAGTTTACATCTGTTTATCATGCAAATGATTCTTCTACTAGAAATGTTTCAAGCTCATTTTTTGTCTTTGTCAAATAACATGTTATTTCCAACTGACATGAATGGAACCTTGAGACCTGACTTACATTTTGGCAGCCTGAGATGTTACAATGCTTCTGGACAAATCAGGAAAATACCATAAAGATGATTTATTTCACCATTTTTAGGGCAGTGTTTAGAAGTGTCAAAGTGTTCTATGTGAATGAAAAATGATAAATCTTAGGGAAAAAAAGAAAAAGGTAAGGCTATATTTTAAACAAAATTATTTGATTTTAAACAAAATTCTTTGGTATTGTTGGTGGTTGGATGTGATAATCTTAAAGATCTTTTCCAACGAAACAAGTCTATGATTCTATTCTTAGAAATAATTATGCCAGAAATATTATGTTTGCCTGTGTAGAGACAAGTGTGTGTGTATATATATATATTAGTGATAAGTTTCAATTATGTCAGAAAGCATATTTTGATAATGATTATTAGCAGTTACATGACAGCAGTTACTTCATTATTAATATTCAATATTAACAATTTATTAAACTGTAATAAAAATACTCAGCCGTGCAGGTTTAAAGTTATGACTGTGAAATGTTATCCTTGAAACCTCTTAAAGGTGCAGATTTAGGAGAAGGTAAAAAATAAGAGGGGAAAGTTAGGATGATATTTGTGAGAATCTAATGATGCTAGAAGAAGACTCTTCATTAGCCTGTACTTTTATTTTATGTTTCTTTTGATTCATTAAAGGTGCTTAGCTGTTCTTTGTACTGTTCCTGAGTCTGTGCAAAAAACAGTGTGGACAGGTGGGAGTAGTTCTCCAGATATGCTACCAGAGTGAGACTTGGGTCTACCTTTTTTCTTGACCTTGCAATTTTCCAGCTTGGTGGCATATCATGTCTTTATAGAATCATAGAATAGTTGTAGAATCATAGAGTTGTTTTGGTTGGAAAAGACCTCTAAGATCATGGAGTCCTAACATCAACTAAAAACAGCTATGGCCATTAAACCATGTCCCAGAGTGCCATGGCTACATGTTTCTTGAACAAATCCAGTGAGAATGACTCCACCACCTTCCTGGGCAGCTTATTCCAATGCCTGACCACTCTTCCAGTAAAATTTATTTTACTAATATCCATGTTTTTGCTAATATGCCTGTACTTATCTCAGGCTCTGGTTGGTTTGTTTATTTTGACTTTAAGCTCTTCATAGCAAGATCTTCTACTGGCTTGCAATAGAAACATCTGGTTTATGTGCTTGGTAACTGCAGCTCTTGTTTCTTGAGGACTCCTAGAATGCAAATATAGTCACATTAGAAAGTACAAAAATTACATCTTCAGAAAAAACAAAATTCCAGCACCACCACCTCGTCTCACACAGGTTTAGAATGTGTTGGGTTGCAGGTCTATGTCTCTCTTGTGTTGGAAGCCCCATAGCTGGACACAGTACTCCAGGTGGTATCTCACCAGAGCAGAGTGGCAGAGTCACTTCTCTCAACCTGCTGGCTCCAGGTGCTGACTTCTTTCGCTCTAGTACAGTTTGTAACAGTCATCCCAACTCATCATCAATGGCTCCATCAATCCTTCTCCAGTGAGCTCTGCAGATCAGCCTTCAGGTCACTGCTTCCCAACTAAAGCTGGATTTTTCTTGGGCTCTGAGCATGTGGAGCAGGAGAAGGAGGGCTGAGCTCTTTCAAAACTGAGTCCTGTGTTCTGCATTGTGTGAGTTGGTCAAAGGCAGGGTTTGTTGGACTAAGAAAAGACATAAATCTGCCAGACAAGGTCTGTTGTTGGGAGTGTCAGCTGAGCTCCATCACTACTCATTTTAAATTAAAAGATGATCAAAAGGGAGGTGATAGCTTCTGCAAAGGCCAGATTAAATATGAGCACATGTGTATGAGCTGGAGAGCAATTGGTCTTTCCTTGGTATTGTCAGAACAAAAATATTGACTTCTTTTTTTAAAATATGGATAACAGTGCCTAACTTTTCTGTAGTAATTTGAAGGGGGTAGAAGGAAGGCATAAATCTCAGCCCTTCATAAATGAATTTGGTAGTTTTACCTATTTTTGCAACTCATGTGCCACAGCATTTAGGAAGGAAGGGATATACCTGAAAGATAGCATTAGAATGGGGAAAATAGAGCATAAATTACCAGGGTCTCAGCCCATTGCACTGTCTTTTAGGTCAGAAGAGACATTACTGATTGAGTCACCATCCCTGGAGGTGTTTAAAAACCATGTAGATGTGGTGCCTGGGAATATGGTTTAGTGGTGGACTTGGTATAGTATGGTTAATGGTTGGACTTGATGATCTTGAAGGTCTTTTCATAGAATCATAGAATGGTTTGGGTTGGAAGGGACCTTAAAGATCATCTAGTTCCACCCCCGTGCCATGGGCAGAGACATCTCACTAGACCAGGTTGCTCAAGGCCTTGTCCAAGCTAAATGATTCAAAGATTCTTGAGGGTCAGTCTCCTGTCTTAAACATGGTGCATTGTTTTGAAAAAACAAAGTTGTTTGTAATGCTGAAAATTTCCAAAGCTGGGTGTTTAGAAAAAAGGCAAAAATCTGCATTCTTAAAAAGTCATTTTATGGGAAGTAGCTTCCAAAATTTAAGAGTTAATTTTGCTTGTATTTATTTTATGAGATTATGTAAAAAATAAGGAAATCACAAACTGAAATTAATTGGTATTTATTACTGGAAGTAGTATTAAAATCACAGTATCACAGAATTGCAGAATGGTAGGGTTTGGAAGGGACTTCTGGAGATCATCAAGTCCAATCCTTCTGCCAAGGCACGTTCACCTAGAGAAGGTCATACAGGAACACATCCAGACAGGTTTTTAATGCCTCCAGAGATAGAGACTCCACCACCTCTTTGGGCAGCCTGTTCCAGTGCTCTACAACCCTTAAATTCATGTTTAGATGGAACTTCTTGTGTTCATGTTTGTGTCTGTTACTGTGCAGTCACTGGGCACCAATGAGCAAAGACTGGTCCCATCCTCCTGACACCCACCCTTTAAGTATTGATAAACACTGATGAGATCACCTCCTCAGTCTGCTCTTTTCCAGACTAAAAAGACCAAATTCTCTCAGTCTTTCCTCATAAGGGAGATGCTCTAGTCCCCTCATGATCTTTGTAGCCCTCATAATCACTTCACAGGGGTACAGGCCATGGCAAGGAGGAACCAGGAAAAGCAGCAGTGCTTGGGATTGAAACTTAGTCATGCTTGTGCTTAGAATCTTCCTATGATCTGCTTTTCAGAAGGAAAATGGGGGATAAAACACATCTGCCATCTCTGAAAGTACTGTGGGTGGGAAAATCAGACACATTTCACTCCCATCTATGTCCCCCTTACAGTAAGGATGGTGAGACATTGGAACAGGTTGCCCAGGGAGGTTGTGGATGCCCCCTCCCTGGAGGTGTTCAAGGCCAGGTTGGATGAGTCCTCGAGCAACCTGGGCTATTGGAAGGTGTCCCTGCCCATGGCAGATGGATTGGAACTAGATGATCTTTAAAGTCCCTTTGAACCCAAATCATTCTATAATTCTGTGAAAAGACCTTCATCAAGTCCAACCATTGACCCCACTCTACCAAGTCCACCACTAATCCATATTCCTAGGCACCACATCTACATGGTTAAGCTATGGCCACAAACCAGATCACTGGCTGTTTTTGTAAAGGATTAGTAATTAACTAGGTAGCCTAATTATCAGAATTTATTTGGCTTCCCAGTAGAAAACCGAAGAATCCATTTCCACACATTCTTTGAAATAAAAATACTGCACAAAGACAGATTCTCTTGTCTTGGCCAGTGGTTTGCAGATGAATAGCAGGACACAATGCACTGCTGGTTGAAGTTGCATGTGATGGGTTTTAATAAGATCCCACTGTTTATGGATCAGAGGGAACATAATCTGTTTATTTATCTTTTCCTGGGCTGAGACTGGCAGAGACTGGCAGAGACACAGTTGCATCATTAGAGCAAAGGTGCCAAAAGGGATGTTTGGCTCTTGAATTCAGATCTCCAGCTCTTCAATCTTGTTGATGCCAACAGACAATATTTATTAAATACTCTGAAAACCAATTCAGCCAATTGAAATGGCTCTGGCAGCATCAAATTGTGTATGATTAGCTTGTCTGAGCCCAGGCCAGGTTACAGGAATCCTCAAGATCTGATTGCCATCCTAACTGCAGGTATCAGCACCTTTTTTCACAGATTCACAGAATCACAGAGTGGTAGGGTTTGGAAGGCACCTCTAGAGATCATTGAGTCCAATCCCATGCCAAAGCAGGTTCACCTAGAGAAAGTTGGAAGGGACCTCTGAAAATCATCAAGTCCAACCCCCCTGCCAGAGTAGGATTACCTAGGGCAGGCCACACAGGAATACATCTAGACACGTTTGAAAGTCTCCAGAGAAGGAGACTCCACAACCTCTCTGGGTGGCCCGTTCCAGTGCTCTGCCACCCTCACTGTAAAGAAGTTCCTTTTCATATTTAGATGGAACTTCCTATGTTCAAGTTTATGCCTATTACCTCTTGTCCTGTCACTGGGGACTGCTAGGAAGAGTCTAGCCCATCATCCTGACACCCACCCCTTAAACATTTGTAAGCATGAATGGACGCTGGCAGATCAGAGCTTATGATTCTCTGTATTGTCTGGATGGAAACCAGCTCTATTTCAGACCTTACAGGGATGTCCTGCCTGGGTCTGTTAGTCTGAAGATAGAAAGCTGCACCTCTGTGCTTTATTACAGGGGTGCTCCAGGGTTGGTGCAGTGGGGTGTAGGGGGATTCTTTTGTAAGTCTTTGTTCAGGTACTGGATAGAACCCTTACTACCATGGAGCAGAGATAATAATAGAATGCATTAAGTTGGAAGGGAGTCTCAAAGATCATCTTATCCGATCCCCCTGCAGTGAGCAGAGACATCTCCAACCAGATCAGGTTGCTCGGGGCCCTACTGAGATTGACCCTGAATGTCTCCAGGGATAGGGCCTCCACCACATCTCTGGGCATCCTGTTCCAGCATTTCATGACTCTCATTATGAAGAACTTCCTTCTAATGTCCAAACTAAAACTGCCCTGCTGTAGTTTGAAACCAGTACCCCTCATCCTGTCCTCTCCTATTATATTCCCTTTCCTTTCTGTGGTGGTGTAGATGATGGGACTTTGTACTTCCTGGAGTTCTAGCTGCCATTCATTGCTCTTGTAATGATGGGCAGAATCACACTGGAAATACTTCTCAAGGGCTTGAAAGAGAAATGGATCTCTGTGTTTCTTCATATCCTTTAAAACTGTTTCTTTTCACTTTTAATGATGCAAATGCAGCTTGTTGCTGCTCTTGAGGGCATCATTAATCAGGTCTGACTGAATGCTCATCAGTTCAGCAGATTTATGTGTGTTTATTGTCATTGTAGCATTTCATATGCAGTTACATCTATTACATGTTGTTCATACAAACCCAGGCAGGTGCTGATTCAAGGCTTATCAGATTGATTTTTCCTTTGCTGAATCAGGGGTAGGTTTTACCCAGCCAAACTAGTTATGCTGGGATTGTTTAATAAATTAAGATATATTAAATATTGATATTTAGAGTAACAGTGTTTAAAATAAGAAGTGAGGGACCAAACTGAAATAAGAATTCAGTTCTGTTTAACACTGTGTGAGTAGAAAGTAAGGAGAGTTTTATAGTTTCACCAGGTATCTAGGGAGGGGTGTTTGGGAAGATTCCCAGAATAACCAAGATCTCCCAGCAGATTGGTTGCAGATCTTGGCATGAACCCATAACTTCTGCTTTCTAGGGCTGTTGCCTTGTTTCTCTCCAGCTTTTCCTGCCAATTCAGAGTTATCATCACATGAATATACAGATGCCACTGTAGACTGGAAAGCGAGATCTTCAGCTCACAAAAAATCATCATCATAGGATGACAGACTGTTAGGGCTTGGGAGAGACCTCTAGAGAGCATCAAGTCCAACGCCATTGCTAGAGCAGGATTACCTAGGGTAGGTCATACAGGAACACATCCAGGCAAGATGTGTTGAGAGTCTCCAGAGAAGGGGACTCCACAACCTCTCTAGGCAGCCTGTTCTCAGGCTTCACCACCCTCACAGCAAAGAAGTTCCTCCTCATGTTGAGGTAGAACTTCCTGTGTCCCAGTTTGTGTCCATTGCCCCTTGTTCTATCACAGGGCACCACTGAAAAGAAACTGGCCCCTTCTTCTTGACACCCACCCTTAAATCATTTGTAAGCATTGATCAGATCCCCTCTCAGTCTTGTCTTCTCCAGGCTAAACAGCCCCAGGTCGCTCAATCTTTCTTCATAGGAGAGATATTCAGGTCCCTTAATCATCCTCATGACCTTTGTTGGACTCTCTCCAGTAGATGACAATACAGCTTTGCTGATTTATCATATGTGAGGGCTTGTTGCCATGTTTCTGTTAAAGTCTTCTAGGATTATTAAGATAGAGAAGTTGAAAGTCAGGACTTTTAAAATGTCCTACCTGACTTAGGCATGAAATCTATACAGAGGCTGAGACGTCTATAGGCTGATATTTGATGAGTGATTCCACTTGGAAGCAGTGGTTGCCTGAATCCTTTTGTAGCTCAAATCACTCATGTCCTTGCCTATATATGAATGTGGGTGTTTTAACTGCAGGCCACCTAGTATGAAAAATTTATCTCAAGTATTACTCTCTGCTGTGATTTTTTCACAAAATCACAGAATCACAGAGTGGTAGGGTTTGGAAGGCACCTCTAGAGATCATTGAGTCCAACCCCATGCCAAGGCAGGTTCACCTAGAGAAGGTCACACAGGAGCATGTCCAGATAAGGTTGGGAAATCTCCAGAGATGGAGACTCCACCACCTCTCTGGGCAGCCTGTCCCAGTGCTCCAACACCCTCACAGCAAAGAAGTTTTTCTTCCTGTTGAGGTGGAACGTTCTGTGTTCCAGTTTGTGTATGTTCCTCATCCTATCACTGGGCACCCGTGAAAGGAGATGAAAAGAGATGGTACCATGTTCTTGACACTCACACTTAAGGTATTTGTAAACATCAATAAAATCTCAGCCTTCTCTTCTCCAGGCTAAACAGCCTCAGGTCTCTCAGCCTATCCTCATCAGACAGATGTTCCAATCCCTTCATCATCCTTGTAGCCTCTGTTGGACACTCTCCAGTATCTCCCTGTCCCTCTTGAACTGGGGAGCCCAGAACTGAACACAATACTCAAGATGAAGCTTCACTAGGGCAGACCTTGTGTAAACATAACCTTCACAAAATTTGGTTTAGCCTTTCCCCAGGTTCGGAATAACCATGGGTTAGGTTCTGTATTTGTGTCTTTGTCCCACTGCAGTGTGCTTACTTAAATGGTACAGGACAATAAAATCTTGAATTAGGACTTAAAAAAGTAAATTAGCAAAACTATCCTCATTTAATTAAGTGTAATATTCTCTTTCTCAAGTTGTTTTCCTTCTAAAATCATTGTACATAAGGGCTAGGAAGATATAGGAGCCTGGAGCATCTCTCATATGAGGAAAGACTGAGAGAATTGGAGCTTTATAGTCTGGAAAAGAGTAGACTGAGGGAGAACTTCATAAAATGCTTATAAATGCTTAGAGGGTGGGTGTCAGGAGGATGAGACCAGTCTTGTTTCAGTGGTAGCCAGTGACAAACATGAACATAAGAAGTTCCATCTAAACATGAGGAGAAACCTCTCTAATTTAAGGGTGGTGGAGCACTGGAACAGACTACCTGAAGAGGTGGTGGAGTTTCCTTCTCAGGAGATATTCAAAACCCACCAGGGCATGTTCCTCTGTGATCTTCTCTAGGTGAACCTGCCTTGCCAAGGGGGTTGGACTCAATGATCTCCAGAGGTCCTTAACTCTACCATTCTGTAATTCTGTCATTCTGTGATTCTGTATTTCTGAGGATAATTTCAGCTAAGTTGCCAACATCCTTTTATTTTCAACAGTGCTTTGAAATGGCCTCACAAGGTGATAAAATCACATTTTACAAAGAGATTTGGAGACTGTGGGAACATGTCAGGCTGGTGTTCACTTTCATCTGGATGTACTGTGTGACATATTAACACTGCAGACACATCTGCTATTCCTGAGGGCCTGAGGAAACTTCAGGTTCAGACAGATGTAATGGGCAAGGCTGACAGAGCAAAGAATCACCTCAAGCAGGTGAGAGATGGATGCAGGGGGGTTGAGCAGGTTTTGTCATGGTCCTGTGTGATCTGGAATGTAACATAAAGCATGTGGCTGTATCTAGTGGCTTAGGAATAAGGAATAGATGTTGGTGCACTAAATACATCCTCTGAATATAAACGAGTGACTGTTTATGGTTCAGCTTCTGCCACTCTCCCAAGAACACCATGCACCAGTACAGGTCAGGGGCTGACCTGCTGGAAAAGCACATCCATAGAGAAGGACCTTGGAGTCCTGGTGGATGGTAAGTTATCCATGGGACAGCAATGTGCCCTTGTAGCCAAGAAGGCAAACGGTACCCTGGGCTGCATTAAGAACTGTCCAACAGGTCAAAGGAGGTTCTCCTGCCCCATCAAACCTGACTTTGAATGTCTCCAGTAGGATTATGTCCAATATTGAGTAGTGATGAAGCAGTAGCAAATTATGAGTAGCCTTTCAATTATGCAAAATGTAACAGTTTTGGTAGAGAAAAAGAGAAAGCAAGGGAAGCAGGGTAGATTTAGGTTGGACATTAGGAGGAAGTTCTTTAGAATTAGAGTAGAGAAACATTAGCACAGGTTGCCTCGAGAGGTAGTGAAGGGCCCATCCCTGGAGATGTTCAAGGTGTCTAGGGGTCCTCATCAACCTTATCTAGTTGGAGATGTCCCTTCTTACTACAGGGGGTTAGGACAAGATGACTTTGGCGGTCTCTTCAAACTCAATACATTGTATGATTCTATGACTGAAGGTAGTTTTAGGATCAGCTGACAGAAGCAAAAAAGTGACATTTGATTTCTTAACACTGATCCAGGTTGTTGAAAACAAGTGAAAGAAGGGATAATTTTCATGTTTAATTTAAATTATAGGAAGACCTTGTAAATTAATTTATTGGGAGTCAGGTATAGTTTAATTACACTGTGCAAGGAGAGCGTGGCATCCTTCTCAGTACTGCTCCCTTGTAGATAACTTTCAGAAACAGATTCAGAACATGGTTAAATCATAGACTCTGGAGACTGAAATTACTCTGTGACCATTTATAATCCAATTAACAAGAAATAAAGTAACAAACACACAAACAATTCCCAAACCCCATCCAAATTGTCAATACAGACAAAAAGAAATGCATTAAAGTTTAATTCCCACAAAGTTTTTAATGAAGAGAATGCACTAAATTAAATTAGAAGGGCAATGAAGCTGGTGAAGGGTCTGGAGAACAGGTCTCATGAGGAGCAGCTGAGGGACCTGGGGTTGTTTAGTATTGAGAAGAGGAGGCTGAGGGGAAATCTTATTGCTCTGTACAGCTTCCTGAAAGGAGGTTGCAGTAAGTGGGGGTAAGTCTCTTCTTCCTAGTATCAGGTGCTAGAATGAAAGGAAATGGCCTGAAATTGTGCCAGGGGGTGTTTAGGTTGGATATTGTGAAAAATTTCTTTGCTGAAGACTGCCCAGGGAGGTGGTGGAGTCACCAACGCTAGAGGTGTTCTTTGCACTTTGGGACATGGTTTAATGGCCATGGTGGTGTTAGGTTGATGGTTGGACTCTGTGAAATGCCGCAAGATTGCTTCTTTTAGCAAACTGCAGGTAGGAACATATTTTAGGATTATCAGATTTTTTTCTTTTGTGAAGCATCTGGTAGTCCCCAGTATATTTCCAATCACCTCCCTGTTACTGTTCTTCTACTTATTTGGGTTGCCTTTTTTTTTTTCCCCTTTTCAAAACACAAACAACAAAATGAAAAAGCATTAAACATTTCATCGTATGCAGCAGCTTTGAAGAAATTGCACCTTATTATCTGGAAATACAGCTATCCAGTCTGAAAACAGCCCAACATGATAGAATGCAGCCACTTGGCTATTTAGAAACACAAGCAACTGTAAGTTTATTTCCTTAGTGCTCTGTTATCCATTGAATCTCCACTGAATATGGAATGAACTTCAAGATTTCTGCCCTATGTTCAAAACCCTACAGAAAATCTGATTTGTTTTTCTTCTTATCTGTAATAGGGATCTACTATACTAGGTAATTTGCAAAGGCATATCTGGACAATCCCTCCCCTGGCACCACTGAGGAAATAAAGTAAGATGACTAGGTTGAGTGATGGCTTTTGGGCAAGTTCACAAAGCAAGCCAGGAATGGAGCCAAATCCTGTGACATTCACACTAGTTTTCATAGCAGCCAAATTACACTGGCTGCCAAAGCTGCCCAAGATGTGTTCATCTTTCTCTACAAGCATCATCTTTCATAAAAAGTTCTGTTGTAATAGTGAAATTTCTAATCTCAGGAATCAAAACAGGAGAGTCTTGTATGTCAGTTGCAAAATTAATTTTAGCAAGTAATTAGAATATCAGCTCAAGAAGATCTGTCAGTTGTGCTTGTTCCTTTGATTTAGCTTTCAAACAACCAACACATTTTCCCAGCTCTTAAGCCTAAGAAGGAGAAGTAAAAAGAAGAAAAGATGTGGGGGAAAAATTATATTTACTTAAAAATCATCCAGCATCTAGACAGCACAGATTTGAAGGTAATATGTATATCTTGATTAATAGGGAGGAACATGTGAAAGAAAATGTTGTTAACTACTAAAAGACTAATGTGCCCCTCTGGCCAAAAGGGCCAATGGTATCCTGGGGTGCATCAATGGTGTGTTCAGCAGGTTGAGGGAGGTTCTCCTGGTCTTCTACTACACCCTCATGAGGCCTCATCTGGAGGATTGTGTCCAGTTCTGGGCTCCCCAGTTCAAGAAAGACAGGGAACTACTGAGAAAGTCCAATGGAGGCCACGAGGATGATGAAAGGACTGGAACATCTGTCAGATGATGAAAGGCCTGATGAGGAAAGGCTGAGAGACCTGGGGCTGTTTAGCCTGGAGAAGAGAAGGCTGAGAGGGGATCTGATCCATGTTTACAAATACCTTAAAGATGCATGTCAAGAAGATGGGGCCAGTCTCTTTTTAGTGGTGCCCAGGGATAGGATGAAGGGCAATGGGCCTCCGTCTCTGGAGACATACAAAATCCATCTTGATGCCTAGGTGATCCTGCTTTGGCAGGGGGGCTGGACTTGATGACTTTCAGATGTCCCTTCCAACCCCTAGAATTCTATGATTCTGTGATTACCTGTTGTTCCTGAAATGTGTCATTTGGTCATCTTGAAACTCTTTCATAACCTACCTTTTCCAATTTGAAATTTCAACCTAAAAAGCTTCTTATTTACCTCTTGGGTTTATCTTTATATTTGATGTGTGCATCCACACCTGCATCTGCATACCCATGTGGTCTGATGACCACTGGAGAGGCCTATTAAAAAAAAAAATCACAGCTAAATGGATATATACACAAACTTATTTTGCAACTGTAATTCTAGAAGACCTAGGAGATCAACAGTTTCTTAACTGCTCTTAAGATCATCAAGTCCAACTGTTAACCCAACACAGCTAGGTCACCTCTAAACCCTGTCCCTAAGCATCTACATTTAAATGTCTTTGTTTTAAGCTTCAGCCAAACTGTGAGCTATGTTTGGAATTTTTTAACCAGCTACCTATGTTGCTGAGGTGTGTAGACAAGCTAGTACTTCAAAAAATAAAAGAACTGTAATTATAATCCATATTGTTCTTAATAAAAACACATTTGACTGAGAAAAAGCTTGGATCACATGAATATGTAACTGTATTATAACAGGTCTGCCAAGAGGTTTGCAGGATTGTAGACAGAAGATGAAGTAATTAATTAAGGAATTGCATCCACAAGGTGAAAAGTCCCTAAAGAGAAGCATGTCAAGAGTTATTTTAGGGAAAGGATATCGTTTCTGCATGTAAATAATCTTATGCAAATCTTCAGTGGCAATACTTGTGTCTGTGTGAAGGTATTTTCCCTTTTGCATAAGTGCTCTCAATTGCAGGGTCTCAGATACTTTCTGAAAGACTCTGAAAACCTCAGAGGCCATTGCCACACAGAATCATAGAATCATTTCAGTTCAAAAAGGCCTCTAAGATCATCGAGTCCAACTATCAAACTAACACCACCATGGCCATTAAACCATGTCCCAAAGAGACATGTCTGCATGTGGCTTGAACACTTCCAGGGATGATGACTCCAACACCTCCCTGGGCAGTCTGTTACAATCCCTGGCCACTTCTCCCAAGAAGAAATTTTACCTAATATGCAACCTAAACTTCTCTGTCACAATTTCATGCCATTTCCTCTTGTTCTGTCACCTGATACTAGGGAGAAGAGACCAATTCCTACCTCACTCCAAACTGCTTTCAGGAAGTCGTAGAAAGAAAAGAGGTCTCCATGAATCTGTTCATTGAAGTAGCTTTATACAGACCAAAGTATACCAGGATTCAATGTGCCTAAAAGTTACAAGAGAGAAGAAATTTCAAGTGGTGAAGATCAGGGTGAATGTTTGCTCAGGGAAAGAAGGACTGAACATAGGATAAGACTATAGGACATGGAGCCGTTGGCTAACGCTGAGCAAGGTCAACTCTTTCCTGAGCTTTGCTCAAAGATCCCTGGAAATACCTGGAGGTGTTTAAAAGATGCAGAGATGTGGTACTGGGGAACATGATTAAGCACCAGACTTGGTAGAGTTAGAGATTTGTTGGATATGATGATCTTAAAGGTCTTTTCCAACCAAAATGGTTCTGTGATTCAATGAAAATCTGTACGTGTCAACAACTGTGCACTTACTACATTTATTTTGTAAATATTTCTCTTTTGTTTATTTATTTTGGTTTTTAGAAGAAAAACAGATTTCATTTGATGACCTCCCTATTATATTCAACATGCATCTCTCTACACTTCATAGTAGATTATACATTTTAACCACCAAATTAGAGTAATTCCACATTCTAATCTATTTTAACTGACATTAATAGCAATCTATGGTTTGGTTTAGATACTGAGCAGGTTGAGAGGAACATTTTAAGAGGATTTTATATTATGAATGTGACATATTGTTTCCCAGCTTGCCTAGTTCCATGAAGACATTCTCTCCAACTCTACTGAATTCCTTTAGTAAATTCTGGTATTATTCCATTGATGAGCATGAGACAATCCACTCCAAGTCTCAACTATGCATCTCAGATAGCAAAGGTGAATATTAAATTATCATCCATAGTCAGAAAGTTTAAGTGATGTACTAAGGACAAAATAGAATCATAGAATCATAGAATGGTAGGGGTTGGAAGAGACCTCCAAGGATCATCAAATCCAACCCCTCTGCCAAAGCAGAATCACCTAGGGCAGGTCACACAGGAACACATCCAGGCAGGTTTGGAAAGTCTCCAGAGAAGGAGACTCTACAACCTTTCTGGACAGCTTGCTCCAGTGCTCCAGCACCTTCACAGCAAACAAGTTTTTCCTCATGTTGAAGTGGAACTTCCTGTGTTCCAGTTTGTGTTTGTTGCCCTTCATCCTGTAACAGGGCAGCGGTGAAAAGGGACTGGCCCCATCTTCTTGACACCACCCTTAAGGTGTTTGTAAACACTGATCAGATCCCCTCTCAGTTTTCTCTTGTCCAGGCTAAATCATAGAATCATAGAATCAAGAAGGTTGGAAGAGACCTCAAAGATCATCGAGTCCAACCTGTCACCCTACACCTCATGACTATCTAAACCATGGCACCAAGCGCCACGTCCAATCCCCTCTTGAACACCTCCAGGGATGGTGACTCCACGACCTCCCTGGGCAGCCCATCCAAGTCTCTCAACCTTTCCTCATCAGACAGACGTTCCAGTACCTTTATCATCCTTGTAGCCTCCATTGGACTCTCTCCAGTAGTTCCCTGTCCCTCATGAATTGGGGAATGCAGAACTGGACACAATCCTCCATACGAGGCCTCACCAGGGCATAGTAGAGGGGCAGGAGAACCTCCCTTCACTTGCTGTTCACATTATTCCTAATTGACCCCGGGATACATAGGTAGAAAAAAAACCTAGGCAGGTCTTTGTCAACAATCCAAGTAGCCAGCAGTGTAAACTTAGAGCATTGATTTGTGAAGACAGTGACTTGGGCACATTTTGTTCACCAGACTGTCATATCTAAACAAATTTGAACTTTAGTCTGTGATCCTGGAAGTCATAGTTAAAGAAGCTGTCCTTTTAAGAATGTTTGCAACACAAGTACTTCAAGGACCAAAAATCCTGCCATGATAGAAAGAGTGGAAATGTCCTGAAATTGTGCCAGGGGAAGTTTAGGTTGGATATTAGGAAGAATTTATTGATGGAAAGAGTGGTCAGGCATTGGAACAGGCTGCACAGGGAGGTGGTGGAGTTACCATCCCTGGAGGTATTCAAGCAACATGTGGACATGGCACTTTGGGATGTGGTTTCATGACCGTGGTTGTGTTAGGTTGATGGCTGGATTTGATGATCTTAGAGGATATTTTTCCATCAAAACAATCCTATGACTCTATGAAGTTATTAAGCCCACACCAGTCTTAAAAAAGTCATGGTGTATGTAGATGTAAATGACCTCTTGGTGCTTTGAGCCCCAGATCAAATCTTACAGAACAGAAATGCTCTCCCAAGTATGCATGTAATGAGAAGAGGTGATGCAGAAAGCTGAAGATATCTCTTCCTGTCCTAACATTGCAAGTAGTGTTTCCCAAACTCCTGCACAATGTGTTTTCATTTTAGCTCTGTGTGAATGAGTGGATGGATGATGGCTTGGCTGCTCTGTAATTCCAATCATAGGATTTGGGTTGGAAGGGACCTTAAAGATCATCTAGTTCTAGCACCCCTGGCATAGACAGGGACACCTTCCACTAGACTAGGTTGCTCAGGGCCTCATTCAAACTGTCCCTTAACACCTCTAGAAAAGGGGCAACCACAACCTTCCTGGACAAGCTGTTTCAGTGTCTTTTATGGTGTGTTACCAAAAAAAAAAAAAAAAGAAAAAAAAAAAAAGGGTTGCTTTACCTTGGTTCTCTGATCTGCAGGTATGCTGCCATTGTTTCCCTTGTTGTTGCCCACCTTAGTTTCTGGGGCCATGGGGCAATGGCAGGATTTAGACCTTAGAGAGTCAACACTTTTCGCACAGCTAATGTCTTTGAGGAAAGGCAGTAAGTGTCCTTGATTCCTGTATTTCATGCAGATATGCTTGAGGACACATAAATATCCACAAGGAGTGTTTATGGGATGCATAAAGCTCTGTCCCTGGTTTTCATGCTCACTCATCCTTAACCCCTCTAGAATTAAGAGATATACATAATAAATGATTCATTATGAGCGATTATCTCTGGAGATTTTTTTTAATCTTATCAAAGCATAGACTTTGTCAATCATTTGCAAAGTCTCAGATGGAATTACTTGTCACAATCAACCACTCTTAAGTTTGTAGCTTGTTTTCCTCTGTCTTTTTAAAAGGAGATCTGCTACTCAGAGCCTCTTTTGCAAATTGAAAGAAAGAAAGAATGTATTTTTAAATCCATCTTGGTGACTCAGAGCCATCAGCTGAACAGCCTCTGGAGCCTGAAGATTTCCAATAAACTTTCATCAACAGAAAATCAGTCACCAGAGGGAAAGATATATCTGTCCCAGTGGTTACATACAAACAGAAGAGAGGTAGAATCACAGAAGCACAGAATTGTTTGGGTTTGAAAAGGCCTCTAAGATCAATCATTGAGTCCAGCTGTCAACCAAACACCACCGTGGTCATTAAACCATGTCCCAAAGTGCCATGTCCACACGTTTCTGCAGCACCTCCAGGGGTGCTGACTCCACCAACTCCCTGGGCAGCCTGTTCCAATAGAGGTAGCACATATTAAATTAGATGCCTTATCATGTGGGCCTATCGGATAATGGTGGGGGAGTATCTCAAGTCCTCTTATGCCTGTCTAGTCCTAATGCCAGGAGGAGAAGGCGAGGGGAAGGCAGTCTCAGACCTGGCCAGCCTGAGACCAGCCTAGCAGTGGGGGGGCGGGGGGGGGGGGGGGAAAGAAAGAGCCCTGGGGGTTTTGGGTATATCCTCAGGTGGGGATAAGGGAAGAGCTGGGTGTTTTGTAAGGGATTCTGTACGCTTTGGGACATTCTTTGCCACTATGTTTTGCAGTTTCTGTAGTTTCACCAATTGCTTTTCCATTTAAACTTTCCATCACTCTTTAATCCATTTGTGTGAGTGCCATTCTTTTGTCCCTCTCGGGGCAAGAGAGGATCTTGTCTGGCCCCAAACCAGCACAAAAGTGCACAGGAAAATGCATTGTAAACTTCGATAAATAATCACAGAATCACAGAACGGTAGGGATTGGAGGAGACCTTTGGAGATCCTTGAGTCAAACCCTCCCTGCCACAGCAGGATTACTTAGGGTGGGACACACAGGAATACATCCCAGTGGGTCTTAAAAGCCTCCAGAGAAGGAGACTCCACAATCTCTCTGGGCAGGCTGTTCCAGTGTTTCAGCACCCTCACAGAGAAGTTCCTCCTCACGTTGAGGTGCAGCTTCCTGTGTTACAGTTTGTATCTGTTGCCCCTTACCCTATCACAGGACACCATTGAAACTGTCCCCTTCTTCTTGACACCCTTAAGGTATTTCTAAACATCGATCAGGTTCCCTCTCAGCCTTTTCCAAGCTAAACAACCCCAGTTCTCTCAGTCTTTCTTCACAGGAGAGATGTTCAAGTCCCTTTATCATCCTCATAGCATCTGTTGGACTCTCTCCAGTATTTCCCTGTCTCTGTTAATCTGGGAAGTCCAGAACTGGACACAACACTCCAGATGTGGTTGGTCTCACCAGGGTAGAACACACAACACAATACCAGATGGCCTTTCAGAAAAAGGAACTAAAAAAAAAGTAATGATAGAATGAAATTTCTGAGTCTAAAAATGAAAAAGTCATCCAATAATTATCTTGGAAACTAACTTGAAAGTTTCTATCTTTAATATGAGCTTCTAATATGTATGTAGGGAATCTACTATTGAAAATTTGATGAAATGTAGACAAAAAATTTTTCTAAAACAACATTAAGGCAGTAAGTACGAAGCCTGAATCGCTCAGCTTCCATTAAAGGTAATGGGTGTTTCAATCTGTATTTCTGCAGAGAAAAAAATTGCCCTTGATAGTTTCATTTAATCTTAGTCAAAGAAATTTCCAACTTTAGGCAAAAATATGCTAATTTTTACACTGCAGAAGAACAGCTGGGCACAGCCTTAATTTAATTCACCAGCTCAATATGTAAGATTAGCTCAGAACACAACCCCCAGGCTGGGAGCTCTTGTCCAGACTGGGAGCTCTTGTCCAGACTGGAAGCTCTTGTCCAGACTGGAAGCTGCCTCATAGCTGATCCACATACTCATGATTTGTTGCCCTGCCATCAAGTGATAACTCTGCACCATGGCTCAGGAAATACTCTTGGATGTTTAGCTAGAGGCAAGAAGGAAAGCAGTGGCTGTGCTTGGCCTAGATGGTAGGTGCTGGGGAGTGGTCAGGCACTGGAATTGTTTACCCAGGGAGGTGGTGGAATCACCATCACTTTGGGACATGGTTTAATGGTCATGGTGGTGTTAGACTGACAGTTGGAACTGATGATCTTGGAGGTCTTTTCCAACCAAAACAATTCTGTGATTCTATGATTCTATGGTAGGGGTTGGAAGGGACCTCTGGAAGGTCATCATGTCCAACTCCTTGGCCAAAGCTCTCACCTAGGCCAGGCCACACAGGAGCATGTCCAGGCAGGTTTGGAAAGTCTCTAGAGAAGGAAACTCCACAACCTCTCAGGCCAGCCTGTTCCAGGGCTCCAGCATCCTTACTGCCAAGAACTTTTTCCTCATGTTGAGGTGGAACTTCCTGTGTCCCAGTTTGTGTCCATTGCTCCTCATCCTATCACAGGCCACCAGTGAAAAGAGATGAAAAGAGATCTCTGGTTCTGCTTGATGTCAGAATTGCTGTTAACTTTCAATGCAGTAATGGTGTCCTAGCTAGAATTACACGTAATTTTACAATAGTTCATGTAAGCCTTGATAAATCACAAAATTAAGAAAATAAAGTGAATGTGATTGTGACCTTTTTATTAAAAAAAAAAAAAAAAGAGTTCTACTGCATGACCAATCAGGTAAGCACAGCCTCAGACTGTTCTCAGTCATCCTGCTCTGGCAGTGGGGCTGCACTCAATGATCTTCAGAGGTCCCTTCCAACTCCCACCGTTCTATAATTCTGTGAGAGCAACATTAAACTCTTGTGTCTTTTAAACAGCTGTGATCTGGAGCCAAGATGCTAGGTAAGGCAGGTGCAACTGGAACATCCAGTGATGATTTGGCCAAATGTATACGCATTGCCAGAACCTCATATTGGCAAGAGGAAAGGAAAACTCCCACCTCACTGTCTGAACATGACAGGTGCAACCCAGTCTGTTGATTTACAGTAGCAAATGTTGCATCACGATAAACTCTGCCATGTCCTTTGTCAAGAGTCTTCATGCTGTGTGTAACAGTCTGAGAGCTGAAATCCACCCCCCGACAATAACCAGGCTAGCTCAGTCTGGAAGCAAATGAAAACTGTATTTACAAGCAAATCTACAATCTATGATGAAATGCAATGAATATGTACAAATATACACTATTCACAACATTTACAAATCTGTACAATCAACAGAAAAGCACAACCAAGCTCCCTTTGCTTCCCCCAAGGGGGTCTCCTCCAAGGGGCCTCTCAGACCCCCCAGAAGGAATCCCCCAGAACCCCCTAGCAGAAGGCAGAGAGCCGAGAAGCTGTTAGACTTAGCTTGTCAAGGTCAGTGTATTATCTTCAGCCAGAAAAGAAGAAGCACCCAGATAGAAGCCAAGCAAGCTGCGAACTGCCCAAACTCCCAACCTTGTTTTGAGTAGTGGTTCTTAAACATTTCTATCTACCCAATGGAAGTGTTTAGAATAATCATTATTTTGCTTTCTTACACCCTATAGTGATTTATTTACATTCTCTAACCTTCTCTGCTTGAACTTTGAGAAGAAAAATTAAAAAGGCAGTTTTAAACCATCACACCGTGCTTGCAGGACAGGCTGCAGCACACAGGCTTTTGCCATTAGCCTTTGTTTTAAATACCTTCAGTTTTGCTCCTGCAAAGGTAGAACGCAAGGGTGTGGGAAAAAATCACAGAAGTTTTTGTGGAATCATATAATTGCTTCTGTTGGAAAAGGCCTCTAAGATCAATGAGTCCAACCATCAACCTAACACCATCATGGCCATTAAACCATGTCCCAAAGTGCCATGTCCACATGTTTCTTGAATGCCTCCAGGAGCACTGACTCACCCACTTCCTTGTACAGCTTGTTCCAATGCCTGATCACTGTTTCAGGAAATATTTTTTTCCTAATAGCCAACCTAAACATCCCCTGGCACAATTTCAGGCCATCTCCTTTCATCCTATCACCTGATACTAGTGGACACAAACCGGAACACAGGAAGTTCCACTTCAACATGGGGAAAATCTTCTTTACTGTGAGGGTGCTGTAGCCCTGGAGCAGGCTGCCCAAAGAGGTTGTGGAGTCACCTGCTTGGACACTTTCCTCTGCGACCTGCCCTGAGTGATCCTGCCTTGTCAGTGGGGTTGGACTTGATGATCTCTACCATTCTGTGGATCTGTAAGAGCAAGGTGCTGCCTCTTTGTAACAGGATCAATCACACCATTGTTTTCAACAGAGACTGTCAAGTTTATCTGTTACTTCACCTGTCAAAAGAAGAACCTCTTTGTATTTTTATAGCAGTGTCACATGGGTGAAGGACTGTCTTTTGGTGATTTCATTTTGGGGTAAAACTCAAAAGAGTCAGTTCTGTGTTGCTGTAGATGCTGGGTGTATCTTTAGAATTTAATGTACTTTACTTACTACAAAAGGACTCTAATGCAGTAGAGTCAAGCCAACTGCCAAAAAATAACCTGAGTAGTCAGTCAACTAGAGTGAGATCTGCTCCTGTTGTCAAATTTGTGAAGTTAGAGCACTACCTAGCACTCCCTCTGCCTAGATCCATTGTAATAAATTTGGAATACATGTCAATTACTGCAATTTATGACTACCCATCTCTCTATCCTGAATATATATATATATATATATATATGTGCTTTTAATTTAAGGCTTCCTTGCTGTACAATATTTATTATCAGTTCTCTATTTTAACCACCATTGAGATAACTACTATTTTACTCTCTTCTAACATCTTCTCTTTCAAGGTCATTGGTTTCGTGACATCACTGAAAATGAAGTAGGACGTATGATTCTGCTTAATCAAATTTCATACTCTGCTGCCTCCTTCTTATGGCCTCTGTGCTAATTGATCAAGTTTTCAATTAAAGTCTTCCATCTTTGTTTTAATTCTTTGCTAAGGTTTTTATTCCATTACATGGTTTCATGAAATCTGAGTTGCAACAAGTGCAAACTGTCTCTGTCTTTCCAGCTGTCTAGTTACAATGATTTAGCTCTACATAGTTATCATAGAATCATAGAGTGGTTTGGGTTTGAAGGGACCTTAAAGTTCATCTAGTTCCAACCTCTCTGCCATGGGTAGGGACACATCCCACTAGACCACGTTGCTCAAGACCCCATCCAACCTGCTGTGAACCCCAACAGAGAGAGGGCATCCATAACCAAAGTGAGCAACCTGTTCCAGTGTCTCAACACCTTCACTGTAAAGAATTTCTTCCTCATATCCAGTTTAAATCTACCCTTTTCCATGTCAAAGACATCGCCCCTTGTCCTATCACAACAAGCTCTTGCAAAACGTCCTTCCCCAGCTTTCTGGTAGGCCCCTTTCAGGTATTGGAAGGCCACTATAAGGTTCCTCTAATTTCCCCTTTCTTATAATTAAAGCTTATTCTGTTGGATTTAGTTTAAAGTCCAAAACTCTGATTCATCCATTAAGGAGAGAGTAGTTTGCCTCAAGAACTGTCATGACTGGAAAAATCTTTCTGTATCTGTTGTGGACTTGGTGGTGTTGGGTTGGTGGCTGGACTGGATGATCTTAGAGATTTTTTCCAGCCTTAATCCTTCTGTGGTTCAGCCCCTTCCCAACATCTTGCTCAGCCCCAAATACGCAAATTGCTGTTCTTAAAGAAATATTGAAATGACTCTTGCTAATAAATGAGGCCAGGTCAGGCATGTGCAAAATACTCTGCTTTATGGAGATGTTTCCTATGAAGCTGTGATTCTGTTTTCATCCTTTTACTGTGTTTATATGGATCAGGCAAATATTAATATAGCAAGTATATATTGATGCACAGGGTTGATTACTCATTCTGTAGTTTACAGCTCTATGTTTCAGCCCCTATGTACTACTATATCGAATGTGCTTTGAAATCCAGTAACATGTTCATTTGAAAAAAAATTAAACAATCTTTTGAATCTAATGTTTTTGGGGTTTGTTTCTAAGGCCAAAGAAAATGTGCTGACAGAATCCATATAAATACTTTTTTTTTTCTTTTTCAGGGAGGATCTGTTCAGTTTGGGGGCAACTCTTCATATTTTTTTTTCCAAATGATGGTGGGCTTTTTATGGAAGTTATGATACTTTCAATTCTGACCAAAATAACTGAAATCTGAAAATAAACTTGTGATGACTGTCAGCTGTCTTAAAAGGCTTTCAGTTTAGAGTCTTTGCAATGTGAAAAATCTCACTTTATGATAATCTTCAAATAAAGCATGAAAAAAAGCCTATGAAACATTTTCCATTTCTCTGTTTAAGATGCAAAATGGAGTTTCCTTTCAACCTCGGCCATATGAATGTTAAAACAGAGCCAGTGTGTTGAGAAGAGAAACTGTTGCAGAGCAGTTCCACAGTGGCTTTGCTAATACATTTTTATTGTTTTGATTTGAAGTCCTGTAGTTCTTAAACTCTTTCCTCAACACTGTGTTGAAGAGCATACTACAAAGCTCTGTTCTTTGAAGATCTCTCTATTTTTCCTGCTGAATACTCAGGCAGGCACTGGGAAGAATCCTGATGTATCACGGAGTACTGAAGCCTTGGGATTCAGTGTAAGGACAGGGCAAGCATGCCACAGTGCTTCCCTGGTGTATTCTCCCAGCTTCTAGCAATCCATAGTTCAGCAGGTGTTGACCTTGATGATCTTAGAGGTTTTTTCCAACCTTAATGATTGTATTGTATGATTCTAATTTCCTTGGTTATAAATGTTATTTCTGGGTTTAACAGCCTTGGTGGTCTTGCTTTTGTAAACTGACCCTGTTGATTTTAATCCTGGTAAGAATTTACAGTATGTGGAATATCCTTGGGCACAGCACTTCCTGGGGTGGTTGTTTTTGTTTTGTTTTGTTTTTTTCTCCTTCAGCTTGTCACTTGAAAATTTCTTCTGTTACCTCTACTTCTGGAACTGTGATAAAGCAAAGTATAAATCAAAGAATCACAGAATTTGAGAGGTTGGAAGGGACCTCCAGAGATCATCGGGTCCAGCACCCCTGCCAAAGGCAGAAACACCTAGGGCAGTCCACACAAGAATGAATCCAGCTGGGTTTTGAAAGTCTCCAGAGAAGGAGACTCCACAACCCCCCTGGGCAGCCTGTTCCAGTGCTCTGTCACCCTCACTGTAAGGAAGTTTCTCCTCATGTTGAGGTGAAATCTCCTATGTTCAGGTTTGAACCCATTGTTCCTTGTCTTATCACTGTGAACCACCAAGAAGAGCCTGGCCCCCTCCACTTGACACCCACCCCTCAGATATTTATACACATTGATGAGATCCCCTCTCAGTCTTCTCAAGTCCCAGGTCTCTCAGTCTCTCTTCACAGGGGAGATGCTCAAGTGATCATCGCAATGTCATTTATGTTTTCATTTGTGTCATATCTAGCCTGGGTTGTCTCTTTTCTCTGCAAAAGCAGCTTAATCTAGTTGTTTCTAGTTTGGCACTATTTTTTACTGTGTGACACTTTCATCTTTGTGTTGTCTAATCCTAAAACTATTTTTCTGACCAGAAATCCAGAACTGCAGGTAGTGTTCAGTTATGGGAACACACTGGGTTTATAGGAAGATGTCACTACATTTTCAGCCTGGTTCTCTGTTTCCTTCCTGGATAATTCCTACTGTCTTGGTTGTTTTTCTTGGACCAACTGATATTTTCATGTAACCAGCTTCTGTAACTAAGAGTTCATATTCCAGAGATGCAGCAGCTGGTTCAGAGCCCATCCTTACACACATCCAGTTGTGACTCCTAGATGCAGCACTGCACCTTTACCAACACTGCATATCAGCTTTCATTTTATCCTTCACTACTGTGCCACCTTTCTCTATCTATACAACATCTTTTCATTTCCACTCTTCGGAATAATTTAGCAGTAACAGATTTGCCCTCTCAATCTTTCCTCCTTTTTTTTTCTGGGACATTTTCATAAAATCATAGAGTGGCTTGGAAGGGACCTTAGAGATCATCTAATTCCAACCCCTTTGCCATGGGCAAAGTGCCATCTTGCACTAGAACAGGTTGCTAAAAGCTTCATTCAGCCTGGTCTTGTAATATGTTTATTAAAAGACTTTTGAAATTCCTTTCACTGTGCTGGGAAAAGCCTTTGAAAAAGCTCATACTCTCCACTTACAACACCTGTGGGTCAACACTATTGCCTGAATGTCTCTGTTCTTTGCTTTTTCTCCTCATAACAGTACAGGTCAATAATGTCCCTCTTCTGCAAACTGTTTTGGGGGTTTGAGGAATAAAGGTCATCTAAGTGTTAGCCATTGGTGTTTCTTAATTTAGCTGTTTCAAAAATGTCTTCTGTGGTGAATACATGAGGGAAGCCATAGGAAGAGCACAAGCTGTTCTTTAATTGTATCTGGCAGCCATAATAATTAATAATTGTAAAGCAAACATTGTCTGCATTTGAAGTATGCAACTGCTACAGTAAAAGAAGATTATAACATCTCTTTTGCTTTTAAAGAAACCCTCAAAGCCATTATGTTCTTTATTAAGCACATTCTGGAGTGTATTTTCTTATGCAAGTGGGCAGTTCAAGAAGTACAGAGATGAATACCCTGCAGTACACATTTAAATCAAGATTAAAATAAATTAAAAAATAATTCAAGTTATTAATAACAAAGTAAAGCAAATTCCAGTCTCCTTTCCATGTTATTCAACACTGCTGAGCTTGCAAGAGGAAGATTTGTAAAATACATCTGCTGTCCCAACAAATACAGAATCATAGAACCAGAAAATGGTTTGAGTTGGAAGGGACCTTAAAGGTCATCTAGTCCTAACCCCCCTGCCATGAGGACACTATCTGCTAGACCAGGTTGCTCAAGCCTGCATCCAACTTGAACACATCCAGGGAGGGGGCATCCACAACCACACTGGGCACCCTGTTCCAGTGTCTCACCATCATCACTGTAAAGAATTTATTCCAAATATCCAGTCCAAATTTCAAGCTTCAATCCATTCCCCTTTGTCCTATCACAACAATCCCTTGTGAAAGGTTCTCATAGGCCCCCTTCAGGTACTGGAAGGCTGCTAGAGAAGGCAACAATACATCTCTTCTATTGAATGTTTCATCATTTTAGGAAAACCTGCTTGCTTTGCTTTTCTTTTCTTTTCTTTCTTTTTTTTTTTAACTGCATGCTCTCTTCTGTCTTGACATGAGGACTCACAACATTTAATAAATGTTAAAGCAAGTTTGTCTGTGAATGCCCACTATTGACTTAAAGAGCATTTCTTCGTGTTGGATTGTTTTTAAGAGGTCAGTAGCTCAGAAAGTAGGAAAGTTCATGAGCCTCCTGTCTGCTGAGTGCTACACCAAAGAAGAACTGGTCTGGCTTTTCTCATCCCAGCTTCAGTAAAAGGGTGTGTTCCACTGTTTCAGGAGCAGATTTGGTGCTAGTCTGATGTGGGAGTCATAAAAGGAATAGTGCTCCCCAGCACCCATTATCTACCAACACAGCAGAGCCAGTAAAGTTTCCTTTCAGTCTTGCCTTATTTCATTACCCAGAGTCACATGTGAGCTGGTAGATAGAATCATTTCTGCTGGAAAAGACCTCTAAGATCATTAAGTCCAACCATCAATCTAAGACCACCATTAAACCATGTCCCAGCATTCCATATCAACACATTTCTTGAAGGCCTCCAGGGATGGTGACTCCACCATCTCCCACCAGCTCCCTGGGCAGCCTGTTGCAATGTATAACCGCTCTATCAGAAAGAAATTTTTCCTAATATCCAATCTAAACCTCCCATGGCACAATTTCAGGCCATTTCCTCTCGTTCTACCACCTGACACTAGGGAGATAGATTGAGCCCTATCTCACTCCAACCTTCTTTGAGGTAGTTGTAAAGGGCTCACTTCTCCTACTGTTCTGGGTCATCCACCCTACAAATCATGAACATCTCCTTGAGTCTTCTTTGTCATCCATTTACTGCTGCAGGCAGAGCTTGGACAAACTGATGTTTTCTTCTTGGTTTCACCCTTAACTCTTCTATCACTCCCTATTCTGTGTCATCTAGATCTCATGGGCACTGTGTGCTGATCATGATCAACTAAAGCCTTAAGGAGAAGACAGAGAATGAAAATATAAATACTCTATCAGTTGCATATCCAGAAAATAGGTGGGAAATTCAGTTATCAAGGAGAGGAAGGAGAGCAATGGGTGAAATGTCCAATTGCACATATTCTTTTCAGACATTATAATCAATGCCAGTAAATTTTGGTCAACTCAAGAGAGATTTTAATTCATCCAGGTGTTGATATAATGGCTGCTTTAAGGTTTCTTTAAATTTTGTTTTTCAATAAACACATAATTTGCTCTATACTAGTTCAAGTCTTCCCAACCATATGCAACATGTACCTGCACAACAGAGGCTGGAAGGTGGAAGGATGCAAAGGACTCATTAAGCTGCCACTTTTTGGGTGTAGAAGCTCTCAGTTTCCTTCCTCAGGGAGCACACCTTCCTCTGTTCAGTCTGGGGCAGTATACCAAAGCCTTTTGCTCTGCTCCTGTGGTCTCAGTCCACATGGATAAATGTCTCCAGCACAAGAAGGACATTGAACTGTTGGAGCATGTCCAGAGGAGACATGATCAGAAGGCTGGAGCACCTCGCTTGTGGAGACAGGCTGGGAGAGTTGGGCTGTTCAGCCTGGATAAAAGAGGGCTCCAAGGAGACCTTATAATGGCCTTCCAGTACCTAAAGGGGGCCCGTAGGAAAGTTGGGAAGGGACTTTTTACAAAGGCTTGTAGTGATAACATGAGGGACAATGGCTTTGAGCTGGAAAAGGGGAGATTTGGGCTGTGTACTGGTTTGGGGCCAGACAGGGACAAAAGAATGACACACACAAATGGACTGGAGAGTGATGGAGAGTTTACATGGAAAAGTGATTGGTAAAACTACAAGAAAACTACAAAGCATAGTGGCAAAGAGTATCCTAAAGCATACAGAGTCCCTTACATAATTCCCAGAGGCTTCCAATCCTTCCCTTCTCCCACCTGAGGGTCTACCCAAAACCCCCAAGGCTCTTTCTTCCCCCCGCCCCCACCCGCCCCCTTCTCCCGCTGCTAGGCAAGTCTCAGGCTGGCCAGGTCTGAGACTGCCCCCCCCTCCATTCTCCTCCTGGCATTAGGCCTAGACAGGCCTAAGGGGCCTGAGATACTCCCCCACTGTTACCCGATAAGAGAGCATCTCCCACGGGGGCAGAGAGGGAAGAAAGAGCCAGAGAATGACTCTGCAGATGGATTTATAGGGTGCAGGATTTCTGGGTAGAAATACGTCGTTTCCTGTGTCCACCCCTATTGGGTGGGCACCCAGGATATCAGAGGTGTATCTCATGTAGTAGTGGCAGGGGGCACCCAGCCTGAACTGCCACAGGCTGGATATTAGGAAGAAATTCTTTACAGCAAGGGTGGTGAGACACTGGGGCAGGCTGCCCAGGGAGGTCATGGATGCCCCCTCCCTGGAGGTGTTCAAGGCTGGGCTGGATAAGGCCTTGAGCAACCTGGTCCAGTGGGAGGTGTCCCTGCCTGTGGCAAGGGGTTTGGAACGACATGATTTTAAGGTCCCTTCCAATCCAAACCATGCTATTATTCTGTGATTTTTTTTTTTCTTTGCTAGAAGAGTGGAATAGAATTTATTTATTCCTTCTCATTTTCGTTGTGCATGCTTCTCTTAACACCTTGAATTTCACACCTTCTTTGCAAGATGATAGCAGACAGATAGTCATTAACCTTTCAGTGCCCTTGTCATCATTAAGAGTTTGGTTGACTGTGGCCAGAATGCAGTGACTGCAAGTTTTAAATGATAGAGAATGCAGAGGTCTCCAACATCTAGGCCAGTTGTAATACCAAGTGCTATCACAGCAATGACTTTGTATGTGGGCAAGAACTCATACTACTTTTGATGTTAATACTCTCTTTTAACTTAATGACCACATTTACACAGGCTACTTTACATTAACCATTTAGGGTGACTTTTTGAAGCCAATTTATCACTAGTAAACCAGCTGAAGAAACCATGACTCTTATCAGCAGCTGAGGGATACACTTGTAACATCTATTTCAGGAGCTGCTGTTGGGAACAGCTTCAGAGCTTGTTTCTTCTGCAATCCAGCTGGCTTGCACTAAACTGATGGTTTTGCTGTATTAAAAAGCCTAAAACTGCTACCCTTAAATGTAGGGTTTATCGAATTTAATCATTCTAATTTTAAAACTGCACTGCAGTTAATGATCCAAACAGATCAATATTTACAACCAGACTTGTGCAAACTAAATACATTAATAAGTAAAATAGATATACTTGTACTGTCACCTAAAATTTAATTAATCTGATGTGAATTGCAAACATTTTAAAGTTCTCAGCTAAGATTTTCTGCAAAGACAGAGAAATTCTGGTTATTTCCAAAGAATATATACTGTATTCTGATCTAGAACTAAACTCAATTCCTTCGAACAATACTTTCATTTTTAAAAAGTGAGAGAGCAAGGTCATGTCTGTAGGGGACAGTTCCAGGGAAAATGGTCCTTCTGGTAGGCATTGGCAAAGAATCAGATGAATGTACAATAAGGTTGCTTCCAAAAGCAAGATCCTCAGCTGTGCATGAGAAAACAAGCATGAGCACTCAAAAGAGTTTATTAGCTGAGGATGAAGCTCTTGGTGGTTGTGAGTATTTTGATTTTGGAATTAGCTAGGTCACCCTTGGCTCTGCATCTTTTGCATGGTGATTCTCTGAGCTTTGTAAAAACTACTGAGGCGGAAAATTTTCCTTGGCACGATTGTGCAGCCACTCTCTCCATTAAGATATGTCAAGGTCTTCCATAGACATGTCAAAAGTGTCAGTAGACTTTGCAGTCTAAAATAAGTGGCTATATGCCATTTTCTTGTTTCTGGGTATATGGATAACAGCTCTTCTCCTTTTGATAAGTGGACAAAAGTGAATTTCTGTCACCTTTTTCCCCTTTTTTTTTTTTTTTTTTTTTTTTTGTCTCCTGGAACAGCCCCGTATAATCCCTGGGCTGCTCCGTTTAGGACAGTGATGACTGGATCCCAGAGGGATGCCTGGTTATTCCAGTCTATCAGAGTTTTCTCTGTGCTTTGGAAAGGAGGAAGATAATTCAAGAATACACAGTGCCAGGTCATCAACATTGAGTCTATACAATCAGAAAGTCTTCTGTCAAGTCTAAAGCGAGGAGGATCTGGTCCCATAAGAACATAATATTCTTTATAACCAGAATTACATAAGACCACAGCTCATTCACTTTTGTGCCCAGGAAGAAAAACCCAGAAGTCCTGTTTTTCTCCTATTAGATTAAGAACCTGCCACCAATAGCTGCCACATTGTACTTGAGCAGAGATACTAGCTGGTCATAACTCATATTTGTCTAAGCTGCAAGTAGAAGTGTTTGTATGGGGAGGTTTTGTTACTTTCTAACTGCTTCACATACAATTTAGTCCATGCTAACTTGGTTCCATAGGAAAAAAGAAAAAACAAACCACAAACCAAACCAAACAAACCAACATTGTCAAAAGTAATCTCTCCTCACCTGTCCTCAAAATTGGTATTAAAAATGGCTGAACTGCTGATGAAGATGAGAAACAAAAGTTTGAGAACATTTCTGAGAATATGTTTGTTGCATAGAAGTTTAGCCAAGCCTTAAGTCCTTTCAAAAAGAACCTAAGGAGCATGGAGACTGTAACAACAGTCTCTGTAACAACAACAACAACAAAAGCATTCATACTCATCTGGTACCTTCTGCCCTAACAATCAATTTTTAAAGCAGAAATGCAGATACTCCCCATTCCCATCTTGTTTTTCTGCAACAATAAATTTTCCTGCAAAATCTAACTCATATTAGTTTCTGAAAAAGCCATGTCTGAGGTGCTGGTGGATGGCTGGACACTCTAAGGCTTTTTGCAGTTCTGAATAGTGCAGCTGGTGTTGACAACTAAAATTAGACCATTTTAAGATTCCTGTGAATTCCTGGGGGAAGTTGTTTTGCCGTGCAGTAGGTTTGGCAGGGGTAGCAGTCCTGCTCAGGTTGCCAAATTCCTTTCTTTTGCTCACTCATGGGGAAAGAGATGTCCATGTGTGAGGAGTGGCATTTGACTTTTCCCCTTATTGGCTAGATAAGCAATAATTATAGACCAAACTCTGCAAAGAACTTCTAGAATCATAGAATCACCTGGTTGGTAAAGATCTTAAGATCATTGAGTCCAGACATAACCCAACATCTCCCTGTGCACAACTGTTAGGCCACATCCCTAAGCACCTCCTCAAGACATGTTTTAAACACCTCCAGGGATTGTGACTCTACCACTTCCCTGGGCAGCCTGTTCCAATGCTTGATAAGCTTTTCTGTGGATATATTTTTCCCTGATATCCAATCTGAACCTCTTCTGGCACAACTTGAGGCCATTTCCTCTTGTCCTGTCACTTGTTTCTGGAAAAGAGGGACAGGTGCAAGAAATGAAGAAGTGTGCAAGGACCAAATTCTCCCTGTTAGGTGCAGATTTCTGTCAGAAGCTTGTGAAGGCCTCTAATGCACTGTTCTGTGCATGGCTGTCTGTCTTCTGGGATTCTTCAGCTCCTCAGTGACGTGGCAGTCTGACCCTCTTGCAAAATTTAGCATTAGAAAAGGAGCTTTTTGTGGTTTTGCTTAAGTTTCCACCTTCCCTGATCACACAGTACCTGATCATTGTGTAACCCAGAGCTGCATTATCCTCCCCAGCCTACACTCTGGCAGCATTTAAAAGAGGTGTGAATTTTCTCTGTTCATCTCTGTGGGATGTGCAATGCCCTGGCACCTAAAATTTAACTTACTAACGATTTTAATCCTGCTCTTTTCAAATAATAGAGCCAGCTAATAAGATTCTTTTGCACTATGTTCCAAACATATGCTACACAGATTGTGCTAGAGCCTCTGTGTCATTGATGCAGTAGCAGGTACTGGGAAGATGTGAGTGAAAGGAATTGCAGTCTATTTAACAAGCTGGTTTTGCCTTTGCCTGACAAAGGAGGGAGAAGGAGAAGCTGGATCACAAAAACTTCTTGAAGATCAAGCCACCTGCCTTATCACAGAATCATAGAATGGTTTGGGTTGGAAGGGACCTTAAAGATCACCTAGTTCCAACCCCTCTGCCATGGGCAGGGACACGTCCCACTAGACCAGGTTGCTCAAGGCCCCATCCAACCTGGCCTTGAGCACCTCCAGGGAGGGAACATTCAGTCTCCCTGGGCAACCTGTTCCAGTGTCTCACTACCCTCACTGTAAAGAATTTCTTCCTCATATCCAGTCTAAATCTATCCTCCTCAGGCTTCGGTCCATTGCTCTCGCCCTACCACTACAAGCCCTTCTAAAATGTCCCTCTCCAGCTTTCTTGTAGGCCCCCTTCAAGTACTGGAAGTACCTTGTTCTGGTTTGATTAGACTGAAGCAAGACTTACTGAAATCCTGAAGTTTAGTCTATTACATAGTAAAATAAAGAAAGAGCAGGTAACTAATTGATAGAAAATGCCACAAATGTCACTGTTATTTCTGTAAGGTCTCTCTTCTAGTTGATCTTAATACTGACACCTTAATCTGCACACCTTTTGCAAGTGAAGAAAGACCCAGTTTGTTATTTCCACATCATTTTTTTCTTCTAGAAATCTTTATGCAAGAATTAATTAGGTTTTAAGTGAGTTAGGTTCCAATATCACCAGACCCACTGCAGCACAGGTTTCTCAGATATGAAGATTTTTATTTTCTTTTTGGTTTGAACAGTCTTTCCTTGCATGTGAGAAATTGTCTGATGTCCAAAGAGAGGAAAAGGCTTGGACTGTACCATCTACAAGTATTTTTTACTTTCAGTCAGTGTGCAGAGCTGAAATATGGAGTCTTCTAAGTAAATAAAGTGATTTCACTCCAGAAGCTCTTAGAAAATTAATTTCATTTCATCACTGTTAGAAGGATTTTTGAGGACATGCACAACCCATAATCACTTTACATCACCTCTGAGCATAATGTCTTTTCAGGAGATTGAGAAGTATTTGTATTTTATTGTGTTACTTTTATCATGATCTTGGTGACTGAGAATGCAGAGCATGCCTTTGCTCTTGTCTTTTCTTGCCTGGAAATTCCCTTTCTAATCACATGCTTGCTCTCCTTGACTGTAATGGAAGGAAAAAAGTCCCTGACACAGAAGAAAGGACTGTGATGAGAAAAGTCAGGTGAATAAATAGCTCTTTGGAGCAGAAGCTGGGTTTGAGAAACAGGATCAAGCAAGATACAAAGCTAGTCCAAGGTGAGCATCCCAAATGGGATTTGGTGTCATCATGGAGGCTGATAGTGGACTGCTTCACTGTCCCAGGAAATGCGTGGTTAGTTGCACAAAGAAGTCCAGAAAAATGATAGAATCACAGAATCATAGAATCATTAAGGTTGGAAAAGACCTCCAAGATCACCAAGTCCAACCTAACCAACATCTCCATGTCCCAAATTGTTGCATCCACTCAGTTTTTGAACATCTCCAGGGATGCTGACTCCACCACCTCCCTGAGCAGCCTGTTCTGATGCCTCACTACTCTTTCAGTAAAGAAATTCTTCCTGATATCCAGTATCGACTTCCCCTGTTGTCAGTTACTCGGGAGTAGCTGCTAACGCTGGCCTCATTACAACCTCCTTTCAACCATTCAACCACCAGACATTCTGCTCTTGGTGTACAAGCCTTTTGAATCAAAGGTATGAGAGACCTTTATGTCATCTTAAAGGGAAGGCCTCAGAGCAGGAACAGCATGGCTTCATCTTGTCATTCCTGTAGTTATTTCCAGATCCTGCTACCCAGGGAAGTGGTGGAGTTAGCATCCCTGGAGGTGTTCAAAAAACATGTAGACCTGGCACTTTGAGACACGTTTTGATGGTTGTGGTGGTGTTAGGTTGATGGTTGAACTCAACAAACTTAGTGGCCTTTTCCAGCCAAAGAAATTCTGTGATTTTAAGGGAACATTTTCTATCCAGGCAGAGCATCCTCAGGGTGAGGAACTGACTGACTCAGCCATGTATCAGCTTGCAATGTGTGTATCCCTGCAATACAAGTCACCAGACATTTGTTTTCTGGACCATAAAAGGCCAGGCAAACAAATCATTATTATTACTATTATTTTTATTGTTTTGTATTTTAGGCTTGTACTGGGGGACCGTGTTTATTTATTTATTTATTTATTACAGAAGGAACTGGCAAAGAAGATGAAGTGATCTAATAATTTGTAATAATGAGTAGTGCATTTGTGAGTGCTGTGGAATGTTTTATTCTGGCTTTTGGGACCATGCATGCATTTTATAGGGGAATAAATAAATAACTATTTGTGACTCGAAACTGTAACAGTCTTCAGGAGGAGAGACAAATGAATGTTGATTCAGAAGGGAACTACTGTTCCAATTTGCAATAATTTTAATAAGAAGAGGTCTGTTGAGTGCTTACAGAAGAACAATATGTAGTTAATATTTCAAGGTAAGTAGTGGCTTGATTTTCTTTCCCCCCCTCTTTATTCTTGGATCCAGTTATGAGCAATCTACAGAAATAATGAGAAATTATTGAACGTTTTCCAAATTTCAGACTTTTTTGTGTTTTAAGGTAATGAGAAGGAGTCAAATGTTAATACTTTTATCTTGCTTTGGTTTTCAAAACTGGATGAACTTCCCTATGCATTTCACCTCTGAACTATCACCGTAAAATCCGATCAATTACTACAATTTATGGCCAACTGGGTGTTGATTTATTCACACTAAATGATAACATATGCTAAGAACAGTCCCATAGGATCACTGGAAATACTTGGGCAGTAAAATGCAACTTAGATTTTCAAAGTCTGTCCTTAACAGCAATAAAATGGGGTTCATGTGAAAAGTTTTCCCGAGTTTGAGAATTGTTGATATTCCTCATTTTGAAGAAAACCGGGTCAAAGTTATTCATAATGAAAATATGTTTGGAGATTTTGTTGGATATGAGAGTTTGCTCTTTGCTTTGGATGTCAAAAGGGGTTTTAAGTGGTTTACCTCCCTTCCAGAGAAGCAGTAATTCACATGAGTAGTCACTGATACTGCTCACAAAGAGGAGGTGAGTATTCTTATGGCCCTCAACAACTGTAGGTCATATTGTTCCCTGGCAGTAGAATCATAACATCATAGAATGGTAGGGGTTGAAAGGGACCTCTGGAAATCATCACGTCCAACATCTCTGCCAAAGCAGGATAGCCTAAGGCAGGCCGCACAGGAAGGTGTTCAGATTGGTCTTGAAAGTCTTCAGAGAAGGAGATTCTGCAACCACTTTGGACAGTCTGGTCCAAGGCTGCAGCACCCTCACAGCAAAGTTTTTCCTCATGTTGAGGTGGAACTTCCTGTATTCTAGTTGTATCCATTGCCCCTTTTCCTATCACAGGGCACCTGTGAAAAGAATCATAGATTCATAGAATGCCTTAGGTTGGAAGGGATCTTAGAGATCATCTACTCCAAACTCCCTGACATGGGCAGGGATACTTCTCAACTACACTCGGCTGCTCAAGGCCTGATCCAACCTGGCTTCGAACATCCCCAGGGAGGAGGCATCCACCACCTCCCTTGACAGCCTATTCCAGAGTCCCACCACCCTTGTACTGAAGAACTTCTTCCTAAGACACAGTCTAAATCTACTCTCTCTCAGCTTAAATCCATTCTCCCTTGTCCTATTACTGGACACCCTTATGAAAAGTCCCTCTCCAGCCTTCCTGTGAGATCCCTTCAGGTATTGGAAGATAGCTCTAAGGTCCCCCTGGGGTCTCCTCTTCTCCAAGCTGAACAACCCCAGTTCCCTCAACCTGCCCTCATAGCAGAGGTGTGCCAGCTCTTGGATCATCCTTGTGGCCCTCCTCTGGACTCACTCCAACAGCTCTGTGTCCTTCTTACAATGGCAACACCAGAATTGTATTCAAGGTGGGGGTCTCACAAGAGCAGAGTATAGGGGAAGAATCACTTCTCTTGACCTGCTGGCCACACCCCTCTTGATGCAGCCTAGGATGCAATTTCCCTTCTGGGCTACACGAGCCTGCAGTGCAGTGCAGGCTCATGTTGAGCTTCTCATCAGTGAGTCTTCAGAGCTGCTCTCAACCCACTCTGCACCCAGCCTGTATTTGTGCTTGGATTTGCCCTGACCCAGATGCAGGACCTTACACTTTGGTTTGTTGAACCTCATGCAGTTGTCACTGGCCCACTTCTCAAGCGTGTCAAGATCCCTCTGGATGGCATCCCTTCCCTCAAGGGAGTGCACCTCACTGCACATCTTGGTGTCACATCAAAAACTTGCTGAGGGTGCACTTGACGCCACCATCCATGTTGCTGACAAAGATGTTAAACATCACTGAACCCAGTACAGATCCCTGAGGAACTCCACTTGTCACTGGTCTCCACCCAGACATTGAGTCCTTGATCACAACTCTTTAAGCCTGTCCATCTAGACAGTTCCTTATCCATCAGGTGGCCCATCCATCAAGTCCATGTCTCTCCATCTTAGAGACAAGGAAGTGATGTGGGACAGTGTCAAATGCCTTGCACAAGTCCAGGAAGATGATATCACTTGCACTTCCCATATCCACGAGAGCTGTAACTGTGTAATAGAAGGCCACTAGATTCATCAGGCATGATTTGCTCTTTGTGAAGCCATGTTGACTGTCACTGATGGCCTTGTTCTTTTCTATTCACCTTGGCACAGTTACCAGAAGGATCTGTTCCATGATCTTACCTGGCACAGACGTAAGAGACATGCCCTTTCTTCCTGACACCCAGCCTTAAGGTAATTTGTGGATGATGATCAGATGTCCTCTTAGCCTTCTCCAGGCTAAACAGCCCCAGGTCTCTCAGCCTTTCCTCATCAAACAGATGTTCCAGTCCCTTCATCATCCTTGTAGCCTCTGTTGGATTCTCTCAAGTATTTCCTTTGAACTGGGGAGCCCAGAACTAGACACAATCCTCCAGATGAGGACTTACTAGAACAGAGTAGAAGGGGAGGAGAATCTCAGTTCATGAGGTAAATTGCTGATAACTAGTGGGAAATTAAGCTTCCAGCTGATGCAGTAAGCTGTGTAAGGAGTAAGTGCAATCATAAAAGTCTTCTAAATGATTTTTGCAGCCTTTTCTAGGCAAGTCATGCAGGGAATTTCTGGACTTCTAGGATGAAACCCAGTCTAGGTTATTCCACCCAAAAATTCTTCCTAAGACAGATAGAAAATCATACACAGCCTATGTAAATTATATTGTTACCTTTCTACTTCACTCTAGCAAGACATCTATCTTTCAGTGAACTTACCAACACAGGCTGAGTAGCAAATCAGCATACAGCTGCAGCAAGTGTTCTCCACCACAAAAGGACCAAATTATGCTTAGATGTGGTAGAGAAAACAATCCCTAGGAAAGAGGTGTCAGGTGTAATAGTTGATGTAGGAATGTCGGTGTTACCTGTACTGGGTCCACACTGCCTGTGCTGCAGGCAGAGGAATTCTGGGCTGGGGTACCCCAGCTGCAAAAAAAGCCTATTGCAGGATAATGTCTGGGACCTCACCACCTTCCAGGGTAAGAACATCTGTATATCTTAACTGGGGAGAACTAGTACATCTTGCAAAGGATCCTCTTGTGAGAAATAAAGAATGAGAACTGTGAGGTGCACTTGGAGTAGCCTCAAACAGGCTGCTGAGAGAGGTTGTGGAGTCTGCTTCTCTAGAGATTTTCAAGACCTGTCTGGACATGTTCCTGTGTTGCCTGCCCAAGGTGATCTTGCTCTGGAAGCAGGGGGGGGTGGGGGGGGGTGGGGGTTGGACTTGCTCATCTCCAGAGGTCCCTTCTAGCTCCTACCATTCTATGATTCTACACTGTCCTACATTTGAGACATGGACAAAATTACTGTAGGTGACATTGTCTTTCTGAACACTCCCAGGCTCTGAGTGCTCTGATGCATGCATACAGTCCTCTCCTCTAGTCATCTACAAAGAGAATGCAATACTTGGCCAGGGCTACATGGGCTGCTGTCTAAGGTGGGTGTATTTAATAGTGTGGGTGCAGCCTTTGGTTCTCCCACTGATGTTACATTTCATGGGAATCTATTACAGTCTGGAGAAAACCTATTAACAGCTGAGCAGATATAAGGAGTTTCTACCACTGCTGACTTTCTGTAGATTCTATTTAGTTGTTTAACTAGTGCCTCTTTGTAGGACTGATACGCTGGCATTGGCATTTTGTGGTTAAACATAAGTTTACTGCAGGGTTGTACTTGCAGATGTCCTTCCCTCTTCAGAATTCCTTGTGGAATCTTTATTTCCCTCATCTGAAGTGTTATGTCACCTTTTAACAGAGAAGTGCTAGTCAGGGACTGGGGGATGCAACCCCCAGGTGATATGTTTCTCATTTTAGGGTGAAGAATGAGAACAACGTTTGTTGAAAGTACCAGATACAAGAAAATCACTATGGCACTTCCAAAGAGGTATAGAAAAAGTAAAAATAAGTTGTGGCATCCCATACACTGAACTGAGAGACCTAACCACTAGTTCATACCAGGGTCCGTGTCTCTTTCCAGGTGTCTAAAGCATGGGGGAGTCACTGGAGATGGATATTGGTGTAATGGCCATGGTGGTGTTAGGTCAGTGACAGGATTCAATAATCTTAGAGGTCTTTTCCAACTGAAACAATTCTATGGTGAAGCTCTCAGAAGGGAAATTTACATTGGATATTATGAAGAAATTCTTTACAGCAAGTGTGATGAGACACTGGAACAGGTTGTCCAGGGAGGTTGTGGATGCCCCCTCCCTGGAAGTGTTCAAGACCAGGTTAGACAGGGCCTTGAGCAGTCTGGTCTAGTAGAAGGTGTCCTTGTCCATGGTAGGGGGTTTGGAACTAAATGATCTTTGAGGTGCCTTCCAACCCAAACCATTTTATAGTTCTATGGTTTAATGGTCACGGTGCTCTTAGGTTGACAGTTAGACTTGATGATCTTGAGATGTTTTCCAACCAAAACAATTCTATAATTCTGTATCATAAAGCAAGAGAAAAATGACCTTTGGTATGCTCTAACTCAGAGTAATTTCATTCATGTCAGAGGGAAAAATTCTTGTCAGTATTATTAGTAGCAACATTTGACTCAAACTTTTGAAAGTAAGGTTAGTCTTTGACACAGTAAATATTCAGTTTTCTGTTTACCTTCTTCATGTTTATGATTTAAATTTATGCTGTAGTAAACATAGTACTACATTTTTATTAGACTGAGTAGACACTTTTACATTCAGTTATAAGCTGTTTAGACATTGGTAAATGGGCTGTTCTCAGAGATGCTGATCTTTGGGTATCCCTTTTGTCTCCAAATACACATTCCAAACCACAGACCATTTAGCTTCTTTAAAAAAATAAAAAAAAAAGGAAGAAGGTTAGAAAAGTAAAATTTAAACTAAACAGCAAATTTTACTTGTAGATGGAGATTTTAGTATTTGTTTTTTTGTTAGGGATGGTATGCATGGATATTTTATTAATGTTCAGAAGCAGCATTCATTATAATTCTTTTGAATTCTTTCTCCCACCCCTCAGAACAAGAGATATGAAGCAGTGAAAAATAATATGTAAGGAAATTTTTTTTAGTGGTTTATGTGATCAGTAGAGAGCTAGCTTCCAGAAACTCTTGGCAGGACCCTGAATTGATCATCACAGATGAGTGGCTGATTGCAGAGCTGAATCAATCTGTGATTACATTACAATATAAGGGCCAGTTTCTGCAACCCCTTATTCATGCAAGCAGTCCTAATGGAGGCAACATTAAGAAGGAGAAGGAAGCTGAGATCATCTAATTTCTTTTGAAGCATAAAAAAAAAAAAATCCTGCAGAGTGAAGGGTTTAATGCCTTGAAGACTGACTTTCCCCCACATATTCCATCAGCTGTATACAATGGGAAATGAAGAGAATTCATTTAATAGCTGGTAATGGCTTGAGCAAAAGCAACCTCTGTAAAGCTCAGCCCCCCAAAAACATTGTAGGACTCAGTTCAGAGAGGATATTGATTCCAGTAATCTGTTCAACTTTGAGAGCCTAGTGAAAAGTTTCTTAACCAGCAGTGGCTTCTACTCATGGATTTGTGGCATATCCATCTGAAGCTTTTTCTTGAAAAATGAGAGAGTACTCTGTTATTATGTTTTCAATACTGTAGCAAGCATCATTGCAATTAGCCCATGTTTCCATCATTATCCCTAGCCCACCTTGAAAACATGGAAGCATGGCATGATACCTTCAAAAGACATGTTCCAATGGAATTGGAAAGATTGGGTATCAGGAAAACTTTCTTCATGGAAAGAGTGGCCAGGCACTGGAACACGCTGTCCAGGGAGGTGATGGAGTTACTGCCCCCATGAGGTAGTCAAAAAAAAAAAGCAGATGTGGCATGTTGGGACACGATATAATGGTCATGGTGGTGCTGGATTGATGGTTGGACTTAGAATCATAGAATCATAGAATCAGACAGGGTTGGAAGGGACCACAAGCATCATCTAGTTCCAACCCCCTGTCATGGGCAGGGACACCTCACACTACATCAGGCTGGCCAGAGCCTCATCCAGCCTGGCCTTAAACACCTCCAGGGATGGGGCCTCAACCACCTCCCTGGACAACCCATTCCAGCTTTATTCCATTCCCCCTAGTCCTGTCACTACCTGATAGCCTAAAAAGTCCCTCCCCAGCTTTCTTGTAGGCCCCCTTCAGATACTGGAAGGCCACAAGAAGGTCACCTCAGAGCCTTCTCTTCTCCAGACTGAACAGCCCCAACTCTTTCAGTCTGTCCTCATAGGAGAGGTGCTCCAGCCTCTGATCATCCTGGTGGCCATTCTCTGGACACATTCCAGCATGTCCATATCCCTCTTGTAATAGGGTCTCCAGAACTGGACACACTACTCCAGGTGGGGTCTCACCAGAGCTGAGTAGAGGGGGGGAATCACCTCCCTTGACCTGCTGGCCACACTTCTCTTGATGCAGCCCAGGATCTTTTTGGCTTTCTGGGCTGCAAGTGCATATTGACAGCTCATGTTGAGCTTCTCATCCACCAGCACCCCCAAGGCCCTCTCCTCAGGGCTGCTTTCTAGCCAGTCACTGCCCAGCTTGTATTTGTGCTTGGGATTGCCTTGACCCAGATGCTTGAGTTGATGATCTTAGAGGTGTCTTACAATGCAAACAATTCTATGAGTCATTGAATAAATGACAAAAACGTAGGGACAATAAGACGTAGTGAGTTGTCTATTGTACCTTTGTTGCTGAGTATTCCATGATTCTGAGAAGCATTTAAGAGTCTGTGCTTAAATTTAAAGAGTGTATTTAATAAGGCTTGCCCCAATGCAAAGCATTTAATCTGCTCAGCTTGAGAGCTGTGGTCAGGTTGTACTGATGTGAACAGAAAAGCTGCATCTAAACTGATCAGCATGAAGCAAATATAGAATCATAGAATGATTTGGTTTGGAAGGGACCTTTAAAGGTCATCTAGTCCACACGCCCTACAATAGTGACATATTTAACTCAACTAGATCAAGTTCCTCAGAGCCCCATCCAGCCTGACCTTAGTGTCTCTGGGGTGGGGCATCTATCAAATATGGGCTGACCCAAAGCCCACTGGTACATGAGCAGTTATTTGACCCTTATTTAGAGCATTTGGTAAAAAGAGGTCATTTATTTTTTCATTTCACAGTGCTCTGGGATGTAATAATGTTCAGGTGAAAGGAATACCGAGCATACAGTCTCTGCCATACCTGACCTTGGATTTTGCAAAAGGATGCAAAGAAGCTTTTGAAGTAGATTCCAGCTGGGAAATACCTGTCATTTTCCCACCTTTCTTGGTCCCATAGTATAGATAGTCTTGTTTTCCTTGAGGTTCTCTTCATTTCATAGAATGGTAGGGGTTGGAAGGGACCTCTGGAGATCATCCAGTCCAACCTCCCTGCCAAAGCAGAATCACCTAGGGCAGTCCACACAGGAGCATGTCCAGGTAGGCCTTGAAAGTCTCTAGAGAAAGAAACTCCACAACCTCTCTGGACATCCTGTTCCAGTGCTTCAGCACCCATACAGAGAAGAAGTTTTCTTCATGTTGAGGTGGGACTTCCTGTGTTCCAGTTTGTGTCCATTGTTCCTTGTCCTATTATTGGTGCCACTGAAAAGAGACTGGCACCTTCTTGATGCCCACCCTTCAGATATTTGTAAACATTTTTCAGATGCCCTCTCTAGACTTCTCTTCTCCAGGCTAAACAGCCCTAGGTGTCTCAGTCCCTTCTTCATCTTCATAGCCTTCATTTGACTTTCTCCAGTAGTTGCTATTTCATCTCCAGTAGATGTTATTTCAGTTATGCAGCGTATCACAGAGTTGCCATGAGTGCAAGGAAGAGTATGGCTCCCAGCTATACTCCCTAGTGCCCTTTCATTTTTTAGCCTGGAGAAGAGAAAGCTGCAGGGAGACCTTATAGTAGCTTTCCAATACCTGAGGAGGGCTACAGAAAAGCTGGGTAGAAACTGTTCATAACAGCTTCTAGCTCCAGGACAAAAGGCAGATTTAGACTGGATGTTGGGAAGAAGCTCTTTACTATGAGGGTGGCAGAACACTGGAACAGGTTGCCCAGGGGAGTTGTGGAGGCCCTATTCATGGAGACATTCAAGGTCTGGCTTAATGGGGCTCTGAGCAATGTGATCTAGTTGGAAATGGCCTTCCTTACTGCAGGGGGGATGGACTAGATGACCTTTAAAGGTCTCTCTCATCCTAGTGCATTTTATGATTCCGTGATTTTAGAAACAGGTGAGAAGATTCTTACCAGACCCTGGTCCCAGGGTCTGAGGGGGTAATGGATGCATTTAGAGATTTCTACAGTAATTCTACTTGAGGCTGCTGTGGTCTCAGTGTTGTTCTTGCAAAATCAGAGATGAAAACTTTGTAAAGATTCTAGTCTCCATTTCAAAGAGGCTTTAGAACAGAATTTTGGCTATGCAGAAATTGAAACCTTGTTGCTGGGTATGGAAGGAACAAGTGATTCAGAGGTGCAGGGTAACGCATAGATGAGTTTTTCTGGACAAGGGTATAAGGAGTTAAACAGAAGGTTACATCTGAAATAGTTTCACATTGGAATGTTGCAAATCCTGATGTTTCCCTCACAGTCTTGCACAGAGAGATGCACAGGCTTCTACAAAGCTATGCAACCTGGCTAGGGTTTGGCAGCCCTCAGGACTGGATTTGTAGACTATTTTGCATTTCTTTTCAAATAAATTCTCTTCAAGCTTTAGGCATTCCTTAAAAGCTACAGTGAAAGGGAGAGTGTATTTTTCTATAGGATCCAAGCTCTGTGGAAGATTTGACAACACAGGGAAATCTGTCATGAGTGGGGAGAAAAGGAAGAAAGCCCACTTGGGAAAGTGTGATTAGAAATAGGCTGCTCCCTAGGTTTCTGTTATGTCATTGGCCAGTGATAGGTGGATATTCAAGCAAAGATGTGCTTTGTTTCACAGAATAGCAGAATGCATCAGGTTGGGAGGCATCCTCAAAGGCCATCTTGTCCAACCCCCATGCACTGAGCAGTGACACCTCCAACTAGATCAGGTTGCTCAGGGCCCCATTAAGCTTGACCCTGAATGTCTCCAGGGATAGGACCTCCACCACATCCCTGGGCAACATGTTCCAATTTGATGAAATGGAGTAATCATGGCTCAGGAAATTCATCCAGATGTTAATAAAAAGGGAAAACTGTGAAATCATGACATTTGCAGGATAGCAGGAAAGCTTTGTCTTCCTTCCTGCAATTTACCCTCCTTCATTGCTGAGCCCCAAGTGACAATGTGGATAAATGGCTGCCATAAAAGGACCTGGCTTGTTCTGTCTTGTGCAACTGAGGAGGAAAATTAATTACAGAAGCAACAAACTAATGAAACCTATTGTAACAGCAGCCATTCTTTGTGAGGTGCTGCATACTTAACTGATTTTCACAAATATTTGCAATCGTGTATCTCCTGAGTGAGGCACAGAGCTTGTCCCCTGTACTGGGCACTGGTGAGGTCACACCATACTAGGTTCAGTTCTGGGCCCCTCACCACAAGGACATAAAAGTGCTGGAGCGCGTCCAGAGAAGGGCAACAAAGCTGGTGAAGGGTCTGGAGAATAAGTTTTATGAGGAGCAGCTGAAGAAACTGTTGTGGTTTAGTCTGGAGAAGAGGACTCTGAGGAGAGACCTCATTGCTCTCTACAACTCCCTGAAAGGAGGTTGGAGTGCGGTGGGGGTTGGTCTCTTCTCCCTAATATCAGGTGATAGAATGAGAGGAAATGGCCTAAAGTTGTGCCATGGGAGGTTCAGATTAGAGATTAAGAAAAATTTCTTTGCTGCAAGAGTTGGAGATTAGATAAAAATGATCTCCTGAAAGAATGATCAGGCATTGGAACAGGCTGTCCAGGGAGGTGGTGGTGCCGCTGTCTCTGGAGGTGTTCAAGAAATGTGTGACCATGGCACTTTGGGACATGGTTTAAAGGCCGAGGACGGTTGGACTCAACAACCTTGGAGGTCTTTTCCAAACGAAACGATTCTATGAATCTGTATTCTTTCCTATATGATTTCATCATCTGCTACAGCTTAAAGCACCACAAGGCACCTAAACACAAAAACTGATGGATTCCTAGTGTAGGGGGATTCTACATGACCCCTTCTACTCCTCCCCAACCCCCCCAAACCCCTCAGGCTTCTGGAGTTCCTGATGTTTCCTGTTTGATTTCACCTATGGAAAAAAAATGAAAGTTGAAAACTGGGACTAAAAAGAGGTAGGGGTGGTGGGAAATATGCTTCTAAAATGTTTTGAAAGATAGCAATTACCTGGGTTTTTTTTTGTGAGCTTTGTGCATTAAATTCAGGCTGGCCATTAGTTAGCCAAATTACCTTTTCCTTTTATCTAACATAAAATACACTGTCACTTTCACAACTAATGTTTTATTTTTCTGTATAGATGCAATATTGGCTTCTTAATTAGGCCAATAATTATTCATGCATTAGTGTGAAATGTTTAGAAGTATAATGGTAATTTGTTAAACCTGTAATTATTACCACTGATCATTAGCAACCTTCTTTTTATGTGCATCACCGGTTCTACATCTAAACAAAAACCCCAACAAAACCAACAAAGAACAAAACATTTGCAATACTGAATGATGGAATTCAGTGGAATTCACATCTCTTGACACAACCTGAGTGAAAATTGAAGACTTCACTTCCCACAGGTAGAAGTTTTGATGAATTGTTGTCTTGGATACTCAGTTGTACTCTACTTTTCTAAGAAGCTGCTATTTTGAATTTCATAGAATCATAGAACTGTCGCAGTTGGAGAAGACCTCTAAGATCACTGAGTCCAACCACCCACCCATGACCACCATAGGCATTAAACCATGTCCTGAAGTGCCATGATTTCCTGCTAATTCTATGTCTCTGCGAGACAAAAATTGCATGCTTTGCATCACTGTTACAAAAGCTTTTAAAGTCTTCTTGTATGCCATTAGTTCCACATGCAATCCTTGCTTTGTTTGTTGTTGTTGTTGTTGCTGCTCTGGAAATTAAAATTATATCCTTTCCATCATGCTGATCATCTCTGGTGGTTTGACAAGAAGGTGTGAAACCATCTTTCTGCAGGAGAGCTGTGATGGAAGAGTATCTTCCCAGGCTTTTCTTTTGGACGGTGATGCCTTAAAACCTGAACCATGAGCTAGCTGGTTGGAGCTCACCCTTTCCTTTCCATCAGCTCTCCATCTTCATGGTCCTCTTCTTTCATTCAGAAGAGGTCATATAATCACAGAATGCATCAAGTTGGAAGGGACCCTTAAAGTCATCATGTCCAACCCCCATGCAGTGAGCAGGGACATCTCTAACTAGATCAGGTTGCTCAGGGTCTCATCAGGTTTGAACTTGAATGTCTCTAGGAATGAAGCCTCAACCACCTCTCTGGGCAACCTGTTCCAGTATTTCACTATACTCACTGTCAAGAAATTCCTCCTAATGTCTAAACTAAATCTACCCTGTCTTATGTTAAACCAATTTAACCCTAGGATTTAAGCCAGCCATTTTAATCCTAGTTTAACACAATTGCCCCTGGCCCTATTGCTACAAGCTCTTCTAAACAGCCCCTTCTCAGCTTTCTTGTTGGTCCTCTTCAGATATGGAAATGCAAGCTATTGAAATAGTGAAATTTGATTCCACAGCTGAAATTCTCTGTGAGGAAGGTTGTTTTTTGAGAAAGTGAAGCCTGATGCATATTTTTCATTTCACTTTAGAAACTTGACTGACAAAATACTATGGCAGACGTGAAGATAAAATGCTCTTCCTAATGAATGCTTTGGAAGTTCTTCTCTAGCCTGACCTATTCTTTTTATTACTCTGCCTGACAATGTGCACATAAATTTTGATGTGTGTGTGTCCATATATATATGTAGGTCCCCATCTAAACATGCTCCCTATAGATACAATTTATGCACAGACACATTCTTGACTATAACATTAAATACAGAACCATACCTTTATACACCATTATGGCTTCACTATTATTAGCTCAGAAATTAAATGTTTCAGAAGCTGGGTTACATCATGTCATCGTAACTTTGGTCCTGTGCATTTTGCATTCTTTAGCTGTGTGATCAAGCATTACTTCTCAAACCATGCATCTGCGTTTAGCTTTATTTGTATGCTTAGGAGTTGCAGCATTTTAAAAATAGGCATTTCTCCACTCCCTCTCCCCTGGGAGTTTAATTTTATGTGGTGAAAACTCACTGACTTTTGTGCTGCAGGATGTGGAACTCCACTCCTCTGCACAAATATAACTTGAACACAGTCCTTGAAACCCTGTATTGGAAAACTTTCCTTTAATCATGGAATCATAGAATCATAGAATCATAGAATCATAGAATCATAGCATCATAGAATAGTCCAGGCCAGAAGGGACCTCCAAAGGTCATCTAGTCTGACCTCCCCACAGTCAGCAGGGACATCCTCAACTAGAGCAGGTTGCCCAGGGCCTCATCAAGCCTCACCTTGAATATCTCTAGGGAAGGGGCCTCAACCACCTCCCTGGGCAACCTGTTCCAGTGTTCCACCACCCTTTCATTGTTTCACATGTCTGGTAGCATTTGTATGACTTTTACTTTGAACCATTTATTCTTTTATTGATAGAAATAGTCTTTTTATATACTGGGATGTTAATTTTTAACTTATTTATTTACTGGGCCCACTTATCAGTTCCTTTCTGGTAGAAGACTTTTATACGTTCTCTGGTTTATGCATCATAAGGGGTCATAGTACAAAGGGTTGGAACTAGATAAATTTTATGGTCCCCTCAAGCTGAAGCCATTCTTTGGTTCCATCCAGTTGAAGGAGTTTTTTGGTTTTGTTTGGCTGAGTTTGTTTAACATAAAATTTAAATTGTCCTCAGTAAAATTAGTATTAAAAAACACAAACAAATGAAAAAACAAACAAACAAAACCCCCATGACTATAAATGTTCAAAATAAAGATATTTTTATTGGACTACTTCACCTTGGTCTTTAGGAGAAGCTGTAAATTAACTCTTTTATATACACTATTAGAATCATAGAACTTTTGAGGTTGGAAGAGACCTTTGAGATCATCAAGTCCAACTGCTCACCTAGAGCTCACAATCCCACCACTACTTCTAACCCACTACCAATAAAACATGTCCCTTAGCACCACATCCATGCATTTTTTAAGTACCTGTAGGGATGGTGACTCCACTGCCTCTCTGGTCAGCCTGTTCCAATGCCTGATAACCCTAATATGTGACCTAAACCTTCCCCAGAACAAGTTGAGGCTGTTTCCTTTTGTCCTGTCACTTGTTGCATGTGAGAAGAGACTGACACCCACCTCCCTACAACCTCCTTTGAGGTAGTTGTAGAGGGTGATGAGGTCTCCCTTCAACAGTTCCCTCAGCTCTTCCTCATAAGATGTGTGTTCAAGGCCCTTCACCAGCTTAGTTTCTGTTCTTTGAACTTACCTTCTCATTCAGATACTATTTCATCACAAACCTACAGCATACCAAAAAATGAGCACCAAAGTAAAGGAGTCCTCATATTTTAAGCTACATAGATTTGAGAAACAGTTTGGACTCTTAAAAAAAACATTAATTATAAGTTTGGGGTTGAGTTTCTACTTTGGATTTCTGATTTGAATGAAATGTGAAGGACTTTAGAGGTGTCATCTAGATATAACTTTCTCCTAACCAAGTTATAAAGCAGAAGAAAAGAAATAAAGCAAAAGTGAATGATCATGAAGAGTTAAATGGTTCCCTGCTGTATTAGAGTGGCAATAACCTTTTGTTGTTTTGATTTACTGCTTTGTAAATTGGGATTATCATGGCTGTTTCTGATTTTTACACAGCACTTAACAGATAATTAGGATTTGTCTACATGCTAAGTATTTCAGCCACTCGTGGTGTTTTAATGGCAATACCCAGACTTGCATTTCAACACACTGTAAGACCACATTTTTTTCACACGTCATCTGAGACAAGACAGGATATTATCTTCAATTATCCCATCAACCATTTCCTTTCTTCTGCTCAGGATGTATGAATTTAGAGCTGGTACCTGGAATGTTATTGTAGAGGAAGTTTGGGGTGTAAAGATAATCTTGCATGTGATTGCTTGTTTTCTTTTACAACTGGTTATAGATCTTGATGATCACAGAATGCATTGGTTTGGAAGGGACCCCCAAAACTCATCTTGTCCTGTCCCCCTGCACTGAGCAAGGACATCTTCAACTAAGTTACTCAGGGCTCCATCAGATTTGACCTTGAATATCTGCAGGGTTGGGGCATCTAGCACACCTCTGGATAATAGTGGATTTGGTCTATGAGGAGAATTGTCAGTATTCCCACTAAGGGCTGTGCTGGACAAGAATAATTTTAAGTCTGCTGTTCCTTTGAGCTCTATTTTCATAGACTGTAAACCAAACCAAACCAAACCAAATCAAACGCAAACCCAAACCCAAACCCAAACCCAAACCCAAACAATAACACCAACAAAAAATAGGCAACAACAACAACAAAAATTGCACAAAACCAAAACACCATGTTTATAAATAGAACAGAGCTGGAATCCCAAATACTGTGTGCAACAACTGAGCTATCTTTAAAAAAAAAAAAAAAAGAGTGAGACAGAGGGAAAGAGGCACCAGAAAGAGGGGGCTGTGGATAGCCCCTCCCTGGAGGTGTTCAAGGCCTGGAGCAACCTGGTCTAGTCGAAGGTGTCCATGCCCATGGCAGGGGGGTTGGAACTAGATGATCTTTGAGGTCCTTTCCAAGCCAAACCATTCAGTGATTATATGATTATTGCCTCTGCCAACCTGGCTGGAAGCACTTAGCCTGATCATCATGATGAGCTGAAGTTAATATAAGCTGCCTCTTGGTAAACCTTGCTAATTTGAGTTCAGAACTGTGCTAACTTTAATTAAATGGCTTCTAATTTAAAGCTAGCTTCATATCTTGGCTCCTACACCCATTTATGGGATAAGTGAAATTTGTCTTCTCATAGTGATATAACAAATCCCCACAGTTATCACTGAAGTTCTTTACTGGGTAGGTATAACCTGGCACTATGACTATAGTGGCCTAACTTATTAGGATTGGTGTGAATCAGAGAATGGTTTGGATTGGAAAGGGATCTCTTGAGATTGAGTCCAACCCCACTGCCAAAGCAAGATCACTTTGGGTGGGTCACAAGGGAACGTGTCCAGGCAGGGTTTGAAGGTCTCAAGGGAAGGAGACTCCACAACCTCTTTGGGTAGCCTGGTCCAGTGCTCTAGCACCCTCACAGGGAAGAAGTTTAGGAAATGTACATTAAAGACATTTCATCCTTTAGTCAGAAGCATAAAGGAGAGTGTTTTATCTGTTGCATTTTTTACCTCCAGAAATTTGCTACAACAGCAACAGAAAATTTTCCCAGGAAGTAATATAAGAAACATAAGAGGAAAACCAGGCAATAGTGTCATAAAGCTAATCAAGAATATATTTTTATTTGGATTGGAAATGATATGATGTTTCTTTTTTGTTTCTTGCTTTTATAATTTCTTTTCTGTTCTAAAATAACGATGAGAGCGATCGACATCTGCCAACAACAAATGATGTGTCAGCTTACTGTAAATTTCTTGTTAAGTCTGGGCAAGTGTAAAAATGCTAAATGTAACATTAATTGATCAATTTAACATACCAGAAAAGCTAAATTGCTCCATATGATGAAAATGCTCTTTTTTGCCATGTTCAGAATATCCTTTTCAAGTGCAACCACTTTGCTACTGATCAATGACCATGCAATGGAAACGAATTTCATATTCATTCTCCGTTGCTGTAAATGAGTTTAATTACTTCTGCAGAGGGTAATTAGCACAATCAGCAGAGGTTAGCAGATCATCTGGGAATGTTTATTGTGCCAATTCATCCATCCTCGAAATGTCAATACTAAAATATTTTTTGTAACAAATATTATATAAAGCATAGAATGGTTTAGGTTGGAAGGGACCTTAAAGATCATCTAGTTCCAACCCTTCTGACATGGGAAGGGACATTTTCCACTAGACCAGGCTGATCAAGGCCCTGTCCAACCTGGCCTTGAACACCTTCAGGGAGGAGGCATCCACAATCTCTCTGAAAAATCTGTTCCAGTGTCTCACCACCCTCACTGTAAAGAATTTCTTCTTAACACTCAGTCTGAATCTACACTCTGATAGTTTAATTCCATTGCCCCTTGTCATATCACTATAAGCTCTTATCAAAAGTCCTGCTCCAGCTTTCTTGTAGACCTTCTTCAGGTACTGGAAGGCTGCTCTAAGGTCTCCCTGGAGCCTTCTCTTCTCCAGGCTGAACAGCCCCAACTCCTTCAGCCTGTACTCATAGGGGAGATACTTCAGCCATCTGGATCATCTTTGTGGCCTTCTCTGGACCCTCTCCAGCAGCTCCATGCCTTTCTTGTGCTGGGTGCCCCAGAACTGGATGCAGTACTCCAAGTGGGGTCTCACCAGAGCAGAGCAGAGGGGGAGACTCACCTCCCTCATCCTGATGGTCACAATTATTTTGATGCAGCACAGGACATGGTCGCCTTCTGGGCTGTCAGTGACCATTGCTGGCTCACACTGAGTTATTCATCAACTGACACCCCAGAGTCCTTCTCCTCAAGACCTCTTTCAAGCCACGCCTTGGCCAGCCAATATTTGTGCTTGGGATTGCTCTGATCTAGGTGCATGCTGTTGCACAATTGTGATGGTTTAAAACTGTCTTTTTAATTTTTCTTCTCAAAGTTCAAGCAGAGAAAGCTAAAGAATGTAAATAAGTCACTATTGGGTGTAAGAAAGCAAAATAATGATTGTTCTAAACACTTCCATTGGAGAGAGAGAAATGTTTAAGAACCACTACTCAAAACAAAGTTGGGGCAGTTGGGGTCTGAGTTCGTAACTTGCTGGGTTTCTGTCTGGCTGCTGCTTCTTCTCTTCTGGCTGAAGATAACACACTGACCTTGGCGAGCTAAGTTAACAGCCTCTCTGCTTCTTGACTTCTCTGCCTTCTGCCACGGGGCCTGGGGGGAGGCCCCTTGGGAGGTCCCCTCAGGGGAAGCAAAGGGAGCTTGGTTGTACTTTTCTGTTGATTGTACTTTTCTGTTGATTGTATATATTTGTAAATGTTATGAATTTTGTATATTTGTACATATTCATTGCATTTCATCATAGACTGTAGATTTGATTTGCCTGCAAATACAGCTTTCATTTGCTTTCCAGACTGACCTAGCCTGGTTATTGTCAGTGGGGGGGGGAGGGGTATTTCAGCTCTCACACTGATACAACAATATACAGCTATAGAAAATGTAAGTGTTTTCTAGGAGACCTTCTGACCTCAGCATTCATCTGTTAATACCTTTGCTCTGGGTGGTGAAACCCAAATGTTAATACAGCATCTCAAATACTATCATCTTAAGCTGTTCGTAAAAACAATGTGTTTGTGTGGTAGCACAGGGCTGTCGTTATGTGGTGAGAAAGCATAATGTGCTTCAATAAATATTGAAGTTCTTGGCCTCCTGCCGAGGGTTTGATATTGAAGCCTACCTAGTTATAGACTCCGAAATGGATGCCCCTTTTCACTCCGTGCTGAATTTGCACCTTTGCTACAGCCACTTCACTTTGCATCTCTGCACATAATTATTGTGAGACTGATTCAACAGAGGAGCACTACAGAGATATATGAGGAGTTCCTCCTAAACAGCAGGCAGTCTTGTGTTATTTTAATGAAACTGGAAAGGTTGAGGAGCTAAACCAGTGAACTGGGCAGCGCTGGAACAGGCTACGCAGAGAGGTTGTTGAGTCTGCTTCTCCAGAGACTTTCAAGACCCCTCTGTATGTAATCCTGTGTGGCCTGCCCTAGGTGATCCTGCTTTGTCAGAGGGGTTGCACTCTATCTTCAGAGATTCCTTCCAACCCCTACCATTCTGTAATTCTGTGGAACATGGCAGGATACCACCAAACAGGACTTTAGGCAGTTGTTGTCTGGTTCTCTGTTACCTTCACAGTATTAACATGTGGCCATTGCACTTTGGGACATGGTTTAATGGCTATGGTGCTGTCAGGTCAGTGGTTGGACTCGATGCTCATAGAGGTCTTTACCAACCCCCAAAATTCTGTGATTCTATTTTGATCTAAATTTCTGTGAAGCGAGTTGTAAGTAAGGGCTGTTCAGTCTGGAGAAAAGAAGGCTCCAAGGAGACCTCATTGTGGCCTCCTAATATCTGACACGGGCCTACAAGAAAGCTGGTGAGGGACTTCTTAGGGTGTTGGGTATTGATAGGACTAGGGGGAATGGGAAGAAATAGAAATGAGTAGATTCAAATTGGATGTTAGGAAGAAGTTTTTCACCATGAGGGTGGTGAGACGCTGGAACAGGTTGCCCAGGGAGGTGGTAGAAGCCTCATCCCTGGAGGTTTTTAAAGCCAGGCTGGATGTGGCTCTGAGCAACCTGATCTAGCGTGAGGTGTCCCTGCCCATGGCAGGGGGATTGGAACTAGATGATCCTTGAGGTCCCTTCCAACCCTAACAATTCTTTGATTCTATGATTCTAAGTGTAAAAGAGAGCAGAATTTTCACCTTTGTGTTCTCTTCCAGATAGAGAGTGGAGTCAAGAATCCTGTGTTAAGCACCCATCATCTGTAGCCTCCAAGAACTTAGGTGATGGATACCTGTGTAAGGAAATGCAGCAAAGGTACAATACAGGCTTATATCTTCCTAACCCTAAACTAAGTATCAGTTCCTCCTTATGTCTTAATTCTTCTGAGAAGTCTTAATTAGCTTCCAAGGCAAATGGGCTCAGGAAGGGCATTTGGCTCTTTTCATTGTGCACCGAGTTATCATAGTTTTAAGTCATAAGCGGCTGTAATCTTTGCTCTGTGAATGTGCATGTATTTTTAATCACAAAATCATGTAGCTTGGAAAAGACCTTGAAGATCAGCTAGTGAAATCATTAACCCTCTCTACCAAGTCCACCACTAAATCAAGTCCTCATCTACATGGCTTTTAAACACATCCTGGGATGGTGGCTCAGCCACCTCCCTGGGCAGCCTGTTAGTTCATGTTAGTGCTGAAAAGTCCTCAAAATAATATTATTTATCATTGGGTTAATGGACATCCCAAGGAGACATTTGGAAGCTGAGCAGATACTTAGCCCCTTAGGAGGTGTTGCATTATGAGCACTTTGAAGATACGCTATTTTAGCAATAATTTTGGATTTAAAAGGATGGTGGTGGTCCCCCAAAAGGCATTTCATTTGTTTGGCATCCTCTGAGAACAGGGTGCATGGTCTGTGCCCACACTGAAGTTAGACCCTAGACATAGTCCTGTTAAGTCACTCACTGACGTGAAGCAAGTTCTTTCAGTCAAGTTAAGAGCAGTGTATTGCTCTTCATGAAATTTTGGCCCTTTTGAAGGATTTCTATTCTTGTCTGGCAGCGTGGATGGTGCTTAAGAACCAAAGCTGCAAAAAGCTAGGTGGTTGAATTCAGGAAGTTAAGATTATTCCACAGAAATTAGTGGGCACAGGGGAATAGACTGAGGATTTGGGAGGGAGGTTTTCCAAGACATATAAGAAGTTGCCCATATTTCGTCTTCAGCTAGCTACTGAATTTCTTCTTTGTGTAATAACATATCCCTGCCAGTGTCCTTATTATGGTTCATTCAATACAAGAACAGTAAGTGCACACAGTGGCTTAGCTACTCAGGCACTGTAGGTCCATTGACTTCAAGATCTGCTGAAAAATCAAAACAAAAGCTTGCACAGAGGGGTCTTCAAATTTGATCTATAATTAACTCTTAAAAAAAAAAAAAAAAAGCTCTGTTCCAGTTCAAACCCTTATATGCTCTAATGGAAACACTACCACTGATGTTGCCAGACTTGCATCAGTTACCAACCTGATTGTCTCATTCATTGGGACACTGGTGCCAGAGACATAAAATCAAATTCCAGACAGTGCAGTTTTTCAGCTGAGTGAAACCAGAGCCCATTCGATTCACATAAGCTCAGGGCACATCACCTTCTAAAAATTCAACTTTGATTTTACTACTTGGCTCAATAAAGAGGCAGAATGGCCAACATGATGATGAAATATTTTTATATGAAGTCAGTATCTCTTAAGGTCATTGACAAGTCTCTCTGGTCCATCACTTTATATGTTCAGATTTCTCATATATATTTCTTGGGGGTGTTTTCTTCTTTAGACATTAATTCTTTCAATGGTCTTTTACAAAATCATAGAATCAGAGAATGATTTGTGTTGGAAAGGATCTTAAAGATAACCTAGTTTCAAACTTCCTGGCCCCTATGGGCAGGGATGCCTCCCACTAGAACTGATTTCTCAAGGCCTCACCCACCTTCAGGGAGGGGACACCACAGCCTCCGTGGCAACCCATTCCAGTGTCTCACCATTCTCACCATAAAGAATTTATTTCTAATCTCCAGTTTAAATCTCCTCTCTTGTCCATTCCCTCTTGTCCTATAACTACAAGCCCTTATAAAAAGTCCTTTCCCAGCTTTCTTGTAGACCCTCTTCAGGTAGCTATCATGTCTCCCCAGAGCCTTCTCTTCTCCAGGTTGAACAGCCTCAACTACCTCAGCCTGTCCCCATATAGGAGGTGCTCCAGCCCTTTGATGACCTTTGTGGCCCTCCTCTGGATCTGCTCCAGCAGTTTCGTGTCCTTGTGTTGGGGGCTAGAGAAGTGGGCACAATACTCCAGGTGGAGTTTCATGTGTGGAAAGTAGAAAGGGAGAATCACCTCCCTTATCCTGCTGGCCACATTTTCTTTGATGAAGCCCAGGACACCGTTGCCTTCTGGGCTGTCAGAAACAGATATGTTTCCAGTGCTTTTTTCCTAAGCAGCAGAAATGCTGCAATGAACTTTCTACGGAAAAATGTTGTGGGGGACATTCATTTCAGATGTTGTACCGAGGGTACAGATGTGCTGTGGGTTGTCAGTGAGACAGTGGCTTGTCCCGCTCACACGTTGTCAGTCTTCATTTGGTCCTCTGACTCATAAAGAACTTTTGCTATGTTTGTTTTCAAACTGCAGACCTCTTCTTTACCTTCTTTTCCCACTGCTATTTCTGTATGCTTGTGCATTTATTTGCTCCTCTGATAATGTTCCTTCTGCAGGAGTCTAGGAGTTTGTATTCCTGACTCATTTTTCCTGAGCTTGCACCACTGTGTTCACTTTGTTGAACTCATTTACATCTCTGTAAGGAGTGGGAGAAAACCAACATCCTTTCATGCTCCGTTTGCTTCTCTCATTGCAAAGTGTAAATGACAATATATGAGATTGTCAGGGATTAGATCTGGCTCAAGATACTCAGGCATTGAGTTATGCTTGCAATTTGAGGTTCAGGAATTGCCAGGAACTGTCAATTTTCATGTCACACCAGTTTCTGAGCTGTAGAAATAACACCATGATATATTAAGAAAAGTGAGAGCCTGTTTACTATGCTGCCTTGGAAACTGAGGTAACCCAGCAACTGCTGAGGTTTGTGTGGTCATGGAAGATTAGGACCTCAGAGATTAGAAGGCCATCCTAGAAGCATTTAGGTTGGAAAAGACCTTCAAGATTGAGTCCAACTGTTAACTCTGCTCTACCAAGTCTACCGCAAAGCCATATCCCCAAGCACTACATCTACTTGGCTTTTAAACACATCCAGGAATGGTGACTTGGCCAACTCTCTGGACAACAGACAACTTCTAATGCCTGACAACTCTTTCAGTGGTGTGGGTTAGTCTATTCTCCCTAGTATCAGGTGGTGGAACATGAGGAAATGGCCTGAAACTGTGCCAGGGGAGATTTAGGATGGATGCTAGGAAACATTTTGCCACTGCAGGAGTGGTCAGGCAATGGAACAGGCTTCTCAAGGAGGTGGTGGAGTCACCATCCCTGGAGGTGTCCAAGAAATGTGTGGACATGGAACTTTCACACATGGTTTAATGTCTATGCTAATGTTAGGTTGATGGTTGGACTCGATCTTAGAGGTCTGTTCCAAGCAAAACAATACTATGATTCTAACTTTAACTATTGTCTTTATCCATGCACTTCTCAGAATGAGCCTGGACAATGACCTCAATGACATTCAGTCTTTTACCCTGGTTTTAAAATAACATGACCTGTGTTATGTCTTTGGAGACATGTCTAAACTGGATCCTATGGAGTTCACAAAATTGGTTGAGGTTTGAGGGGAATTCTGGAGGTCATCTGATCTGATCCTGCTGCTATAGCAGGGCCATCGAGATCGAGGTGCCTAGGACCAAGTCTCACTTAAAAGGACAGAGACTCCACAGTTTCTTTGGGTAACCTGTGCCAGTGCTCAGTCATCTTTACAGGAAAAAACTGCTCCCTGATGCTCAGAGTATGCCTCCTGTGTTTTAGTTTGTGTCCATTACCTTGTCACTGGGCACCACTGACAAAATCAGGCTGGATGGGGCTCTGAGCAACCTGATCTAGTGTGAGATGTCCCTGCCCATGGCAGGAGGATTGGAACTGGATGATCACTGAGATCCTTTCCAACTCTGAGAATTCTGTGATTCTGTAATCCTGGCTCTGTCCTCTTTTCATCCTCCCTTCAGGCATTTGTCCACATTGAGGAGACACCCCTCAGCCTTGCCTTCCCTTCCTCAGGATGAACAGTGTCAGCTCTCTCAGCTTTTTCTGATAGGAGAGATACTCCGGTTTCTTAATCATTTTCATGGCCCTCCCCTGGACTGTCTCCAGTAGCTCCAAATTCACAGTCACTCATATATTTTTAAGGGTATAATTTAGACCTGTGGCTTGCTTGCTTGTTTGTTTGTTTGTTTTAATCATGCTATTTCAGGAACACTCAAAGTAGAAAAATAATGAGAATATAAGAGCATCTAATTTGCTCTAAATTTCTTTTGTTTTTTTTTCCTGCTAGATCTGCTTAAGGGGTTGTGGTCTTCATCTGAGTCATCTAAGAAATGAACAAAGGAACAATTTGTATGGGAGATTAATGAGTGTGAGGGGCTTTGGTAATAGGGCAGTAAGTGTCACAGAAATGTTATAAATACCTAAAAATTCAGCACAGAGAGGTATGGGCAAAACTCCAAATGTTTGTCGCTACTGTAAGATGGAAAATAAAACCCTTAATGGGCAAAACCTCTGCCTGTTATTGGTAAGAAGCACTAAAAGTAGCCATTCTGAGGAACACTTGTGGTTGACTAGCAGTTGTTATGCTTCAGGAGAAGGGTAGTAGTCCTGAGGAAGAGGTTTTTCTTTGTTGTATCAGCAGTTTCAAGTAGAGCACAGATGCTTTATACTTCCAGGCTTGGTTACATTAGAAGATGTATTAAGTACAGTGATGAGGATTTTTTTTTTTCTACAGAGTAAAATGATCTGTTAGGAATTAAAAGCAGAGAATCATTGTTAGGAAAAGACCTCTAAGATCATCAAGTCCAACTTTTCACCTAACGCCTCCATGACTACTTGATGATGTCCCTAAGTGCCACATCTAATCTGCTTTTTTTTGACTATCTCCAGAGATGTTGACTCCACCACCTCCATGGGTAGCCTGCTCCAAAGGCTCACCACTCTTTCAATGAAGAAATTCTTCCTAATATCCAACCTAAACCTCCCCTGGTTTAGGCCATTATTTCTTGTCCTGTCGTTAGGTATTTGGGAGAAGAGACCAACACCATCCTCACTCCACCCTTCTTTCAGGTGAAGAGCAATAAAGTCTTCTGTGAAGAGCAATAAGGTCTCCTCTCAGCCTTCTCTTCTCATAGCTAGAATTAAGGGTGAAATTTTGCTTCTGTTGCTTGCAGAAACTAGAAGGCCTTTTCACTTTTGTATGTGTTTCTGATTGAGAGAGGTGTAAAGTCAGATATTTTCACAGAAGCCACACAGCCCAGAGTGTACAACAGCAATTAAGGAATCGAGTGTGCATATGAGTAATTAGTGCCATAAGGAACCATATGTTTTGACTCTTTCCTGGAGCCAGTTGCCCCATGCCTGTGTTATCAAGCAGGATGAGAAGTGGCCCCATGCTGAAACAGGAGTTCATTACAAACTGACATGACAAAGAGGGAAGCAACTACATGCTGACCAAGCCAACTAGTACAGAGACACAACAAAGGGAAAAATTATCAAGGAAACTTCTGCACTGAAAAGAGAGCTCTGTCTGCATCCAAGGGACAACTTTAGTTCACAGTTCACTTGCATAACTTTTTATTTTTCTAAATATATTGTAGGGCTGAATATGGCCCAATGCTGAAAAAAAGCATATAACTTACTTAAGCCCATCAAAGTTGGAATGGAGATAGGGTTTAATAAATACTTCCATTTTTTAGGTTTGAGTTTGTAATTGTGTATTTACAGTGTCACTTTGATTCACTCTACTTCAATCCTGAGCTGTAGTTTATAGAGTCACAGATTACATTGGGTTGGAAGGGACCCTCAAAGGCCATCTTCTCTGACCCCCTTGCAGTGGGGCACCTGCAACTAGTTCTCTTGGTTGTCCTCCCAGCCTCAAAGCAGCTCATTCCTCTTTTGAAAGGATCTAAGCAAAACTAGTTAAATAGAATCATAAAATTATTTTGATGGGAAAAACTTCTAAGATCATTGACTCAAACCATCAACCTAACACCACCATGGCAATTAAACCATGTGCCTAAGTGCCATGTCTTACATGTTTCTTGAACACCTCCAGGGACGCTTGACTCGACCTCCCTGGGCAGCCTGTTCCATTGCCTGGCCACTCTTTCAGTGAAAAAAATGTGTCCTAATAGCCTCCCCTGCCACGATTTCAGACCATCTCCTCACATTCTATCTATCACCTGGTACTAGGGAGAAGAGAATGATCCTCACTTTGATTCACTCTATGCTTCAACCCTGAGCTGTAATTCCTTTAGGTGTCCTCCCAGCCTCAAAACAGCTCATTCCTCTTTAGAAGGAATCTGAGCAAAACTGAGCAAATGGTTTGCTTCAGCATCAGAATGCATAGGGTTTTTGATTAGGCTACTTCTAATAAAGTCAGCAGGGGCACAAGTCCAGGGTCACCAGTTGGCCCAAGGGCTAGTGTTTCCTCCCTTCTGCACTTCTCAAAGACAGCAGAGACTTTCTAGTTCTTCCTCACTTTTAGAGGCTTCAGAGAAAGTCCCTTCCTCAATCTTTATTCTGCTGTGCTTTCATTATCCTCATAATATTGTCTTCTTGAAAGATGCTTCTTCAAATGATCTCAGTAGATTTTAAGGTACAGTTGCAGAAGTCAGGTAGAGTTACGTGGCTTGGTGATATCTGACACATAAACTATTTTCCATGCAGCATCAAAACCAGCATGCTCTCAGCCACTGAGAGTGTGGCCAGAGTTCAGCTGCAGCTTGACAACTGGATGTTGGCAGCAACTTTGTACCATATTCATTAAATATGTGCACAAGCAGGGATTACATCAGTGACAACAGCACAGATTTGTGTTAAATACAGAATTGCCTTCTAGTAGAGTGACAGAGTGACTGGTAATGCCTTCTAATTCAGTGATTTCATGCAGCTTCAACTTAGGTGTTATTTTACCCAGCTCCTGACACCAAGACGTGGTCAGCAACCAATATGTTTAAAATAAATCTCTTCAGAATTCCTTATATTTCCATTCCCACCTTGCATGAATAACCTCATAAAACACATTGCTGCTCTATGATACTTCTATCAGACTTAACTGAACAGGATTTAAAAATCTTTAATGTGGCTTTATGGGGAGAATTCGTGACTACAAATCCGTAGTTTGCTCACACTTCACATGACCCTCTGCACTCATTCATGGGAAGTGTAACACAGATGAAAACCTCTATTTCTATATTTCCCAGAATTACAGAGTCATCATGGTTGGAAAAAAATCTTCAAGATCAGCAAGTCCAACCATTATCTAACTCTACTAGGGTCATTACTACACCAGATCCTTCAGCACCATATCTAGACAGCTTTTAAATACCTCCAGGGGTGGCAATTCAACCATTTCCCTGTTTGAGTCTTTGAGAACCCTTTGGGTATAGAAGTTTTTCTTCATGTCCAATCTAAACCTCCCCTGATGTGACTTGATGCCACTTCCTCTTGTCCTATCAGTTGAGAGAAGATGCCAGTACCCACCTTTCTACAACCACCTTTCAGGGAGTTGTATAGGGTAGCCATCTGTGGTCTGTTTGACCACCTGTGCTTCTTGCTGCCAACAAAAAGTTCTTTACCTGTGCTCCCATTGTTTCATTGACACTTTGGCAGGTGGAGGTTCTAGTGGCTTTTTATTATTTTACCTACATTTAGTCCTTCTCTCCCCTCTTTAGGTCCATGGCAGTATTTTAAGAATATGCTCCCTTCTTTCCTGCTGTCTTTATGCAACTGAGCATCCTGCTTAGTCATCTTGTTTCTCATCTTGACAGCTGCCATCCCCTCTGGCTTTTCTGTTTCCACCTTGTGGCTTATTAAGACTCTTGCTTTAACCCTGAGCTCTCCTCGTTTCTTCCCCACCTCCTCTGCACTGACTTTAGGGATCTGAAGCTGTGGATCTCCAGGGATCACCATGCTGCATTAACACTCATCCTCACATTTGCTCATTGTGACAGCTTGAAGGTGACTCTGCTTCTGTTGTCCATGCCAAAGAGAGTGGTGACTTAGTCACAATTAAAACAGCCAAAACAAAGAAGGAAATCATCATATAATCATGGACCAGTTTGGGTTTGACAGGCCCTTAAAGGTCATCTAGTTCCAACCTGCTGCCATGGGCAGGGACAAGTTACACTAGACCAGATTGCTCAAGACCCTGTCCTACCTGACCTTGAACACTTCCAGGAGGGAGCACCCACAACCTCCTCATAAAAAATGTCTCCCTAATATTAAGTCTAAATGTACCCTCTTCCAGATTCAATCCATTCCCTGTCATTCCTGGAACAACTGTAATCACAGGGATGTAAGAAGATAGGTAAACAATTTGTCACATCTTTAATAAACTAGACAGAGAAAAATCATGTTCAAAAGCCATTTAACAAAAAACTCATCAACTAATATTATTTGCTGTAATTGTGGTCTCTTGAATGCTGATTTATTGCCAGACAATGCTATTTAATACACTCAGAAATTAAGAATTAGTATTCCAGTGACACAATCTGTCAGAGCAACATCAAAGCCTTGCGTGCAGAGTTGCACATGTGGTTTAAGAATATATTCTGTCTAAACACACTTACTAGTGATATTTTTTTAATGTTAAACATTATCAGGGGTAACAGTATTTCATTGGATGCAGATGACTATCCAGAAACATAATTAATCATGATTATTTATGTCATACCTAATTATCAGGAAATAACCCCAGGGATAGACTTCAGTTGTATTTCAGAACCTTCAGCCTATAATTACTTTATTTATGTTAAATATTCTTTCCATGCTTCTGTAGAAATGTAGAAGATATTTATAAGAAACAAGGTCAAAGGGATGTAAGTGGCTAGAAATTGTGCCAGGGGAGGGTTAGGCTAGATATTAGGAAACATTTCCTTCCTGCAAGAGTAGTCAGGCATTGGAACAGGCTGTCCAGGGAGGTGGTGGAGTCACCATCCCTGGAGGTGTTCAAGAAATGTGTGGACATGGTGCTTTGAGACATAGCTTAATGGCCACGGTATTAGGTCGATGTTTGGACCTGTTAGAGATCTTTTTCAAGCAAAACAATTCCATGATTTTATGAAATAAGTGATTTTCAAGGAAATAATGAAAATATGTGCATTTGGGGAAGTGCTGACTAATTATGAGGTAGTATCATAGTTTCATTCTCTTCCTAATTATGTAAAAGAAATGGCTTTCTACTCTAGTTTTTAATACGTGAGCACACTAGCAGAACACAAAATGTCTTAAAACGTGGGCCTTTTAAAATTCTGCTAATGTAAAGTGGATTAGAAGTTGGGGGAAAAAAATACAATCCTACAGAAAAATACAATCCTACCCAAGGCTCTGAATTCTCAAAGACTTTTAATTTGTAAATTTTAAAATCTACTGTTTTTCAGTGAGAACCTTTCATATTCTAAATACTTTCTTAGCTTCTGGTGTTGCTGTTAAAACCCCCACCTCTAGATGAATTTCTACCTTATTATTTATAACCCATTGTGTGATTAAAGGGTTTACTAGGAGTTGTAATAATAGGTGGGCAATGTAGATGAGTATACGTGTGTGTCATTTACATTCCTGTTAGCCAACAGGGTTCGAATACCTTTAAAATGAAGACAGGATCAGCCTGAATATGAGACCTGAAAACATGCACACACTCGTGGACCTAAGCTATTTTATTGAAGGGCATACCACACCACAAAGTCATTCCTGTAGAAATGAAAACCTGGACATTTATTTTTACAAATAAAGGGTTTTTTCCCCCTTTTTGTTTTTGTTGATAAAAAAGACAACATATTTTTCAGCACTACTATAGCCAGAGGCTGTTTTTGGGAACATGGTTCTTACATAACAGATTTGCAGAACTATGCTGGAATGCATGTCATTATATTAGCTGGGATAGTAGGTTGGAAGATTGGGTTGACTTTGGGATGGTTTCTGGGGCTTTTTTTGTTTGTTTGTTTGGTTTGGTTTGGTTTCATTTGGTTTTGGTTTGGTTTGGTTTGGTCAGGGTTTTTTGTGTGTGTTTTGTTTTGTTTTTTCTTTTTCTTTTTTCTTTTTTCTTTTTTCTTTCTTCTTTTTTCTTTTTCTTTTTCTTTTTCTTTTTTTTTCTTTTTTCTTTCTTTTTTCTTTTTCTTTTTCTTTTTTCTTTTTCTTTTTCTTTTTTCTTTTTTCTTTTTCTTTTTCATTTTTCTTTTTTCTTTTTTTTTTTCTTTTTTTTTTCTTTTTTCTTTCCTTTTTCTTTTTTCTTTTTTCATTTTTCTTTTTTCTTTTTTCTTTTCTTTTCCTTTTTCTTTTTCTTTTTTTGGTGTGAGTTGTGCTTAAAAAGCTATATAGGCCCAACATTCACAGTATATTTTGTTACTTCATTAGTTGGCACAACATGAGCTTAGAGATGCTCATTCAGTAAAGCATTTTGGTGTATGCTTAATTTATATATAACTCAGTCTCTACTCATCTCAGTTCATGTGGTCACTTCCTATGGGCATGGTCAAACACAGTTTGTAGAAGGACCAGAAGCTGCAGTACACCTCTGGTTGAACAGACTTGGGTCACGAGAACAAATCTTAAGAGGAGCAGAATATGTAATAATGATAGAATTATTTTGTTTGGAAAAGACCTCCAAGATTAACCATGGCCATTAAGCCAAATAAGTCTTACGAGGAGTGTCTGAGGGAGCTGGGGTTGTTCAGTCTGAAGAAAAGGAGGCTGAGGGGAGATCTCATTGCTCTCTACAACTTCCTGAAAAGAGGCTGGAATGAGGTGAGGGTCATTCTCTTCTCAGGAGTCACAAGAGAAGAGGAAATGTATCTAGTCACACCGGGGGAGGTTTAGGGTAGACATTACGAAAAGCTTCTCTCCCCAACAGGGTGCCCAGGGAAGTGGTTGATTCACCATCCCTGGAGGGATTTAGAAGCCATCTAGATATGGTTCTTGAGGATATGGTGTGGTAACGGCCCTGGTAGAGTTAGATAAGTGTTGGAATTGATGATCTTGAAGGTCTTTTCCAACTGTGGTAATTCTGTGACGCATGATGGTTCCAGTGAACTGCCCTGGTACCAACTGCTTCTCTCCAACTGTCACGTAGTGAGTGCTGAATCTCCTCTTCATTTTAGTAGGAGTGCTTTGAATATCTGGGTAGTTTCACTCTTTAACACAGGTCCCACTGACTTTGGAATGGTGTTTCACAGAATCACAAAAACATTCAGGTTAAAAAAGACCCTCAGGATCACCGAGTCCAACCAATAACCCTACTCTAAAAGATTCACCCCTAAATTATATCCCCAAGCATCACATCCAAATGACCTTTAAACACATTCAGGGTTGGTGACTCAACCACCTCCCTGGGCAGCACAATCCAATGCCTGACCACTCTTCCTGTGAAAATATTCTTCCTAATATCCAGTCTAAACCTGCCCAGTCACAGCTTGAGGCCATTCCCTCTTGTTCTATCACTAATTACCAGCACCAGCCTCTCCACAATGTCCTTTCAGGTAGTTGTAAAGAACAATGAGGTCTCCCCTCAGCCTCCTCTTTTCCAAACTAAACAGCCTCAGCTCCTTCAGTTGCTCCTCGTAAGATTTATTCTCCACGCCCTTCCCCAGCTTCATTGCTCTTCTCTGCACTCACTCCAGTGCCTCCACATCTCTCCTGTATTGAGGTGCCCCAAACTGGACACAATACTCAAGGTGTGGCCTCACCAGGGCTGAGGACAAGGGGACAATCATCTCCCTACTCCTGCTGGACACAGCATTTCTGATACAAGCCAGGCTGCCATTGGCTTTCTTGGCCACCTAGGCACACTGCTTGCTCATACTTAGCTGCTTGTTGATTAGAACTCCCAGTTCCCTTTCTGCCAGACAGCTTTCCAGCCACACTTCCCCAAGCTTGGGGTTGTGTCCCAAGTGCAGGACCTGGCAGTTGGCCTTGTTGAATCTCATCCTGTTAATGTTTGCCATTGATCCAATCTATCCAAGTCCCTCTGTAGAGCCTTCCTACCCTCATGCAGATCAACACTCCCAACATAACTTGGTGTCACCTGTGAACTTACTGATGACACATTCTATGTCTTCATCAAGGTCATCAACAAAGATGTTAAACAGAAGTGGTCCCAACACTGACCCAGAGGAACACCACTTGTGACTGGCTGCCGGCTGGATTTAATTCCATTGTCCACCACTCTTTGGGCTGTTCAAGCCAGTGCTTTATCCAGCAGAGCCTGTGCTCATCCAAGCCATGAGCATCCAGTTTGTCCACCAGAATTCTGTGGGAAACGGTGTCAAAAGCTTTTCAAAAGTGTAAGTAGACAATACCCACAGCCTTTCTCTTATCCAACGGTCAGGTCATCTTGTCGTAGGAGATCAGGTTGGTCAGGCAGGACCTGCCCTTCAAAAACCCATGCAGACTGGGCCTGATCCCCTGGTTGTTCTCTATATGGCCTGTAATGATGCTTGATGACCTGCTCCATGACCTTCCCAGGTACTGAGGTCACACTGACAGGTCTATAGTTTCCTGGATCCTCCTTTTTTCCTTTCACTAAAGGTCTTGTGACTTATCCATCCTTTAGTTAACCAAAAGTGAAGTGGCTTTTGCTGTGTTTCATGACCATGCCCTGGTTTTAATGTCTATGTCTTTTTTGGCACACCTTTAAAACCTCTGCATAGTTTGACTGTACAAAACCTTCATTAGAGTGAAGTTAGAGGGTTATTCTCTTCACTAAATTATTCAACCTGCTTAAATATTAAGAAAAATATATAATAAAGTGTGTGTTATTTTAAAATGATAAGATTTGTAACCAACAATTCTCTCTTAACTCTGGGGCAGACAAACACAGAAATCTTTTGCGAGTATTTAATGTAGGTACAACCTTCAGATAAAGTTCATCACAGTATAATGACAATGCACTGTTTGTATAATGAAGAGTTTAGACAGCAGTGTGCTCAGGTGGCCAAGAAGGCCGACAGCATGCTGGCCTGGATCAAGAATGGTGTGGCCAGCAGAAGTGATGGTGCCCAGTTATCAGCACCGCTATGGCCACACATTTACTGGGTTCAGTTTTTGGCTTCTCGCTCAAAGAAAGACATTAAGGTGCTGGAGCACATCCAGAGAATGACAAAAAAGTTGGTGAAGGGTCTGGAGAACAGGTCTTCTGAGGAGAAGCTGAGGGAAGTGAGAAGAGGGGAGACCTCATCGCTCTCTACAACTTCCTGAAAGGAGGTGGGAGTGAGGGGGGGTTGGTTCTCACTGGGAAAATATTTCCTTAACAAATGTTTGATTTCTTTTTCCTACCTCCTATCCCGAAAGGTATTTTTTCTTGTCTATTTGCTTCCCAGTCTTAGCTGAAGATTTGTGGATTTTTACCTATTATTTGAAACATTATTTTCCTGTTTAAAGATAGAAAAGTGTTTTTCTTTCTGTGATGTCTAGACTAGTTTTCCCTTGTCTCTCTTTTTTCCCTTACCTTTTAGACACTCAATAATAGTTGGATACTTTGCTAAAGAACTCCAAATGGGTGGTTTTGTTATTCTTAAATGCAGAACAGAACCAATCGATAATCCTGTCTGCTGTTCAATAGGCCTAGACTCTGGGTGGCATTCACAGCAAGGCAAATGAACAATACAGGATTAACAAGTATTTTGATCTCATTTCTTGTTTAATTCAGCTAAAATACAATAGTATTCTGTAGGATTAAACAGGAAGCTTTATTAAAGAAAATACACATCAAAGGAAAGGACTCTGTCTTTTTTCCTTTTTTTTTTTTTTCTTTTTTTCCCCACTTTCTTGTTTCTTTCAAAGTCTTTGCAGGTGTCACACTCTTTTATCACATAGACACAGCATTCATCCATTTTCTGCATTTATTTAGCATTAGATACAGCAGGTACTTGGGTAGCCAGTGCAATAATTTTGAAGAGCCTCACCAGAACTTGTTGAAGTCAAGAAAACTTCAAGGATGTTGGAGTGAAGTGGAGGGGTCAGTCTCTTCTCCCTAGTATCAGGTGATAGAACAAGAGGAAATGGCCTCCAATTGTGCCAGGGAAGGTTTAGGTTGAAGATTAGGAAAGACTGGAACAGGCTGCCCAGTGAGGTGGTGGAGTCACTATCCTTGGAGGTGTTCAAGAAATATGTGGACATGGCACTTTGGGTCATTGTTTAATGGCCATGGTTGTGTTGGTTTGGTGGTTAGAGTTGATGATGTGGAAGGTCTTTCCCAACCAAAACAATTCTATGATTCTATGTTGTAAAGTCAACATTTACGGGTTAGGAAAAGAATACTGCAGGGTTCTAGAAGAACCAGTTGCAGACCTCAGTCAGTCTGCAACTGGTTCTTCTAGAACTCTGCAGTATTCTTTTCCTAACCCATAAATGTCACTTAAGAACACAGAGTCTTTTCCACTTCCTAAAATGTAGAAACTTTACAACCCTGTATCTATAGCCTTGAGTTTTATAATTCTATTCCAAACTCCATTAAAATGCTGAAATTTCAAAATTCACAGTGCAGGAATTTGGAGATTTTAAAAATTATTTTGTGTTACACTTTTATAACAAATGGAAACATGTAATATATTTCAAAATATGAACTTATTTTAAAACTCAGCATCAAAACTGTTTACTTCTGGGAAAACTGAAACCCTCTTATTTTAATGTGCCAAAAACTGATTTTTTTTTTCCCCAAAAATGAAAGCTCTTCTTCTGAACCAGTCAAGCCTAAGGACCATCATGTTCCTTCAGGATATTTTGTAGTAGCTCTGGCTCTTTGACTGCAAGGCTCTTGCACAGCAGTTGCTCCTATCTTGATCTGGGCTTTAGATCTGCTATGGTGTAAATAGAGGGTAATAACAAAATAACAATCATAAGTAGAAGAAGAAAAAAGAAACCAGGAAAGTATGAGTTAGCTTCAGTGTGGGGAGAAATGTGCCTCCAAACTTGCATTTCCCCTGTGGTCAGGTTCCATTTAGCCCTTGGAGTCCTTTTATATATAAATATGTTTTTCCTGAGTTTACAAATATTTCTTCTTGTTCTTAAAGAGGAATTTTGGGTGTGAATGAACACAGCACACATGAGGGGTCTGACTTCAGAGGCTGCTGATCCCTTAAAAAATATTGTATAAGTTGTTAGATAAGTAGATGTAAAAAACATGGGAAGTAATTGTGATACTGTCAAGAGAGAAGGTTTTTGGAGGCCTCATCTCAAAGGGAACAGTCAGCTAAAATTCATTATTGAGCTGGTGTGGAAAGAATGCTAATGAGAGAGAGTAAACAAACCCTGGTTAGTTTGATAATGTCCTGATTTATGTACTACATCAGGGATCTCTTTTTGCTTCCCCTCATCTTTCCAGATCATAGAACTGTTAAGGTTGGAAGAGACCTTTGAGCTCATCAAGTCCAAACTAATCACAGAATAGCTTGTGTTGGAAGGGACCTTAAAGGTTATCTAGTCTCAAACCCCCTACCCTGGGCAGAAACACCTCCCACTAGACCAGGTTACTCAAAGTCCCATCCAGCCTGGTCTTCAAAACTTTCAGGGCTGAGGTGGCCACCACTTCTCAGGGCAACCTGTTCCAGTGTCTAGCCACCCTTACAGTAAAGAACTCCTTCCTAATGTCCAATCTAACTCTATCCTGCTCTAGTTTCAAACCATTGCCCTTTGTCCTGTCACCGCACAGCCTTTCATGTAGCCTTCTCTTTTGCAGGCTGAAGAGACCCAACTTCCTCAGCCTGTCCTCACAGGAGAAGTGCTCCAGCCCCCCAGTCATCATTGCAGCCCTCCTCTGGACTCCCTCCAACAGATCCATGTCCTTCTTGTGTTTCAGGCTCCATAGCTGGATGCAGTACTCCAGGTGGGGTCTCATGAGAACAGAGTAGAGGTGGAGAATCACCTCTTGTCCTGCTGCCAAGCTTATTTTGATGCACCCTAGGACATGGATGGCAATATGTAGGTCTTTCTGACTGCATGCGACAGTTTCTGCAGCCTGCTGGTATGGAGCAGCCACCACTTGATGAGAGCACTCTGTGTGGGCCCACAGCATGGCCATGTGGTGCTGCCAGGCAGCGCTGCCTCATCTGATGCTCTGATGACTATCTGATGTTCTGTCATCCTGCCAACTTCATGACTATTTCTGAGCTGCAAATTGATTTAAAAACACTCATAATGACCTGCTTGCATCCAATAAATCACAACTCATTACAGAGGTAATAAAGGTATGTTACAACTGTCATAGATTTTCTCAATGGCTCCCTTGGATTTCCAGTTCTTTGGTATTCAGACACATTTTCAGCACATGCCAATGTCTGGGTGAAGTGAGAGAGTGGAGGTGTGTCATGAGAAGATGCAAAAATATTTCACACTGACTATTCAACAAGCTGCTTCTAGGTTAAAACCCAGCTGGATGAAAACAGACTACATTCTGTTATGTCATTTAACCACAGAATCGTAGAACTGTCAGGGTTGGAAGAGACCTTTGTGATCACCTTTGAGTCCCTCAGGGACCAGTGCTGGGACCAGTCTTGTTCAACATCTTTGTCGGTGACATGGACAGTGGCATTGAGTGCACCCTCAGCAAGTTTGCTGATGACACCAAGCTATGTGGTGCAGCAGACATGCTGGAGAGAAGGGATGCCATCCAGAGGGACCTGGACAGGCTGGAGAGGTGGGCACAAGCCAGCCTCATGAGGTTCAACAAGACCAAGTGCAGGGTCCTGCATCTGGGTTGAGGCAATCCCAAGCACTGATATAGGCTGGGCAGTGACTGGCTGGAGAGCAGCCCTGAGGAGAGGGCCTTGGGGGTGCTGGTGGACGAGAAGCTCAACATGAGCTGTCAATGTGCACTTGCAGCCCAGAAAGCCAACCAGATCCTGGGCTGCAGCAAGAGAATTGTGGCCAGCAGGTCAAGGGAGGTGATTCTCCCCCTCTACTCAGCTCTGGTGAGACCCCACCTGGAGTACTGCATCGAGTTTAGAGACCCTGTTACAAGAGGGATATGGAGGTGCTGGAACGTGTCCAGAGAAGGGCCACCAGGATGATCAGAGGGCTGGAGCACCTCTCCTATGAGGACAGACTGAAAGAGTTGGGGCTGTTCAGTCTGGAGAAGAGAAGGCTCTGAGGTGACCTTCTTGTGGCCTTCCAGTACCTGAAGGGGGCCTACAAGAAAGCTGGGGAGGGACTTCTTAGGCTATCAGGTAGTGACAGGACTAGGGGGAATGGAATAAAGCTGGAAGTGGGGAGATTCAGGCTGGACATGAGGAAGAAGTTCTTCCCCATGAGAGTGGTGAGAGCCTGGAATGGGTTGTCCAGGGAGGTGGTTGAGGTCCCATCCCTGGAGGTGTTTAAGGCCAGGCTGGATGAGGCTGTGGCCAGCCTGATCTAGTGTGAGGTGTCCCTGCCCATGGCAGGGGGGTTGGGACTAGATGATCCTTGTGGTCCCTTCCAACCCTGACTGATTCTATGATTCTATGATTTGGTCCAGCTGCTTGTCTAGTGCTTGCAATCCCATGACTGCTTTGGACAGTTATTAATGCATGTTAAATGGCCTAGAAGGCCATGCTAGAAAAACACCTATGCAGGTGTCACTGAAAGCATCCTTATGCCAGGGAGTGCTGACGTAACCTCAGCACATGGCCATTGCCTGCATAGCATCTACTCATGTTGACATGGTGATATTCCTTTCTTCCTTGTGGTTTTCCTGAACTTCATAAAATTGCCTTCAAGGGTCTCTTCCAGCCTCAACAGTTCTATGATTCTATAATCTGGAAAGATGACGGGAAGCAAAAAGACAGCCCTGCCTTCAGTTCTACCCAGGTCAGTAGGGAAAAAAAAATAATCAGGAGACAAGATGGAGTAGGGCAAAGAGCATAGGAAGCCACAAAATGGTAAGTGTGAAAACAAAAGCTCTCTAAAAGGAAGGAGAAGAGGTGCTGAGAAAACAGGGAAGAAAGAAAAGGAAAAGGTTAGATAGGAAAAGAATGAAAAAGAACAAAGGACAACCACTATTACACTGAATAGAAAAAAAAAATCCTTAAGGAAAAATTAATTCAAAATGTATCCAGAAAGACTAACAGAGGAAAAAAGCCAGAAGAGTGTGAAGTAGCAAAGAGAAAGAGGGAGACAAAGTACATGTAAAGGAAATCTTTAATTAGTGCAAAGGACAGAGATATCTACAGAAAAAGAAAGCAAAAAAGCATACGGATGAAATATAGGTCCCTTCAGGCTCAAGATTTTATGCCTCTTTTTCACTACTGGCATTTTAAAGTTGAACACAGTTCTCTCATCTTGGTTGTCCTGGCTATTTCCTCCCTCCCTATGATGATGTAAATTCTCCCTATGACTATGTAGATTCTCCCCCTCTACTCTGCTCTGGTGAGACCCCACCTGGAGTAATGCATCCAGTTCTGGAGCCCCTGTTACAAGAGGGATATGGAGGTGCTGGAATGTGTCCAGAGAATGGCCACCAGGATGAGCAGAGGGCTGGAGCACCTCTCCTGTGAGGACAGACTGAAAGAGTTGGGGCTGTTCAGTCTGGAGAAGAGAAGGCTCTGAGGTGACCTTCTTGTGGCCTTCCAGTACCTGAAGGGGGCCTACAAGAAAGTTGGGGAGGGACTTCTTAGGCTATCAGGTAGTGATAGGACTGGGGGAATGGAATAAAGCTGGAAGTGGGGAGATTCAGGCTGGACATGAGGAAGAAGTTCTTCCCCATGAGAGTGGTGAGAGCCTGGAATGGGTTGTCCAGGGAGGTGGTTGAGGCCCCATCCCTGGAGGTGTTTAAGGCCAGGCTGGATGAGGCTCTGGCCAGCCTGATGTAGTGTGAGGTGTCCCTGCCCATGGCAGGGGGGTTGGAACCAGATGATCCTTGTGGTCCCTTCCAACCCTGACTGATTCTATGATTCTATGATTCTATGAAATCATAGCTCCACAATGTAACACTCATTTGCTGCTTTTATATTGATACTGTTGCACATTTTGGATCCCTGTGTTCTTCTGACACCGATTCCCTTCATAACAACAACCTTTTTTATCTGTGCTGACTCTGGGTTTCTGGCTGACAACTTGTCTTTTCTGGGGAATTGTTTTGGTAGAACTGTTGGCATTCAATCACTGTGCATTTGCTCTGCAGCCCTCAGCACCTCTATCATGTTGGACATTGCCAGCCTGGATATTAGGAGGAAGTTCCTCACAATGAGGGTAGCAAAATACTGGAACAAATTTCCTGGAGATGTGGTGTAGACTCCATCCCTGGAGAAGTTCAAGGTCAAACTAGATGGGCCCCTGAGCAACCTGATATAGTTAAAGGGGATGATTCTCCCTCTCTGTTCTTATGAGACCCCACCTGGAACAGTGTCCAATTCTGGAGCCCCCAACACAAGAAGGATATATCAAACTGTTGGAGTGGGTCCAGAGGAGGATGAGAAAGATGATCGGAGGTCTGGAGCACCTCCCCTATGGCTAAGGCAGTTGGGGCTGTTCAGTCTGCAGAAGAGAAGACTCAGGAGGTACCTTATAGCAGCCTTCAAGTACCTGATGGGGGCTATAGGAAAGCTGGGGAGTGACTTTTTACAAGGGTTTGCAGTGATAGGAAAAGAGGAAATGGATTGAAGCTAGAAGATTTAGACCATATATGAAGAAGAAATTCTTCACAGTGAAGGTGGTGAGACACCAGACCAGGTTGCCCAGGGAGGCTGTGGATGTCTCCTCTGTAGAAGTGTTCAAGGCCAGGTTGGATGAGGCCTTTAGCAACCTGGTCTAGCAGAAGGTGTCCCTGCCCATGGCAGGGGAATTGGAACTAGATGATCTTTAATGGCCCTTCTAACCCAAACCACTCTATGATTCAATGCCCCTTCTTATTGCAGGGGGGTTGAACAAGATGAGCTGCAAGGGTCCCTTCCAACATGATGCATTCTATGATTCTGTGTGTACCTCTCAGGGAATGCTATACCTTTCTAAGGAAACGCTGGTGATGGAAACTTCTTCTGGCTGTATTGACAACGAGTTTGCTCATGGATAATATGTTTTCTGAATCCTGTTGCAGTTTATTTTTCGCATAGATGGCTCCTATGAATTAGCTTTTGTCAGAGAGACATAGAGTCATCAGCTCCCATTCCAGTGCCTGACACTAGGACAATCTGAGGGTTTGAACTCTTCATTAAAGAAATTGGATTATGAAATACATCTGTCTCAGAAACAGGTTCAGTTAATGGTGGTGAAAGATAATGAAATTCTGAAAGGCCTGATAACTTATTTTTTTCCTGTTTTGAAAGTCTTGACAGGCTCATTTGTATTGTGGCTTCCTCCAGTTCCTAAACTAATGTAATGAAGGAAGCAGGCAGGCAGAGAACAGTCCTGCCTTCAGCCTCTGGCCTTCAGCATGGGTTTGAGTGTAGTTTTCAACTGGACCACTGTATATTCTATGCTATGTTTTTGCAGGCTTTGAAGGAATTTGATATGAACTATGAAAAATTTCTGAAGTAAACTTTGGATGAAAGAGATATAATGAAGGGACCATTTGTCCCATCTTAATAAACTAAATAGTAAATTTGGGATCAAAACTGTGTGACTTTTAGATGTTGCAGCTGAAGGGATGACCTCAGAATGGATGCAGTCTGGTCTAGTGTAGGGTATTCCTGACAGTGCCAGGGGGGTTGGAGCTGGATGATCTTTAAGGTTCCTTCCAACTCAAACCATTATAGGTATCTTCAAAGTCCCCTCTAACCCAAACCATTCCATGAATTTATGAATATGTGTGAATTTGAACAAACTTCAGTCTAGTCAGCAGAGGTAGTGGAGGTAAGGTAATCCAGATTCATGAATCCAAACTCATGAGGTTCAATAAAGTCAAGTGCAAGAACCTGCACCTGGGTCAGGGGAATCCACCATGTCAATCCAGACTGAGGGGTGATGACACTGAGGGCAGTCCTGCAGAAAAGGACTTGGGGGTGCTGGTGGGTGAGAAGCTGGACATGAGCGACCAATGTGCACTTGGTTCTGTGCACTTAGTTTTATGCCTCCTTGTCAAACCACCATAGATGATCATCATGTTTGGAAGAATATAATTTCTTTCTCTACTAGTAGACTTATTCTGTATGAGACTTGTGAGAGAGGGAAATACAGTAGGAGATGGGAAAAATGGGTGTGTTAAAACCTGTAGCAGGTGGATGCTCTTTTTGTTTAGGATTTAACTACTGATTGTAGTAGGTACTATTAGATTTGCAAAGAAATATGGACTTGCTTATAATCACCACAGGTAAGATGACACATTAAAGATACTTGAAGACTGTGAAAGGCAGTTACGCATGTCACACAGATGACATCCTTAGAGACACACAGAATGGCAGGGGTTGGAAGGGTCCTCTGGAGATCACCAAGTACAACCCCCTTGCCAAAGTAGGTTCACCTAAATAAGGTCACACAGGAACACATCCAGGCAGATTTTGAATGTCTCCAGACACCTCTCTGGGCAGCCTCTTCCAAGGCTCCAGCACCCTTAAATTAAAGAAGTTTCTCTTCATGTTTAGATGGAACTTCTTATGTTCAAGTCTGTGCTGGTTACCGCTTGTCCAGTCACCGGACACCACTGAAAAAAGACTGATCCCATCCTCCTGACACCCACCATTTAGGTATTGATCAGCATTGTCAATATTCCCTTGCAGTCTTCTCTTTTCCAGACTGAAATGTCCCAAGTCTCTCAGTCTTTCCTCCTAGGGAAGATATTCCTGCCCCTCACCATCTTTGTAGCCCTCCCTAATCATCTTTGTAGCCCTATTATGCTACAAATCAAATTATAAAAGAATAACTATTTTCCTGTTTCCACTCTTGTAACTGTGTAGTAATTATATTTCTGTATATGTATATATATCTAAAGAGCTCTGGCTAAACTGTTTGCCTCTGGGAGCTTTTGGAATAAGCTTTTTTTTTTTTTTCCTAACCAGCCTCCCAATGATCTCAGATAAGCAAATTGCACCTTTGTGAAGGTAACAGACGTGAATCTATTGTTCTGCTGTTTATCTATTTGCATATTTCAAAAGAAGTGTGATCTCATTCTCCATTCATTGCCCTGTTTTCTTCTTCAGTTCATCTCTGAATGTATTTTCTTTGACCACCTCTCTGAAGCAGATACTTAGAGTAATCTTAATGAGTGGGAACCCACTGGTTCTTATTAAAACTGTTTAAGCAGTGGAAGGTTTCATTTCCTTGTGTAGGCTCATCTTATTCTTAATTGTAATTATCTCATTCCCTAAAGTGTCTGTGCTTCCACCATTAACTCCTATTAATAACTGGTATTAATAACACACTGCACAAGTCCAAGTCTGTGCTGAAACAATCCTCAGACAAGGAGGAAACTGTCTTCGGTTTTGCTTTGTTTTGTTCTGTTTTAAAAGGAAGCAGAAATATTCAACTTGAAAGTAAACTCAGGCAATATTACACTGGATTCTCTATTCTTCTAATACCTTACTCTTCTGATCCTACCAAGAAGAATTAACCTTGTCCTGAATAAATGCAGGAAAGGTCCTGCCTTGAAAGGCTGAATTTAACTCCCAGTTCATGCCAAGGTCACACTGCCCTTGCGCAGAGGCAATGCTAAAACTGGTACCCTGCCTGTAGTAGCTTTAGTTGGAAAAATTGAAAGCATGCCCTGAATCACTTCTTCAATGAAAGGGTCATCAGGCACTGGATCAGGCTGCCCAGGAGATGATGGAGTCACCATCCCTAGAGGTGTTCAGAAGATGCATGGATGAGGAGTTTAGGCACACAGTCTAACAGCTGTGTACAGGGAGATGTTAGGTTAAGGTTGGACTCGATGATCTTAAGGTCTTTTCCAACCAAGGGAGTCTAATTCTTTTTATGGCTTTAATAAAACTGAGGTTGAGGGAGGTAGAAATGAGAAGGATTGTTCAGAGGAATATCAGGTGTCTGTATTCTCCCTGTGTCCTTAAGTACTTAGAAAGTATAGTCAAAAATGGCTGCTGGAAGTTGCTTTCTGTTAGATAGTATCAGTGTGTTCAAGAAATGTGTAGACATGGCACTTTGGGACATGGTTTAATGGCCATAGTGCTGTTAGGTTGACAGAACTTGATGACCCTAGAGGTCTTTTCCAATTGAAACAACTCTATGAAATAGTAATCATAATGAGATTTCATTTTCAACAAAATGGAAAGTAATGAGGTGACCTTCTCATTTTCTGTAACACTGTGTTTTAAAAAGACCAAAGCTGGTCAGACTGGACACCCTTGGCTCCATTTTGCAGTGGCTTTTTGCTCCCAATTTTGCTTTTAAAAGAAAAATTCTAAACAATAAATGTCAAAATAAGTTCAGGTTGGGAGCTGATCTGTTGGACAGTAGCTCTGGGGAAAAAACTTTGGACCAGGGAATCTTGGTGGACAACAGAATGGCCATGAGCCAGCAATATACTCTTCAGGCCAAGAAGGCCAATGGCATTCTGGGATTCAACAAGAAGACTGTGGCAAGCAGGTCTAGGGAAGTTCTCCTGCCCCTTACCCCTTTACTTTGCCCTTGTGAGGCCACATCTGGAGTACTGTGAGCTCTGGGCTTCCTGCTACAAGCAGGACAGGGACTTACTGGAGAGCATGCAGCAAGGGCCTACAAAGATGATGAGGGGACTGGAACATCTCTTTTATGAGGAAAGACTGAGAGAACCAGGGCTTTTTAGTCTGAGCAGACTGAGGGGGGATCTTATCAATGCTGATCAATACTTAAAGGAGTGGGTGTCAGAAGGATGGGACCAGTCTTTTTTTCATTGGTGCCCAATGACAGGGCAAGGGATAACAGGCACAAACTTGAACACAAGAATTTCCATCTGAAATAGCAAGTAAGACTTTAATTCAAACCATTTGTAGGGCAAATTCTGAAAAGAAACATTCTGTCCTGATCTACATGGAAAGATTCAAAATCCTGGGCTGTCTCTGAGACAAAAATTCTGGCTTCTTCACAACTCTGATAATATCCAGAGCTTGACTATTGCACTGATCCTGGATTCCTTGACCAGTGAAGCTGCTTTTGTGTATATGTGTGTGTGTGTTCTGCAGATGGCTTCCATTCCTCTTTATCACAGCAGTTCCTAATATCAGCCAGAAATATCTGCACAAAAGCCTCTGTTATGTCTCCAGGCTTGAATAGTGGCCAATATTAGATGTATGGAGAATAGTAACTCAGTGTCTCGATTTCTTGCATTTATACTGACATAGCCTGAGCTGGATAAAATGCAGTGTGTAAACTGAAATTGAATTGAGGCATAAAGACTTAAATTATTCATTTGGGAAGTATGATTTTGAGTGTCACCGAAACCCTAGAGATCAAGGCAAGAAACAAATAAAAGCATTTTCTCTTCTGTTATTGGGGTTTTTATCTCTGCTTACTGAATCCTGGGCAGCAAAAAAAAAAAAAAATACTTGCAAGGGGCAGAGGATTTGACATTTTCATTCTTCTCTTGCCCTGTGGCAACGCTCGGGATAGGTGAAGTGTCCTCTAAAACCAGCTTCTGCACAGGGCACACAAAATGTGCAGCAGCTTGAAAGCTACATGGCATTGCCTCTCATTACTGAAGAAATAAAGCTTCCCTTTAGACTTTGCCATAACAGCAGGGGTTCCAGATGCAGTTTTCTGTTACAACAAAGATGCTGGAGCAAGTGAACAAGTGATTGTGACTCTATACCCCAGCACAGGTTAGGATGCACCTTGGATACTGGGTTCACTTTTGGACCCCTCACTACAAGAAGGATATTGAGGTACTGCAGTGTGTCCAGAGAAGGGCAACAAAGCTGGTGAAGGGTCTGGAGAGCAGGTCTGGTGAGGAGAAGCTGAGGAAACTGAGATTGCTCACTCTAGAGAAGAGGAGGCTGAGGGGAGACCTCATTGCTCTCTGCAGCTCCCTGAAAGGATCTTGGAGTTAAGTGGGAGTCAGTTGCTTTTCCCTATTTTCAAGTGATAAAACACAAGGTAGTGGCCTGAAACTGAGCCAGGGGAGATTTAGGTTGGATATTAGGGAAAATGTCTTTCCTTCAAGAGTGGTCAGGCACTGGAACAGGCTGCCCAGGAAGGTGGTAGTGTCACCATCTGTGAAGTTCAGGAAACGAGCGGCCATGGCACTTTGAGACATGGTTTAATGGCCATGGTGGTGTTAGGTTGATGGTTGGACTCAATGACCCTAGAAGTCTTTTCCAACCCCAACTATTCTATGATTTTGTGATTCCAAAGGTGGCAGCTTCCCTCTGTGCTCCATCACGGAGAGGGTAGGGCTAAAGCAGGAAGGGCTGAGACAAGACACAGGGTTGTCAGACATTGCCTTTCAAGCACACTGTAGTGACAGGGAATTTTTCTCTGTCATAGGATTATGCAAGCATCTCTGTTCCACCCACCTCTATCATTACTGAAAAATTGGATGGCATATCTTGTCTGCTATCATCTGGGTGGCAAATTCACTTTAGGGAGGGAACGAAAGGTGGGTGTGAAAAAAGCCTGACTGCTGTAATTGTCTCCTATTAGCTTAAACACTTCTCCCTCTTTTCGGCAAGTTTATGTTGATCCAGCCTGAAGAGGAGAGAAGAGGAATAAGGGAGATATTATCTGGAGTAGGTTCACTTCCTTGGTTTGTGTTCTGTTTTAATTATGTTTTAAACTTTGTTTATTTGTGTTTTAATATTTAGACCACCCAAGATTGTATGTAGTTTTCATGAAATAAAATAGTTCAACCCTTTTGTTCACCTTTTTAATTTCAATCAATCCCTAGGTAGCTCTCCTTAACAGACTAAATTCTTAGAAGAAGGGCAAAGAAGTTTAAGATGAGTGTGTCCAGCAGATTGAGGGAGGTTCTCGTCCCTCTCTACTCTGCCCTAGTGAGGCCCCATCTGGAATATGGCATCCAGTTCTGGGCTCCAACGCAGGGCTTCAAGGATGATTAAGGGACTGGAGGGAGCACTGCCTTATGAGGAAAGGCTGAGAGACCTGGGGCTGTTTAGTCTGGGGAAGAGAAGACTGAGAGGGGATCTAATCGATGATTATAAATATATGAGGACTGGGTGTTAAGAAGGGACAGCCTCTTCTCACTTGAGCTCTGTGACAGGACAAGGGGCAATGGATGCAAACAGGAAGTTCCACCTCAACATGAGGAAGAACTTCTTTACTGCAAGAGTCACAGAGCACTGGAACAGGCTCCCCAGAGAGGTTCTGGAATCTGCTTCTCTCGAGACTTTCAAGACCTGTCTGGGTGAGTTCCTGTGTGACCTGTGCTAGATTCTATGGTCCTGCTCTGGCAAGGGGGTTCGACCCAAAGATCTTCAGAGGTCCCTTCCAACCCCTAACATTCTGTGATCCTGTGAAGCTTGTGAAGGGTCTGGAGAGTAAATTTGGTGAGGAACAGCTCAGGGAACTGGAGTTGTTTAGTCTGGAGAAGAGGAGGCTGAGGGGAGACCTCATTATTCTCTACAACTCCCTGAAGGAAGTTGGAGTGAGATGGGTGTTGGTCTCTTCTCCCTAGTATCAGGTGATAGCATGAGAAGAAGTGGTCTGAAATTGTGCCAGGGGAAGTTTAGGTTGGAGATTAGAAAGGATTTCTTTCCTGCAAGAGAGGTCAGGCATTGAAACAGGCTGTCCAGGGAGATAGTGGAGTCACCATCCCATGAAGTGAACAAGAAATGTGTGGCCATGACACTTCGGGACATAGTTTAATGGCCATGGTTGTGTTAGGCTGACAGTTGGACTTGCTGATCTTAGAGATCTTTTCCAACTGAAACAAGTCAGAGATTCTATTCCTAGATTTAAATTACATTTTCCTGTTCAGAAAAGCAATGATTCTGATGTGATCCGTGTCTGTGGAAAGGTGGGAAAAGTTACATAATTCTTGGGAGCAAGAGGATCTTTTAGTTAAGTTATATGAGTCTTAAGCTGCCAGATGAATCTTATTATTCTGGGTAGGTTCCTCATCTTTTTTTTTATGTTTTCCTCACACTCTACTGGAGACTTTGATGTAGATTCAGCAGCAGGTTGAGCTGTTAGAGAGAAAGCAATTTTCACCTGTAGCTTCTGCCTTGCCACTCTCTGGGAAAGTTCTGCACCTGTAGTAAGAACTGTGGGGGGCTCTCTAAAATTCATGGAGTTAACATTCAGGTTTATTAAAAATAAATCTTCATCTGATTTATTCATGGTGATATAGCATGCTCCAAAGCATGGTGGTCAAGAGGTGAGTCAAAAGCCATGCAGCTATCTCAGATACAGATGCAGCAGCTTGCAGGAGATGACAGAGTGGACAAGGGAGTAGAGATTACTTCAGCAGCAGTATTTTAATCTGACAGTGAATCACGGAATTCTCTTGGTTGGAGAAGACCTCTAAGATCATTGAATCCAGCCATCAACCTAACACCACTATGGCAATTAAACCATGTTCTGAAGTGCCATGTCAGCATGTTTCTTGAACACCTATGTGTTCAAAGAACACAAGTTACAGGACAACAAAATGTATTTATTGAAACAAGTGACTCACTTAAGATTGTGTATGATTTTTGATATTAATTATGCCAATTTTGTCAGCTCACAGTGTCTTCTGTTTTAAAAGGTTCTGTTGTCCTAACTGATGGCTGGTATGGTTTACTTCCTTCTTGCTGAGGCCATGCTGCTGTCTAATTTGTTGGTTGTTTACAGCAAGGTCACCAAAACCTGTGAAACTTCTGTTGAAGATGTTCTTAATCTATATGAGGAGTATTACTAGAATTTTGACTCAACTAAATTACAGAACTACTCCATTCTCTTTGAACTACTTTGAAGTATAATCACATCCTGGGCTGCAGCAAAAAAAAGTGCGGACAGCAGGTCAAGGGAAGTGATTCTGCTTCACTACTCTGCTCTTGTGAGACCTCTCCTGAAGTACTGTGTCCAGCTCTCGGGCCCCAAGTGTATGAAGGACATGGAGCTGCTGTGAGGGGGTCTTGAAGAGGACCACAAAGACGATCAGAAGATTGGAGAACCTCCCCTATTGGGACAGGTGGAGAGAGTTGCTGTTCAGCCTAGAGAAATGAAGGTTCCAAGAAGAACTTAGAGCAGCCTTCCATTATCTGAAGGGGGCCTACAAAAAAGCCAGGAAGGGACTTTTTACAAGGTCTTGTAGTGATAGGACAAGAGGGAATGGATTGAAGCTTGAGAAGGGCCAATTGAGACTGGAGATTAGGAAGAAATTTTTGAGAGTGAGGGTGGTGAGATACTGGAACAGGTTGTCCAGGGAGGTTGTGGATGCCTCCTCTCTGGAGGTGTTCAAGGGCAAGTTGGATGAGTCCTTGAGCAACCTGTTGTAGTGGAAGGTGTCCTTGCCCATGGCAGGGGGGTTGGAACTAGATGATCTTTAAGGTCCCTTCCAACCTAAACCATTCTATGAATTCTATGAATCTATAAAATGTTTATGTGCTTGTTCCCTCATAATTGCAATGTTTTCTTCCTCCTTGTGCCTGCACAAGTTCTTGGTCTGATGAGAAACATGGTATTGAAAGCTTAAGCCATCTTCAGCTCTTTCTTGACTTTTCCAATAACATTCAAGTACGAAATCCAAAGGAGGAATAGCAGCATTGTCATAGGTAGCTGCTGGGAAATTGACATTAACGCACAAGCAGGCAAACAAAATCTTGAAAGCTGATAATCCCTGAGCTTCTTTGTCTACAGAAAAGCCAGATTAATCCCAAAATATTGATACTGTTTCTATTGCTGACATACCATCTGCTCTTCTTCATGCTAGACGTGACCAGATATGAACTTCGAAGCCCTTCTTGTAGGTGACAATTATTTGTGTCATCAGACACTTTACCTGCATGTAAACATACTTTCTGTTTCCCTTGCAGAAATCCATTTCTTTAGTGATGTAATGAACGTTGGTAGCAGACCCTAGAGGCTTGGGGGGGGGGTGGGGGTTGCAGTCTTTCTGGAAGGGTTTTGGTGGACCCAGATGCTTAGTTCTCAGGTGCACCAATATGTTCTTCTGGTATTTTGGCAGCCTATTTGGCAGAAATTTTTCCCGACTGGTAAACAAACAATCAAGGCTTAATTTTGGCAGCTATGAATAAGAAGGAGATAAAAAGTCTCCCTGAAAACTGGCTAACATGCTTAGGCAAGCTTAGAAAAGCTGACCCAAGAACTGATGGGTAAATCCCCAGCAGCTGGATGCCTTTTACAGCAGGAAGTTATGTAAGGACAGTACAGTGATGCAGAACCCTAGAATCATACAATGCTTGGGGTTGGAATGGACCTCCAGAGATCATGGAGTCTAACCTCCATGACAAAGCAGGATCCCTTAGGGCAGGCCACACAGGAATGTGTACAGGAGGGTTTGGAAAGTCTCCAAAGAAGGTGACTCCACAACCACCCTGGGCAGCCCGTTCAGTGCCCACGACATTAAGTGGGAGTGTGGATCTGCTGGAGGATAGGAAGGCACTGCAGTGGTATGTGGACAGGTGGGATCAATGGGCTGAGATCAGTCTTGTGAGGTTTAACAAGGCCAAGTGCCAGGTCCTGCACTTGGGTCACAACAATCCCATGCAATGCTCCAAGCTTGGGGTAGAGTGTCTGGAAAGCTGCCCAGCAGAAAAGGACCTGGGGATATTGGTTGGCAGCTAGCAGAACAGGAGCCAGCAACATGCTCAGATGGCCAAGAAGGTCACCAACATCCTGGCCTGGATCAGCAATAGTACGGCCAGCAGGAGTAGGAAAGTGGTTGTGCCCCTGTACTGGGCACTAGTGAGGCCACACCTGGAATCCTGGGTTCAGTTTTGGGCCCCTCACTCAAAGAAGGACACTGAGGTGCTGAAGCATGTCCAGAGCATGACATTCACTGAAGGTGTGCAAAAAATGAGTGGATGTGGCACTTTGGGACACAGTCTAGTGATCATAGAAGTATTGGGTAGAAGGTGGGACTAGATGATCTTAGAGATCTTTTTCAGCCTTAATGATCCTACAATTCTGTGAGTTAAAATCATGTAGGAGATCTCTCTCTCACCCTCCATCGTGTCTGTGTGTTACGACATAAAACAGTCACATGTAGATTTTTCTTCCAAAGGACCATATTCCATTCACCATGCAGGGTGGATGCTCCTCACTTAATCAGTATTCTCTCATTTTCTCCTTCTTTTAAGGTGAGAAGCCCCCAAGCCTTATTTACTCCACACTATTCAAATCCTCCTTTAAAGATAGAATTTTCAGTTGCCTCTTGGGCTTTTAAATTGAACTCCTCCCTGTGGTATCTGAGCACTTCACAAGAAATGCATTTATTTATACAAGACCCTTGTGAGAATATTATTAGTCCTATTTGGCAGATTCACAGACAAAATTTTGGTTTCCCAGTTTGAGGCACCTAGGGCTGTATTTCTCCAGTGTGCTCAGCTTTATCTGTTTAAAGCAGAATCAGGTCCTATTGAGCTCAGCTGCAGCAGCAATACTCAGCATTTCAGCAAAATCAGGCCCCAGGGTATGAAGTCAGATACCCATAAAATAAAATATGCACAATTGCTTTCTGCTTAGAGGAAGTTTGGGTTTTTTGCTGTTTCTGATCTCTTCTTCATTTGATTCCTTCTCCTGGACTCTCTTTCCCTTCTCTGACTGTTGCCCTGTCAAGAATCACAGAATCACAGGATGGTGGGGGTTGAAAGGGACCTCTAGAGATCATTGAGTCCAACTTCCCTGCCAAAGCAGGATCACCTAGGGCAGGTCACACAGGAACACATCCAGGTGGGTTTGGAAAGTCTCCAGAGGAGGAGACTCCACAACCTCTCTGGGCAGCCTGGTCCAGGTCTCCAGCACCCTCACAGCAAAGAAATTTTTACTCACATTGAGGTGGAACTTCCTGTGTTCCAGATTGTGTCCATTGCCGCTTGTTCTATTACTGGGCACCAGTGAAAAGAGAATGGCCTCTTCTTCTTGACACCCACCCTACAAATATTTGTAAGTATTGATCAGATGCCTTTTTGGTCTTCTCCAGGTTAAACAGCCCCAGGTCTCTCAGCTTTTCCTCATCAGACAGATGTTCCTTCCTCATAGTGTACTCTCTCCAGTAATTCCCTGTCCCTGTTGAACTCAGGAGCCCAGAACTGGGCACAATACTCCAGATATGATTCCACTAGGGCAGGGTAAAGGGAAAGGAGAACCTCCCTTGTCCTGCTGGCCACATTTTTGTTAATGCACCCCAGGATCCCACTGGCCTTCTCGGCCACAAGGGTACATTGCTGTCCCATGGACAACTTATTGTGTACCAGGACTCCAAGGTCCTTCTCACTAGAGCTGCTTTCCAGCAAGTCAACCCCTAATCAGCACTGGTGCACGGGCTTGTTCCTCCCCAGATGCAGGACTTGACACTTATTCTTGTGGAACCTCACTAGGTTCTCTTTTGAGAAGCTCTCCAGTCTCCACATCACAGCAAATGACAGCACAGCCTGCTGGTGTGTCAGACAATCCTTCCAGTTTCATATCATCAACAAACTCAATCCAATCATCCAGGTCATTGAGGAAGATGTTGTTTCCTCCTCTCAGTCCTGGTGAGGGGAACCAGAGTCAGGCAAGGCCATGAGATGCCTGGGTGATGCAAAACAGGCATTGTGCAGAGAATGGACAGCAGAAAGGAGTTTAAAGCAATGATTTAGAAACTTTGTTTTTGCAGGTGGACATGGTACAGGAAAAGGCAAAGCTCAGCTGGAGTTGATGTTTGTGAGGGATGTCAAGGAAAACAATTAATGAAAGCAGCCTGGGTATAAGGAAAACTATTTCCCACTGAAAACAGTCAGGCTTGGGAGCTGAATGCTTGAAGAGGCTGAGCAGGCTCCATCCTTGGAGGTTTTGAAGAAGGTTAACTGGCTAAAGCCCTTATAAACTTGGTCTGAGTATTTGGCTGGCCCTGCTTTCAGTAGGAGACTGGGCTAGGGAACTCCCTTGGTCTCTTTCCCACTGAATTATCCTCTGGTCCTGCAGTTCCATCTCAACTCTATTTTACAAGCATTTTCCCAAATGACTGTGACTTTTCCATATTTGAACTACACTGCATTCTCAGAAAATTAATTGCAAGAACCTCACCTCAGTCCTGGGTTGGCTCATGGTCAGCAGGGTGGGCGTCTGAGAAATAGAGTGCTGAAACCTGGGCATTTATTTCATTTCCCTGCAAATATGAACTGAGAGATTCCCTTCTCCTCTTCTAATGGACTACCATGAGGTGAAATTTAGGAGGTTTCTTCATGGGGAGAGGAAAAGGCACATTCCTCACATAAGTACCACAGTTTGAAATATGAAGGTGCCGGTGCTTTTCAAAGTGAGGTTGGCAGAAAATGACCAAAAAGGAAAAGAAAGGTAAAAGAATTGAAAACATTGTGTTTTCCTTTAACTTCATTCTCAGATAGAGAATAATTACATTTCCCCAGTCCAGAGAAGGGCCCTGAGAATGGTCAGAGGCCTGGAAGACCTGCCATGTGAGGAAAGGCTGAGAGAACAGGATTTGTTCAGCCTTGACAAGAGAAGACTTACAGGGGACCTTATTACACGTACCAGTACATCAATGGTGGCTACCAAAAAGGTGGAGACTCCCTTTCTACAAGGATCACATGGAAAAAAGGGTGATGGGGCAAAGTTACTTCTGGGTAGATTGTGATTGTACTCCAGAAGAAATGGTGTCCCCATAAGAACAGTTAGACATTGGAATCATCTCCCAAGGGAAGAGGTGGATTCTCCCATGTTGGACAGTTTCAAGACTCTGTTTGACAGGATGCTGGGCCATGTCACTTCAACTCTAGTCTTATGTAGAAAGGTTGGACCAGATGATCCCTGAGGCCCCTTCCAGCCTGACATTCTGTGATTGTAAAAAAATAAAGCAAGCCACTAACAACAGATGAGCAATGAATACTTGCACCTAAAGAATTGCTGTCTCTTAAAGCTGGAAGAAATGCAGGTATGGCATGGTGTGGAGAAGTGCCTTAAAACAGTTCATGATCTCCAAATCACCTAGACCAGGGGGCTTTCTAGAAATGCTTCTGCTCATTACCTTCCAATGATAAAGATACAGCAAAAAGCAAACAAACTTCCAGAAAAGGGTGACAAATCTCTAGAGACCTCATCTGTGGCTTTCTTGGGTGCACAGCCTGAAGCATTTCCTTCTCACTCAATAAATTTCTGCATATTCTTTCTTGTGTGTGTGTGCAATACTGTAGCTCACACGCAAATAAGAGAAGTCCTCAAGAGCTTTTCTGTGTATAAGTGGATTTTCAGAAATTTCAAAGTGCACTGGCAAGGGAGATGCAGTTTCAAGGCTGCAAGAACATTGTGTATGTGTAAAGATCTACCTTCTCCATTTATTGTTCATTTTCTTTCTGATAGGACAGTTTTCAGGTTCTGAGGGGAAAAAGGATATATTATGTCTGTAGAAGAGCAATTTACTTCAGTTGCTGTATGCACACACATGCAAACACTCATATGTGAAGAAGCTGAACTAAACAAAGACCCACACAGTGTTACAGGATGGGGGAGAAGTGGCTGGAGAGCTGACTGGTGGTGTTGGTTGACAGCTAGCTGAACATGAAGCAGCAGAGAGCTCAGGTGGACAAGAAGGCCACCAGCATCCTGGCCTGGATCAGCAATAGTGAGGCCAGCAGGAGTAGGGAAGTGCTCATGCCCCTGTACTGGGCACTGGTGAGGCCATTCCTCAAATACTGTGTTCAATTTTGGGCCCCTCAGTACGAGAAGGACATTGAGGTGCTGAAGCATGTCCAGAGAAGAGTAATGGAGATGGTAAAGAACATCACATCCATGCATCTTTTAAATACCTCCATGGATGGTGATTCCACCACTTCCCTAGGCAGCCTGTTTCCATGCTGGATAACTCTTTCAGTACAGAATATTTTCTTAATGTTTAACCTCAACCTCCCCTGACACAACTTGAGGCCATTTCCTTTTGTCCTGTCACTTGTTGCATGTGAGAAGAGGCTGACCCCCCACCTCACTCCAGCCTCCTTTCAGGGAGCTGTATAGAGCAATGAAGTCTTCCCTCAGCCTCCTCCAGACTAAACAATTCCAGCTCCCTCAGCCACTCTGAGTCACAAGACTTGTTCTCTAGACCCTTCACCATCCTCATTGCCCTAATCAATCTTCAGCTTTTAGCATTTTCATCTCTGGTCACCATGAGCAATGCTGGTACCCTTTTTAGCCCCATGCTGCCCATAGTGGGCTAGTGCTTTGCCCCCTTCCTCAGCCTGGCTCCCAATTTCATGCTGAGCCATGCCCTGCACTATGACTGAAGTTCAATCAGAAGGTGAATGAATGCATAGATGACACAGCAGGCTTAATCCCTGTAACTTTAATTTCCTTCACCTTTAGAGACTAGAAAAAGAAAGAGGTAAGTTTATTTATTTAATTTTATTTTTAAGAAGATGAATCCTGTGGCTGTAGGGGATGGACTTCATTGAAGGAACTTTCTACGTGCTGTCAAAAAAAAATCTTTAGGTTTATTGGAATCATTCAGTGAAAAAGTACATAAAAAGCAGGTCATTCTCCTCTCTCTCATTTCCTCTGCTTCTTTCCTATCCCTTCCTGCAGTTTGAGGGGGACTTTTTGACATTTGCTCTTCTCTTTAGGGCTGTTACTGGCACTAATTTTTACTTTCACTGGGAGCATTTGAACTCTTGAATAAGGCTTCTCTTATCATCACCACACCAAGTAGTTATTGCTACAAAAGAGGTGAGAGAGAGAGAGAGAGAGCAGCTTCTGATACTTCCCAGCTAAGGCAACTGCTGCAACTAACCTGCCTTTTATTTTTTTTTTTTCCAGAACAGTGAGTCATGCATTAGGGTCAAAATAAGATTTATTTATCTGAGTTAGAAGAAGTAAATAAAAATGGAGAAGAGACCAACAGTAGTCGTTGACTGTCAGTTGGTACCTAATGAATCATATTCTTAGGTTGGCAGAGATTTGTATGTTTACTGAATATTTTTTTTTTCCTAATTCAAGTTGGTCTTGGGGACTTCTGTGCATGTACTAATTCTGTGATTATAACACTTTCTAGCTCTTAATTCACTTTGCTTCCTGCTTGGTAATTCTGCTTCTTTAGAGAAGTTGAAGAAAAAAATATCTTCTTTTATAATGAGAATCATAGAATAGTTCGAAGGGACCTCAAAGATCCTCTAGTTCCAAGCCTCTGCCATGGGCAGGGACACAGAATCACAGAATGCATCAGGTTGGAAGGGACCCTCAAAGGCCATCTTGTCCAACCCCCCTGCACTTAGCAGGGACACCTCCAACTAGATCAGGTTGCTCAGGGCCCTATCAAGTTTGACCTTCAGGGGTGGGGCCTCAACCACCTCTTTGGGCAACCTGTTCCAATATTTCACTACTGTCATTGTGAAAAACTTCCTTCTAATGCCCAGCCTAAATCTACCTTGCTCCAGTTTCAAATCATTGCCCCTTGTCCCATCAAGGGGCAAACCCTTCTAAACAGTCCCTCCCCAGATTTCTGGTAAGTCCTCTTCAGCTCCCTGGAGCTCTCTCTTCTACAGACCGAACAACCCCAGCCTGTGCTTGTAGGAGAGATACTCGAGCCCTCTGATCATCTTTGTGGTCCTCCTCTGGAGTGTTCCAGAGCTGGACATACTGCTCCAGTTGAAGTCTCACCAGAGCAGAGGAGAGTGACAGAATCACCTCTCTCCAGCTGCTGTCCACGCTTCTTTTGATGCAGCCCAAGATGCCATTTGTCTTCTGGGCTGCAAGTGCTCATTGCTGGCTCACATCCTGCTTCTCATTCACCAGCACCCCCAAGTCCTTTTCTTCAGGGCTGCTCTCAATGTCAACATCCTGCAGCCTGGACTGATAACTAGGACTGCCCAGACGCAGGTGCAGGACCTTGCACTTTGCCTTCCTGAACCTCACGAGATTCTCCTGTGCTCACCGCTCCAGCCTGTCTAGGTCTCTCTGGATGGCATCCCATCCTTCAGTATTATCAACTGCACTACTCAGCTTGGTGCCATCTGCAAAAGCCTCCCAGTAGACCAGGTTGCTCAAGAAGGAAGCATTATGTGCATGGCAAGAGTCCCTCACTAATATGTGGCCTCATAGCCAGCTTATAATTTTGGTTGGGTGTGATGGTTTTAAGACTGTGTCTTTAATTTTTCCTCACAAAGTTCGAGCAGAAAAGTGAAAGACTGTAAATAAATCACTCTTGGGTGTAAGAAAGCAAATAATGATTACTCTAAACACTTCTATTGGAGAGAGAGAAATGTTTAAGAGCCAGTACTCAAAACAAGATACAGGCACTTGGGCAGTCTGTCTTCTCTCAGTCTGTCTGTCTGCTTCTTCTCTTTCCTGGCTGGAGATAACACACATCCCCATACTGACCTCGACAAGCGAAGTCTAAAAAACCTCTCTCTGCTTCTTGGCTTCCTTCCCTTTTTCCTCCTCTGGGAAGGGCAGGGGGAGGGGGGGCAAGGGACTTCGTTGTGTTTTGCTGTTGCTTGTACATATTTGTAAATGTTGTGAATAGTGTATATTTGTACATATTCATTGCATTTCATCACAGATTGTAGTTTTGCCTGTAAATACAGCTTCATTTGCTTCTGGACTGAGCTAGCCTGGTTATTGTCAGTGTGGGAGGGGGATTCCAGCTCTCCACTGTAACAGTGGGACACACTTAGTGTTTGGCAGACCTTGTTGGTGACTTGGTATATACATTTGTCCTGATTTTCCACTGCTAAAATGAAGGATGAAAGCATTTAATGAATAATTATCTGGTACAACTTTGCTGGGCCATCTGCTGCTTCACTTCACCCAATGCTGTTGCACCAGGGAACTGTGAAGATAAAGGTGCTGGAAAGTTGTCTAGCTTTGTGCTCTGACAGAGTCCGTATTAGAAAAACAAAACAAAACAATAACAGAACAACCAATCAAACAAACAAAAAAACCAACCCTGGTTAGGAAGCTGTTTTTTTCTTTAAATGGGAGATAGAAAGGTTTTGGGCAGAGATTGAGCAGTAAAGAGAAAAGAGATCCACAGTAGATTTCAGTGCTAATCTTGCTCTCATTCTTCTAAAAACTTCCTTTGTTCAGTTGAGAAGAAAAGATGAATCTGAAGGGGCAGGATAGAAGTAGAGAAAGCAATAAATGCTAGAGAAAAGGTAAATCAGTTGTGCCTACTTACCGCAGGATAAACATGCAAGATAATGGGATGTTTGGAACGTGTCTGTCAAGGTCAAGGAGTCAGAAAGAAAGGGCAAGTGAGAATTGCCTATTTTCTGAGCTCAGTGTTCACAACAGCCATTCATGAACAAGACTAGACTGTTCTTTTGAAGGTCTGCAATATAGTTGTTGATGCCAGGGCTGAAGTGGCTGGGATTTGTAAAGGGATAAAAGTGCACCAGCTCAAGGTGACAAATCAGTTGTCTGGATCTGTTCAAAGCTTACACAAGCTACAAAGCCTTCTTTGGAAGGTGGAAACCCACCCTGTGCAGTCAGCAGATTTGAAATAGAATTGCCTGGTTGGAAAAGAACTTAAGATCAAAGAATCATAGAATCACTGAATTGTCAGGGTTGGAAGGGACCTCAAGGATCATCTAGTTCCAACCCCCCCTGCCATGGGCAGCAACACTTTCCACTAGATCAGGCTGCCCAGAGCCACATCCAGCCTGGCCTTAAAATTTTCCAGGGATGGGGCTTCCACCACCTCGTTGGGCAACTGGTTCCAGTGTTTCACTACTCTTACGGTGAAGCACTTCTTCCCAACATCTAATCTAAATCTACCCTTCTTTAGCTTGAATCCATTCCCCCTAGTCTTCCTAACATCTAATCTAAATCTACCCTCCTCTAGCTTGGATCCATGCCCCCTAGTCCTATGCTACCCAATACCCTAGAAAGTCCCTTCAGATACTGGAAGGCCACAATAAGGTCTCCTCAGAGTCTTCTCTTCTCCAACTGAACAACCCCAACTCTCTCAGCCTGTCTTCATAGGAGAGATGCCCCAGCTCTCTGATCATCTTTGTGGCCTTTCTCTGGACATGCTCTAGCATGTCCATGAAGTCCAACCATAACCTAACATCTCCCTGTATACAACTGTTACACCATATCCCTAAGCTCCTCATCCAAATGTCTTTTAAACTCTTCCAGGGTGGTGACTCCACCACCTCCCTGGGCCGCTTGTTCCAGTGCCTGATGAACCTTTCAGTGAAGGAATTTTTCCCAATACCTGACTTAAAGCTCCCCTGGTGCAACTTGAAACCATTTCCTCTCATTTTATCATTTGTCACCTGGGAGAAGAGATGAGCCCCCGCCTTGCTACAACCACCTTTCGAGGAGTTGTAAAGGCAAATAAGGTCATCCCTCAGCCTCCCCTTCTCCAGGCTGAACAACTGTAGCTCCATCAACCACTCCTCATAGCACTTGTATTTGAGATCCCTCACCAGCCTCGTCACCCTTCTCTGGGCATGCTCCAGCAACTCAATGCCAATCCCACAGGTTCCCATAAAGGGCAGTTGGACAGAGAAGAAAAGAGTGCCTAACCATGCAAGATGGAGGGAAGGAAGCTCAGTGTTAAGACTCCTTCCTTGGGCTTGGGCACTATCTCCATGCTAGCTAATGTGTCAATATAACCCTCATGGGATGCAGCTTGATGAAAATCTGTTGTCTAGTTTGGTGACAGCAGCTGATAAAATGCAAAGGTCCATTGGGGAGTTACTGCTTCTTCAGACCCTTGGTCTGAAGAAAAGTGAGTGAGATGTTGCCCAGAGGGCCTGAAGGGAGTGGGAGTTTATAGAGATGACATTTCAGTTTATGCATAAGGAAGGACGTGATATAATCACTTCTGAGTCTTATCTTTAAGGATCCTAGACTCCAGCGGAATATAGAAAAATGTACACTGTTAGAAGCAAGACTGTGGCATCTAAGGTGTATCACTGCTCAATATAACGGATTAGAGGATCTCAATTCTGGTGAGAAGATCAATACAGACATTGTTTCTTGAAAATCTTGACCCAAGCTTAAGGTTGTTCTTGAAATGGATACTCAAAGATTTGAAAGAGCATGGTAATGGAACTACATGGGATCTTTGATTGGAAGGGCACAAAGCTGATGAAGGGTCTAGAGAACAAGTCTTAGAAGGAGCAGCTGAGGGAACTCGGGTTGCTTAGTCTGGAGAAGAGGAGGCTGAGGAGAGACCTCATTGCTCTCTACAACTCCCTGAAACGAGGTTGGAGTGAGGTGGGAGTCAATCTCCCTAAGATCAGATGATAAAACGAGAGGAAACGGTCTGAAATTGTGCCAGGGGAGGTTTAGGTTGGATATTAGGAAAGATTTCCTTCCTGCCAGAGAAATTGGACAGTGGAACAGGATGCCCAGGGAGGTGGTCCCTGGAGGTGGTCAAGAAAGGTATGGACATGGCACTTTGGAATGTAGTTTAATGGTCATGTTGGTCTTAGGTCAATAGTTGGACTTGATGAAGTCTTTTCCAACTGAAACAATTCTATGAGTCTATGAATCAGTTACAACAAGTAGCATACCCCATTGTAAGACAATCTCCTCTTCTTTTGGTTCAAAACCATTCTGATTCTTGCAAATCATCAGAGGGCAGTAGAATTGCTTTGGTGTAAAGTTATTTACTTTCAGACTTCTGGTAGGCTTTCATGAATTATAGTTACCAAACAATCTTTTATCTAAGGTTCCTGCAACTGAGCAATTAACTTCCTGACTCCTATTTAAAAGCAATTCATACAAACAGAATGTAGTTGGGAAGCAAAATGCTTAACAAGTCATAAATTGTGAATCAGTTGTTGATTTGTCCTTTTTTTGGGGGGTGGCGGGAGGTTTCTTTTTTGTTTTGTCTTGTTTTGAACAAAACATAAATTTTCTACCTGTAATGAGGTGTTTGTTTTTTTTCTAAACTATCAAAATGTGCTTGTCTGTGGGATATAAAAGAATCCCCAGGAAGTCACAGCCCCAGGCAGTTTACCTTGCAAGGTGAGAAGATTCCTTTAAGAAACAGGCATGTGGGGAATTGTTACAAAGCAGACTCCATCACTTACAATAAAGTGTGAGTTTATAAATTTATAAACAGGGAAAGATTGCCTTACATTTGCCATGAATAAGAAAATGTGGCTGTGCAGCTACTGTGAGGTAGGTCAGGCTAGACAAATTAATCTCCTTTCTTGCCCTTCCTTTTTCGGTGAGCAGCCAAGCCTACAGGATAATTAATATATCTCCTTTGCATGATGATACTTCTAATCCTTTGTTCTTGCTTTGCAGACCTCAACACTGTTACCATATAAAGTATCATCCATGTAGAATCATAAAATCATAGAATTGTTTTGTCTAGAAAAGATCTCTAATTATCATAAAATCATAGAACTGCTGAGACTGGAGACTTGCGAGATCATCAGGTCCAGCTGCTGGCCTAGAGCTCACAAGGCCTCCACTATTGTTAAGCCACTAGCAATGAACCATGTCCCACAGCACCACATCCACGTGTCTTTTAAACACCTCCAGGGATGGCGACTCCACCACCTCCCTGGGCAGCCTGTTGCAATGCCTGATATCATGAAGCTTGCGGAATTTGAGCAGATGGGACAGCTTCAGACTCTCTGCAGATTCCGTTCTTGTAGTCTCTTTGGCTCTAAGCACCAGGAGCTACCTAGATGGTAACTTGTGACTAATAGTGATAGAATTATAGAATTGTTTTGGTTGGAAAAGACCGCTAAGATCATTGAGTTCAACCATAAACCTAACACCACCATCGCCATTAAATCGTGTCTCAAAGTGCCATGGCCACACATCTTTTGAACATTTTTAGGGATAGTGACTCCAACAACTCCTTGGGCAGCCTGTTACAATTCCTGACCATTCTTGCAGCAAAGAAATTTTTCCTAATGTTCAACCTAAACCTCCCCTAGCACAATTTCAGGCCATTTCCTCTTGTTCTATCACACTTATACTGACCCCCACCTTGTTCCAACCTCCTTTCAGTGAGTCATAGAGTGCAATCAGTTCCCTCCTCAGACTCCTCTCCTCTCATTCCGCTGCCTATCAGGGAGAAGAGCCTGCCCCCCACCTTGCTCCAAGTTCCTTTCAGGTAGTTGTAGAGGGGAATGAGGTCTCCCTTCATCCTCCTCTTCTCCAGACTAAACAACCTCATTTCTCTCAGCTTCTCCTCATAAGACTTCTCCAGAGCCTTCACCAGCGTTCTTGCCCTTCTCTGGCCATATTCCAGCACCTTCGTGTCTCTTTTAGTTTAAGACTAGTCCTTGCACCTTCCTTGGAAGATATTGCACTATGAAAATTATGGAGCAGAACATGACAAGAAAGTATTATTCTCACTCCTCCAACTAACTCCTTCAACTACTTAATAATTAACTATATGACCTCTGTTTAGAAGTAAAGCCATGCGAATTAATGCATAATTCAATAGATTATTTCGCCTGTAATATGACTATGTTAGATAGTGTAAATTTAGGAAGTATGAAGATTGAGTGTGGATAAAATGTTCCACGTACATCATGAGAAGCATTACAAAAGCACTTCCTAGCAAATGTCTTCTCTCATTCATTTTATGGCACTTTGCATCACTATGTAATTAGGTATAATTGCTTGAAAAAACACTTAGGCTTCTGGCCCCTTGAGATGCAGCTTAGTCAGAGAGACACAAGAAAGGGTCAGTATTTGAATAAGGAATGAAATTTTCTGCACTAGTAGAGTATGTTCCTTGCAAGGGGAAATATTTCTGCCACACTTCATGCAGGAGGGCTCATCCTAGTGGTCTACATCCTACATAATTTTAAGCCAAACTTGAAATATTTTCTGTTGCTTCCTGCTTTAAAAAAAAAATGGATCAATTAAAACACACAAATATCTTCTTTCAAAATTTTGAAAGTGGTTAAAAAACCTAGTTCTTCACAATGTCAAAATGAATAAAGCAAGGTAGAAACATCGTAAAGTCAGTCAGGGTTGGAAGGGACCACAAAGATCATCTAGTTCCAACCCCACTGCAATGGGCAGGGACACCTCCCACTAGATCAGCTTGCTGAAGGGCTCATCCAGCCTTGTTTTCAACACTTCCAGGGATGAGGTGTCCACAACTTCTCTGGGCAACCCATTCCATTTTGTCACCACCCTCACAGTAAGAAAAAGTAAAGAACTTATTTACTTTACTACTCATATTAAGAACTACTACTTCTTTACTACTATTGCTACTTTACTGCTCTTCTTTACTCTGAGGGTGGTGAGACACTACCACGGAGGAAAAGGTGGAGTTAGATTCCTCTGGGTGCAGGATTGTTATGGGACTGTGGATGGTCTAACATTCTTGAATTCTACTCTGGTGGGTTAGACAGACAGACATGCATTTAGCCTTACTTGTCAACTACTGCAACCTAACATGTTGTGTTAATTGAAGATTGTACTTTTTCACTTTGGGTACACTTGCATGCACATAATTGACTCTCTCTGATAGTCTACTGAATCATTTCAGCTTTCATAGAATCATAGAATCATAGAATCAGTCAGGGTTGGAAGGGACCTCAAGGATCATCTAGTTCCAACCCCCCTGCCATGGGCAGGGACACCTCACACTAGATCAGATTGCCCAGAGCCACATCCAGCCTGGCCTTAAAAAGCTCCAGGGATGAGGCTTCTACCACCTCCCTGGGCAACCTGTTCATGTGTCTCACCACCCTCATGGTGAAAAACTTCCTAACATCCAACCTGAATCTACCCATTTCTATTTTTTTTCCATTCCCCCTAGTCCTGTCATTACCTGATATCCTAAAAACTCCCTCCCCAGCTTTCTTGTAGGCCCCCTTCAGATACTGGAAAGCCACAATAATGTCTCCTCAGAGCCTTCCCTTCTCCAGACTGAATAACCCTGACTCAAAGCTTAGGGCAGTAAGAGAAGGTAGAGTCTTTTTTCTGTATGAATCCTTTCACAGGTCTGGACCATCTCATTAGTTAACTTTGCGCTTCTACAGTTATGAAAAGTGTCATGAGGTCTGAAGAAGTGCAATTGCTGATCACATTGTTCTCTGTGCCTTCACTCAAATGTCTTCAGTTATTTTGTAAAATCTGAACATAAAGACTAAAATGCATACAGCCTCCCTGAGATAAATGGCAACAAATGTTCTCTAGAACATGCTTTATTTGTCAGGTGCTCAGATGACACAGTGATTGGTGCCTGGTTAGACAAATGGGGGGTCTGTTATTTTTATCTGATCCTAAGCTTCTGATCTGAGGGCTATGAAGATGATTAAGGGACTGGAACATCTCTGTCTTATGAGAAAAGGCTGAGAGACCTGGGTTTGTTTAGACTAGAGAAGAGAAGGCTGAGAGGGGATCTGACCAATGTTTACAAATATCTGAAGGGTGGGTGTCAGGAGGAAGGGGCCAGTCTCTTTTCACTGGTGCTCAGTGATAAGATGAGGGGCAGCAGACACAAACTAGAACACAAGAAGTTCCACCTCAACATGAGGAGAAACATTTTACTGTAAGAGTGTTGGAGCCCAGAGAAGTCATGGAGTCTTCTTTTCTGGAGACTTTCCAAACCCAGGTGGACACGTTCCTGTGTGGCCTGTCCTAGATGATCCTGCTTTGGCAGGGGCATTGGACTGGATGATCTCTGGAGGTCCCTTACACCCCCTACCCTTCTGTGATTATAAGTTGGATCTTATAGTTTGAAAACTGATTTGACATCTGGTAGGACTGCTCAAACTGTAGACTTGAGGGAGGTTGCACAATTTTAGTCATGCATGTAGACAAAATATTGAACAGCAAGGGCAAAACTGTGGTCTCTATGAGGAATGGGAAATAGCATCAGAAGTCTAGACCAGATGTAGGCTGAATTTGTCCTGCTGTCTGGGTGATGGAGTAGTTAAAGGTGTCTGTTTCTGGCCTGCAGGAACCACCTAGATCTCCTCTGGGGAAAGAGAGTTGAGGCTGCACCTCTAATACTATGTTCAGTTTTGTGCCCCTAACTACAAGAAGTACATTGAGGTGCTTGAACATGTACAGAGGAGGGCAACAAAGCTGGTGAAGGGTCTAGAGAGCAGGTCTGGTGAGAAGCACCTGACTGGGGTTACTCAGTCTGGAGAAGAGAAGGCTGAGGAGAGACCTCATTGCTCTCTACAATTTCCTGAAAGGAGGTTGGAGAGAGGTAGTGGTAGGTCTCTTCTCCCTGGTGTCTGGTTATAGAATGAGAGGAAATGGCCTGCAATTGTGCCAGGGGAGGTTTAGTTTGGAGATTAGGAAAATTTCTTTGCTGCAAGAGTGGTCAGGCATTGGAACAGGCTGCCCAGGGAGGTGGTGGAGTCACTGTCCCTGGAGGTGTCCAAGGAGTGTGTGGCCATGGCACTTTGGGGCATGGTTTAATGGCTATGGTTTAATGGCTGATGGTTGAACTCAATGATCTTAGAGGTCTTTTCCAACCAAAACAAGTCTATGTTTCTATGAGTATACCGATGACAAAATGGGAAATGTGAAAAGTCCCTCATGGAGCACTTTGAAAGCTGCTTTGTCACAGCAGGGTGACATGGACATGAATAGAGACTGTTCTCTGACTTCAGATTCCAAGCAGTCATCGCCTTTATTGCATATTTTCACCTATGTGAGGTACAAATTAGTGACAAATACATTTGAAAGCTAGTCATTACCTCCATCAGTCAATTATTCAAAAGATGTTGCAGTGTGATTAGTTGCTCTCAGTTAATTATAGGAGCAATAATTAGCTAATAAAGGAGTACCATCACTCATATAATATTGATTTTCTTTGTTTTGGAGACACTCATTTAAGAAAAGTCCCTTGAATCTATATATTGAGAAAACACCCAATATTACTTTTCAAACAGCTTTATCAAGTTTGTGGGAAAAACTTTAATCTCCTTTATCTTTTTTTGTCCAAACTTCTACTTCTGCCATCTTCTCAGCACTGAGTGCTAATGAAAAGAAATCACAGTATGGTAGGGGTTGTAAGATACCTCTGGAGATTGTTGAGTTCAACTCCCCTGCAGGTTCACCTAAAGGTCATACAGGAACATGTCCAGGTGGGTTTTGAATGTCTTCAGAGATGGAGACTCCACCACCTCTCTGGGAAGCCTGTTTCAGTGCTTAAATTAAAGACATTTCTCCACCTAATAAATGAAAGAATTTCCTCCTAATAAATGTTTTCATATGTAGCATTAGTAGAGAATTTCCTTGAGAATGTCGAATGTCTCATAATTAAGCAACTTTAATCACTTCACCCCTGGACAGATTAAAACTGATGCCAAACACTGGCAAGGAAAGATGGGTATTGCAAAAGGTTGTATCTCATGCCTATAAAGAGACATTTTGCTCTGAAATTACAGGTGCAAGACCACAGGGTTTTATACTTCTCCTCCCCAAAATTAGCACCCAAGGCAGAACTCATGTTGCAGGCATTTTGCTTAAACAAAGTTCTGCTTGTTTGTTCCTTATATTTGCACTTTCTGCTCAGGACCTTCAGTCCCCGTGTGTTAAACCTTCACAGCTCAGTCATGTTCCCAAATTCTAAAAATGAAGACAAAAGGGCTGGATCCTTATGGATAAATCATAGATTCATAGAATGGTTTGGGCAGAAAGGGACCTTGAAAGTCATCTAGTTCCAACATCCCCTCTACCTGCCATGGGCAGGGACATCTCCCTCATCCAACCTGGCCTTGAACACCTCTAGGGAGGGGTCATCCATGACCTCCCTGAACAACCTGTTCCAGTGTCTCACCAACCTCACTGCAAAGAATTTCTTCCTAATATTCAGTCTAAATCTCTCCTTTCCAGCTTCAATCCATTCCCCCCTTGTCCTATCACTACAAGCCCTTGCACTAATTTTGCACCTTCCTCTCAAAAATTCTCACAAAAGATATTTCAAATGTATTTTTTTTGCATTTTATCAGAATCTCCTCAACAGATGCATATTGAGTTAGATACAAAACTCCATGCAGTTAGCATGGACTAGACAAATACTTACTACATAATGTACCCAGCTAATGGACATTAGGCCAGGCTCTCCAATAAAGATAAAAGAACATAAGGAAAGTGCAGGATGTGAAGAACTGAGCAAACAAAACCTCTGACATGTGAAAAGACAGAGGAGTGAGCCAAAAACAAGTCAAAAGATCTCTCTTTTGAAATCTTCTCTAATTGGCAAATGTCTTCTGTATCACCATGGTACTGCAGCACCAAGGAGAGACAGACACTACCTAAAGCAGCCAGCATCTGAACAATTCAGTAGATTTCAGGGCAAAGCAAATAATTTGAGTTCTGCTAGAAAATCACCCAAACTCCAGAACATTTCATAGGAAGCACATGTCATCTGATTCCTCTTAGAAGCACTATGAAGAGTCAGGAAAAAGGGAATTTTTAACCATTTCTCAGGGAATAACTGCATAAAATGCAGAAGATAATCAACTCACAGGTTTAACCTGAAAGAAAATTTTCCTCTGACATCGAGTGGCAAGAACACGTTTCAGGTGTTCCTGGTCCATGCTGTCTGTGCTCCTCCACATTATTTTGGTGTCCATTGGCAGAGCAAATGACAGGCTGGGTCCTTCAGGTGAGGAGCCTGAGACAACTTTTTCTATATCATTCCTGGTTTCCAGCATTTCTTCAGTCTTAGTTCAGGTTTGTGTGGCAAACACGGGACATTTCCTATGCTGAAGCTAATCTAGAAGAATGTCATGGATTAAGTTGAATCTGCTGCTGTTATTCACACCATGCTGCAGACGTGCCAAATGAAAGTCCTAACTGGAGCAAAGTATTTTGGGGATGGGACTTGAAGTTCAGATTGCATCATGGAAGGCTTTGTGTTCTGATTGCTGCTTCTGGTTTCTATATCCTTGAGAGTGCTTTCTTTTCTGCAGGCATGGTGGCAGAAAGAGTAGGAGTCAGGCAGCTGCTGGGTTTGGTGTTCTGTTTTATGCTGGTTTTGGTGGGTTTGTTTTGGTTTGGTTTTTCTCCCCTCCCTCTGTATTTCACTAAGCTTCTTCTGCAAGGAGGCTAAGATAAGGTAATCTTGCATTTTATTATTAGATTAATTAGATTAATCAGATTAATTAGATTATTAGCTAAGGTAATTACACATTATGCATTATGCTTATGATATTTTATGTTATGCTAAACTCCTTTCTCTATATCTCAGCTCTTGGTTGTGTGTGTTACTCTTCCCCTCACTTTTGTGTTGGGGGAACAGGTAGGTTAGCCCTTCTGCTAAACCCTTACATTCCTTTTTTTGACACCCAACCTGGAACACAAACCCATGACCCTGAGATTAAGAATCCCGTGGTCTACCAACTGAGCTAGCTGGGCTCAACCAGTAAGTTAAGTGAGTACAAGACACCTTTGGAGCCCAGTCACAGAATCACAGAATGATAGGTGTTGGAAAGGACCTCCAGAGATCATCCAGTCCAAGCCCCCTGCCAAAGCAGGACCACCTGCAGTAGGCTACACAGGAACATGCCCAGGTGCATTTAGAAAGTCTCCAGAGAAGGAGACTCCACAACTTCTCTGAGCAGCCTGTTCCAGGGCTCCAGAAACCTCACAGCAAAGAAGTTTTTCCTCACATTAAGATGGAACTTCTTGCATTCCAGTTTGTACCAGTTGCCCTTTGCCCCTTGTCCTATCACTGGGCACCACTGAAAAGAGACTGGCCCCTTCTTCTTGACACCCACCCTTCAGGTATTTGTAAACACTGCTCAGATCCTCTCCCAGTCTTCTCTTCTTCAGGCTAAACATCCGCAGGTCTCTCAGCCTTTCCTCATCAGACAGGGGTTCCAGTCCCTTCATCATCCTCATAGCCTCTGCTGGACTCTCTTCAGTCATTCCCTGTCCCTCTTGAACTGTGGACCCCAGAACTCGTGGCCTCATCAGGGCAGAGGAGAGGGGCAGGAGAACCTCCCTTGACCTGCTGGCAACACTCTTCGTAATGCACCCCAGGATATCATTTGCCTTGTTGGCCACAGGGACACATTTCTGTCCTATGGATAACTTATTGTCCACCAGGACTCCAAGTTCCTTCTCCATGGAGCTGCACTCCAAGAGCAGCATTCATGATAACTCATTTACTGTTGTTATCTAAATGTTTTTATCATCCTGGAAATACTTCAATGCGTTGATAAATTCTGGTTGTTGTAATAATTAATGCCGGAGAAAAGGTGTGTCTAGGAAGTGCTGTATATTTTTATGAAGGTAGCTGCTTATAGATGCAACCACAGGCATTCAGTAATCATCATCAAAAAGTCTGAATGCTAAATTCAGATCCAATGTCCCTATTGATTAACATGTCAAAAACTGCTACGGATTGTAAAAATCAGGGACATGCTGCAAGATTATGTACAGAGAATGCAAGTAAATGGCTTGCTCGGATTCAATTATTGTCCCTGGTGAAATTAGTTCACATAATTGTTCTGCCAAGTAGTTTTTTGCATCACAAGTTAGAAAAATGTGGGGAAACCTGTTAACCCCACTTGCCTGACCTGTTCCTGTCAAGAGCTATCTTTAGCTGTAGCTTCAGAAGCAACATACTGCATCAAGTCTACGCCCCCTTTCTAACATTATTATCCCTCCTGCTGTTTTAATTTATGCCTTTAATTTTGGTGTGCTGGGTGCAATATGGCTAATTGCTTGATAACTGTGCAACCTTACAAGTGAAATTTTTGCTTTTATAATTTGTGGCACATCAAGTGTAATAATGCACATTTAATTTCTCTAAAAAGATAATTTTGCTAATAGAATTATTTGAATCAAAATTTACACTTTAGGCAGGGTAACGTTCTCTACCTATTAATTTATATTAATCTACATCTGTAAGGAATTTTTAATAAGCTACATTAACCCAGGGCCAGGAAGGTCTGGAGAGAAGCAAAGGACTGACAGGTCTTAAATGGGAGGAAAAAGCTTCAGAGGTCTTTGTAGCAAAAGCTGTCAGAAGTGATCATAGAATCGTAGAATAGTTTGGGTTGAAATGGGCCTTAAAGATCATTTGGATCTTCTCCTTGCCATCTGGAGGGACACCTCTCACTAGACAACGCTGCTCAAGGCCTCATCCAACCTGGCCTTGAGCAGCTCCAAGGAAGGAGCATTGACAACCTCCCCAGGCAACCTGTTCCAGTGTCTCACCACCCTCATTGTAAAGAATTTCTTCCTAATATCCAGTTGAAATCTCCCTGCTTCTAGCCCCAAACCATTGCCCCTCAAACTATCACTACAAGTCCTTGTAAAAGTCCCTCCCTAACGTTCTTGTAGCCCCTTTCAGGTACTGGAATGCTGCGCTAAGGTCTCCCTGGAGCCTTCTCTTCTCCAGGCTGCACAGATCCAACTCCCATAGCCTGTTCCCACAGGGAAGGAGCTCCATCCCCCTGATCATCTTTGTGGCCTTCTCTGGACCCACACTAACAGTTCCATGCCCTTCTTATGCTGGGTGCCCCAGAACTGGACACAGTACTCCAGGTGGGGTCTCACAGAGCAGAGTACAGGGGCAGAATCACCTCCCTCGACCTGCTGGTCATGCTTCTCTTGATGCAGCTGCTGCAGCCTAGGACACAATTTGCTGTAGGTACTGAGTTTGGATAGAGGTAATGGTATTGCAGGTATTGAATTTGGATAGCTGCTACAAGATGCACTAACCAGCCCTGGTCACATGGGAGGATTTGGTCTTGTTATGCTTAGCTTATGGAGAATAAATAAGGAAGGAAAGAAAGAAGCTGCAGGTGAACAACTGTATTTCATGCAAGCATGGCTTTCAAGGTGCAAACATTCATGCATATGTGTCACCTCTCCAAAATGTGTGAGACCCAGGAAGGGCCAACGCCTTGTGAGACTGACCCTGGAGGAGCCAGCACCCAGTGCAACAGGGAAACCAGCCTCTTCCAAGAGCCTGGAAAGGCATCTGTATGGAAAGCAAGAGAGGAACACCACCTCCCCCAGCCCCAGAGAAGTGCAATTGATTTTTAAGGCCACTCATTAAGCACCAGTTGGGTGTGAGGGTTTGGAGATGGTTCAAACGAGATAAGGCACAGTGCCTACTCTTCTCTGGTGCCCTGACATCCTCCTGCCAGACAAAGTTTGATTCAGCATTTGAGCAGCATCCACAAGAGCATTTCTGACCAATAATGAAGCTTTTGGAGCTGGGGGGGCATACTGAGGCCAGGCTACCGAGGGGCATTGCTGAGGATCCAGGGAGATGCACACTCAGGCCATTCTATGCCCCCCAAATCCTTTGCACACAGCTGAAGTACCCCAACAGGTGCTTCAGGGTCTTTGCTTTTCAGGGATGGACATCAAAATTAATTTTCCTGGAAAACTTTGGATTCTTGGTGCACTGAGAACTCTGCTTGCAGCTGGGAAAGCCATGCCTCCAGCTCTTGCATTCAGTCGACAAGAGCCCTGCACAAATGAGGTGTTAGAACAGTACAGCACTGTTCTCTGTACTTCATTTTGGAAGAAATGTGGCCAGGTTTCTAAAAAAAGGAATGTGATCCCTCTCTCTTCCCACAGTAAACTTCTCTACCTCTTCCATGCACTGCTCAGTGATAGTCTCCTCTGGAGACTTTAAAAACCTGCTTGGATGTGTTGCTGTTCAACCTGCCCTAGGTGACCCTGCTTCAGCAGAGGAGATCGTATGGAGGTCCTTTCCAAACCCTACCATTCTGTGATTCCACAAAAGGCTGACCATTGGTCCCTGAGCACATTCCAGCACACTGAAGACACTTTGCTTTTAAGATTGCACTGTTGAGGGTTTCCAGTTTTGATTGGGGTGCTGGTGAATGAGAAGCTGAATATGAGCCAGCAACCCAGGAAGCCAATGACATACTGGACTGCATCAAAAGCAGCATGGCCAGCAAGTCAAGAGAGATGATTCTGCCATTCTACTCTGCTTTGGTACCTGAAGTACTGTGTCCAGCTCTGGGGCCCCTCAACACAAGGACATGAACCTGCTTTAGAGAGTTTTGAGGAGGGTCACAAAGATGATCAGAGGGCTGGAACACTTTGCCTGTGAAGACAGACTGGGAGAGCTGGGGCTGTTCAGCCTGGAGAAGAGAAGGGTCCAGGGAGACCTTAGAGCAGCCTTCCAGTACCTGAAGGGGACCTATAGGAAGGCTGGGTAGGAACTGTTTAGAAGGGCTTGTAGCAATAGGACAAGGCAGAATGGTTTGAAATTAGAGCAGGGTAGAGTTAGGTTTGATATTAGGAGAAAGTTTTTCATAATGAAGCTAGTGAAATACTGGAACAGGTTGCCCAAAGACGTGGTGGAGGCCCCGTCCCTGAAGACATTCAAGGTCAAACTTGATGGAGCCCTGAGCAACATAGTTGGAGATGTCCCTGCTCCCTGCAGAGTGATTGGACAAGATGATTTTTGAGGGTCCCTTCCAATGTGATGGATTCTGTGATTCTGTTTCTTGCATTTGTAGTAGATCCCTAGCCTTGGAATGAGGAAACTATTGCATATCATTTGTGAGCTGCTTAAGAAAGGGAAGTATGGTAAATGAAATTTCCTGAAGGTGGTGGCTTTCATACTAGATTAATATGAAATACTATGATTAATATCTAGACTGTTGGTTCATATTTTCTTCCTTAATTATTTCAGGACTGTTTATTTTTTTTTTAATACACCATAACTATATTTATAAGTGCTAAAAGAGAAGGATTTGCAGCCTAGGAGCTTGAAAAACTATTTATCCATGGAAAGGTTGTGCTTATGAGCACCAGGGTTTGCAAAACTCCTCTGTGTTTCTTCCCTTTACCTAAGTTCTCGTCTTCTTTCTCCCTCAGCACTAAGTTAATCAGGCACAGGTGATTTCAAGGTCACAAATAAAGAGACTTTTTTTCAGCATCTCTTGCTAGAAAAGATAAGGGGCTGAGGTCAGGTCTATTCATTTCACCAATGCTGGCTAACATTAATATCCAAACACTTTCTTGATTTCCTCTTCTAGGTGTGGGAAATAGCTTCAAAATCTTGAATATTGCAATGTGGGAGCTATTGCCTTTTAATGTGGATCTCTACAGGCCATCAATCTCTAACTAGCCCTACTACTTACTGAAACTGTGAGAGTTTCAAACAGGGATTATTGGGCCCTTCACTACAATAGAGATGTTGAGGTGTTGGAGTGTGTCCAGAAAAGAGCAACAAAACTGGTAAAGGGTCTAGAGAACAAGCCTTAGGAGGAGCAGCTGAGGCAACTGAGCTGGTATACTCTGGACAAGAGGAGGCTAAGAGGATACCTCACTCCCCTCTATAACTACCTGAAAGGAGGTTGAAGCGAGGTTAAGTTTCTTCTCCCTGATAGGTGGTAGAATGAGAGGAAATGGCCTGAAATTGTGCCAGGGGAGGTTTAGGTTGGAGACTAGGAAAAAATGATCTCCTGAAAGAGTGATCAGGCATTGGAACAGGCTTCCCAGGGAGGTGGTGGAGTCACTGTCCCTGGAGGTGTTCAGCGAATGTGTGGCCATGGCACTTTGGGACATGGTTTAATAGCCATGGTGGTGTTCGGTTGATGGTTGGACTCAACGATCGTGGAGGTCATTTCCAACCAAACAATTCAATGATTCTGTAGGCAAAAGATTCCCTGTCTTATGACTAACTCCTTGAGTTGTATGGTTCCACTTAACTTTCTCAATTCCTTGGGCCATCCACCACCACTGATTTTCAGGCATAACTCTTTGCTGACTTCATCAGGGAGTACTTAAAAAACATTATTGGAAGATATGGCCTCATACTTTTATGGAGTTATGTTACTTAATGGTGCCAGAATGTTTCTTTTTTCTTTTTTTGTGGTGTGCTCCTTTTTTTTTTCTTTTATTTTCCTTTGATAGCTTTAAATACAAAGTGCCTTGTAACTGTGGAAGGTTGTAGGAAATAAAAATTGCTATGCATCATCATGGAAAACACATATTGAGGCTATTTTTGCTTTCATCGCTGAGTATTGCAGAATAAACAGATTACAATAAACAGAATACAGAGAGGTGGTAGCATTATTATTATTATTATTATTTATACAGCACCATAAATGTGCATTCTGCTTAACAGACAAATAAAAGACATCTCAGGAGATCGCTTCAAGTTCAACTTCAGCATAAAGTACAACTTTCTCCTGAACATTTCTTTTTATTTCTCTCTTTTTTTTTCCCACAGCTGCAAAGAAAAAAGAGTTTCAGACTGGGGTGGATTAAATCAAGGAACTGAAATCCTTATCTAAGCTTAAAAAGAGAGTGATTTGATCACCTTGCTTCGATGTGTAGGCCAAAACTCATTCTCTGATAAAATTCCTCCTCACTACAGTGGAGGCCAGAGCTGAAACAGCATTCCCATCAAAGCTGTTGGAGTTCAGGAGAGCCCTGAACTTTAGAAAATTAAGTTTTTTTTAATGTTTTTAAAGGTGATGCCTCACTGTAGGTTGTAACACCTTACAAAAATTCTTGCAGAGTGTCAACCTCTACATTGAGCACAGCACTTGCTTTGAACTCCAACCCTGATCTTTCTTAAAATGTTATTCTTTTTTTGTCTTTTTTTTTTTTCCCCAAGAACATAAACACTGAAGTGGCCCAAGCTTAGAGAAGCTCTGTGAGGAAGGAAAACCTAGGAGATGGAATTGATTTAGAAACTGACTTACTCAGTTGGAGTACTTGTCTGAGTGATGAAAGACAACTGTGTAAGCCTGTCTCCCAAGGTGCCAAGAAAGTGCATGGACACTGCTTGCTGTTGGCCATAAACATGACCTGGGAGAAAGGAAAGAACCCAGTCCAGAGGAACAAAATATTCCAATCAACATAAGACAGACAGCATAAAAATAACATGTAACTGCAGGAGTGGGTCCAGAGCAGGCCACAAAGATGATCAGAGGGCTGAAGCACCTCCTCTATGGGGACAGGCTACAAGAGCTGAATCTCTTCAGCCAAGAGAAGAGAATGCTCCAGGGGGACCTGACAGTGGCTTTCCAGTGCCTGAAGTGGGCTACAAGGAAGCTGGGGAGGGACATTTTACAAGGTCTTGTAGTGGCAGGACAAGAGGGAATAGATCGAAGCTTAAGGAAAGTAGATTTAGACTGGATATTAGGAAAAATATGGTGCAGTAGACACTCTGGAGGGACCTTGACAGGCTGGAGAGGTGGGCCCATGACAACCTCGTGAGGTTCAACAAGACCAAATGCAAGGTCCTGCATCTGGGTTAGGGCAATCCCAAGCACCGATATAGGCTGGGCAGTGACTGGCTGGAGAGCAGCCCTGAAGAAAAGGACTTGGGGGTGCTGGTGGATGAGAAGCTCAACAGGAGCCAGCAGTGTGCACTTGCAGTCCAGAAAGCCAATCACATCCTGGGCTGCATCAAGAGAAGTGTGGCCAGCAGGTCGAGGGAGGTGATTCTCCCCCTCTGCTCTGCTCTGGTGAGACCCCACCTGGAGTACTGTGTCCAGTTCTGGAGCCCCTATTACAGGAGAGGTTTGGATGTGCTGGAACATGTCCAGAGAAGGGCCACGAGGATGATCAGAGGGCTGGAGCACCTCTCCTATGAGGAGAGACTGAGAGAGTTGGGGCTGTTCAGTCTGGAGAAGAGAAGGCTCCGAGGTGACCTTATGGTGGCCTTTCAGTATCTGAAGGGGTCTAGGGGGAATGGAGAAAAAGTAGAAATGAGTAGATTCAGACTGGATGTTAGGAGGCAGCTTTTCACCACGAAGGTGGTGAGACACTGGAACAGGTTGCCCAGGGAGGTGGTAGAAGCCCCATCCCTGGAGGTTTTTAAGGCCAGGCTGGATGTGGCTCTCAGCAACCTGATCTAGTGTGAGGTGTCCCTGCCTATGGCAGAGGGGTTGGAACTAGATGATCTTTAAGGTCCCTTTCAACCCAGCCCATTCTCTGAATCTATAAATTTAAAACATTTTCAAAGGAAATTGCACCAAAAAATATCAAGTAACACAATAAATTAATTAAAAATTATGCATTAAAAATGCAGATTTTAATTAAATCTGTGTTTGTCTATTTTATTATTTACATATTTCAGAAGGAAGAAAGAATATTTGTCAGAAACATTTGTAAATAGCAAAGCAATAAGAAACCCTGACAAGTGCCAAGTCTGTTAGAGACAAATCACAGCCAAGCTTTGGATGTAAAGTCAGGAAGGAACATGGATCTTAACATATCTGCAGCTAAGATCTTTGGCAAGAAGCAGTTTTTGTGTGCCAGAGGGACCTTCTCAGAGCAAAGTCTTTGTTTTATAGCTTAATTGTTAATATAAACCCACATTAATACCAGTATGGGGAGCAGATTTATCTGAATTTAATCTCAGAGCAAATTGGATAGTGCTTCTAAGTAGCCTATCACCTGACCAAAAGGAACAAATTTATAGTATGGTTCCTCTCACCTTGAAGTCAATATCTGATTAATTATACAATCATAGAATGCTTGGCTTGGAAATGGAAACAGACCTTGAAGGTCATCTACCTCCAACCCCACTGCCGTGGGAAGGGACAACTTCCACCACAACAGGTTGCTCAAGGCTGTGTCCAACTTGGCCTTAAACACCTCCACCTGTGAAGATGTCTCTCTCCCATGTGCAACTGTTGGGGCACTGAACACTTACTGCAACAACAAACAATGCAAAATAGTGCACTGATAAGAAGATTGCCCTAAACATTCAACTTTTCATCCTTACATAAAGACAAATCCAAGTCAGAACTTGGGTTTCTTAGGAAAGGACCTCCACACGCAAATATGGAGAGTAGGTCCCCAGAGCCATCTTTTTATGTTGGCTATTCATCATACTTGTTGCTTCACCTGGATGGCCCAGCAATGCTGGGTCATAATGTCTGGCTTTTTTGGTAGGTCCTCTAAAAATGAAATAATGCTATTCCTTCTCATCTTCATTAGCTATGGATTCCTGAAATCCCAGCTAAGCGGTGACAGAGGGCAAACCTCAATATCTTCCACACCTGTACCAAAGAACAGGAGTACTGTGTTTTTTTTTTCTGTACAAGAGTGTGTTTTCAGCATAGAATCACAGAATGGTAGGGGTTGGAAGGGACCTCTGGAGATCAGTGAGTTCAATCTGTCTTCCACACCACCTAGGGCAGGTCACACAGGAATGCACTCAGGTGGGTTTGGAAAGTCTTCAGAGGAGACAATTTCTCTGGGCAGCCTGGTCCAGGGCTCTGGCACCCTCACCACAAAGTTTTTACTCACATTGAGGTGGAACTTCTTGGGTTCCAGTTTGCGTCCATTGCCCCTTGACCTATTACTGGGCACCAGTAAAAAGAGAATGGCCTCTTCTTCTTGACACCCACCCTTCAGATATTTGTAAGAATTGATCAAATGTTTTCTCAGTCTTCTCTTCTTCAGGCTAAACAGCCCCAGGTCTATTAGCCTTTCCTCATAAGACAGATGTTCTAGTCTCTTCATCATACTCAGAGCCCAAAAGACTCTCTCTAGTAGTTCCCTGTCCCTCTTCAAGTGGGGAGCCCAGAACTGGATGCAATACTCCAGATGAAGCCTCACTAAGTCAGAATAGAGGGGCAGGAGAACTTCCTTTAACCTGCTGGCCACACCTTTCTTAGTGCACTCCAGGATATCATTGGCTTTCGTGGTCACAATGGCACATTGCTGTCCCATGAATAACTTATAGTCCACCAGGACTCCAAGGTTCTTCTCTGTGGAGATGCTTTCCAGCAGATCACCCTCTCATCTGTACTGGTACATGGTGTTGTTCCTCCCCAGGTGCAGCATCCATGTCCTGAACACTCCATAAACTGTAGGAATAAACAGAGGATGCTGCATTGCAGAGCTCCAAAGAAAGCTGTGCTTGTCTTTAAGTCATGAACAGAAAATTGATTTGTGAAGTCTGTACTGAATGCTTCATTTTCAGCAGGAACATGTGTAAGCCTATTTTTTAAGAAATTGAATAAAAAAGGGCCAAAGCTATATAATTCTTATACCCAACCAAGTAAAACCTAACACACTTTCAGGAAAATATGAATGGTAACAAAAATGTTCTAACACTGCATTATATTGTCAGTTTGCAAAACTGATTGACTGGTAATGTGCATAACTGCAGATCTGTATGGATAATAACATTTGTTTCTCAATTGTTTATCTGTAATATAGAATCATAGAATTGTTTCAGTTGGAAGAGTCCTCTAAGATCATCGAGTCAGACTGTCAGTGTCATACCACCATGGCCATTAAACCATGTCCCAAAGTGCCTTGCACACACATTTCTTGAACACCTCCAGGGATGGTGACTCCAGCACAGATTCACAGAATCACAGAATTAAACAGGTTGGAAAAGACCTTCAAGATCATCTAGTCCATCCTGTCAGCCAGCACCATCTAATCAACTAATCCATGGCACTAAGTGCCTCATCCAGTCTGATTTTAAACACATCCAGGGATGGTGACTCCACCACCTCCCTGGACAGCCCATTCCAATGGGCAATCACTCGTTCTGTGAAGAATTTCTTCCTAACATCCAGCCTAAACCTCCCCTGGTGCAGCTTGAGACTGTGTCCTCTCGTTCTGTCACTGGTTGCCTGGGAGAAGAGACCAACCCCCACCTGGCTACAGCCTCCCTTCAGGCAGTTGTAGACAGCAATGAGGTCACCCCTGAGCCTCCTCTTCTCCAGCCTGAACAACCCCAGCTCCCTCAGCCTCTCCTCATAGGGTACCTCCCTGGGCAACCTGTTCCAGTGCCTGACCACTATTTCCTTACAGAAATTTTTTGTAATATTCAACTTAAACCTTCCCTGGGACAATTTCAGACTATTTCCTCTCATTCTATCACCTGATACTGGGGAAAAGAGACTGCCTCCATCCCTCACTGCAAATTCCTTTCAGTGATTTGTAGAGAGCAATAAGGTCTCCTCTCAGCCTGCTCTTCTCCAGACTAAACCACTCCAGTTCCCTCAGCCACTCTTCATAAGACTTGTTTTCTGGACCCTTCACCAGCTTTGCTTCCCTTCTCTGACACCCTTCAGCAACCTAATGTCCTTCTTGCAGTGAGGGCCCAAAACCTAACACAAACTGAACAGCTGTGGCCACGTTAGAGTGTAGAAGTTTTTTTTTTCTGCTATTTTCATCAGGGGTTAGGAAACAACTGTGCTGGAAAAAAGTCTTGATTCTTGTGGGTTCAGTAGGATGTCTGTGGTTTGTCATTGCTGAAGTGGGATTTCCTTGATGGTTTAAAATACCTATAAGCAAATGGCACAAGCCTGATAGAAAGTTGTACAAAACTAAGCAGAAAATTTCTCTCCCAGGGATCAGAAAGCACTGAAGATAATTATGTTGAAATAGAGCCCACCTTCTGACATACTTTACAGTCATTCCCATTGTGACAACTGATTTCAAATACCTCCTTGAAAACAGTGTGGGATGGCGTCCAAGAAAGGGAGGGATCTGTTATACCTGGCTGACATTTAGTATCACAATCCAGTTTCTGAGCAAATGCTCTTGGATATAAGTCTTTTTTTGACCTGAAAAATAAGATCAGGAAGATTATAAAGCAATTCCATTAAGGGAAATAAAAATTGACCTGAAAGTTTTGGTTTAGAAGTCTCAGTCAACAAATAACCACTAAATCAAAAAAACAGTCCCTAAAGCTGTTTGAAAGCCTAAGACAAAATTTCTGTCTAAGGGCTAAAGGAAATTCCCCAGTTGTCTATAGAATGGCATTCAAGTAGTGTTTCAAGTTCTCTTTCAGCTGGTTTCAAAACTGACTACTTCAGATCTGCTTTGCCTTGATAATCCTTCCAAAGACTATCCAGGAAGAGGTCTGGATGCTCTGAGGGTTTAGAGATAAAAAGAAGTCTCCAAAGTGGTCTTAATGCTAACTTCAGCTGCTTCTGGCCCTCTGCCAGCAAAGCACTTAAATCTCTTCTTCGCTTTGAAATTGGCTTGGCGATGTCAACAGGGCTTCTCTTCTATCTGCAGTTAAATGCCAGCAGTAATGATTATTTAGCTCTAACCCTTCTGCATCAAGGCTTGAAATACTCACAGTAGTCACTGTAAGGGAAGGTCTTGGTTTATGGCCTGAAATTGTGCTAAGGGAGGTTTAGATTGGATATTGGGAAAAAAATCCTTTCCTGAAAGAGTGGTCAGGCACTGGAACAGGTTGCAAAGGGAGGTGGTGGAGTCACTGATCCTGGAGGTGTTCAACATGTGGACATGGAAGTTTGGGACACAGTTTAATGGCCATGGTGGTCTTAGGTTGATGGCTGACCTCTGTGATCTTAGAGGTCTTTTCCAATGCAAACAATTCTATGATTCTATGATACTTTTCCTCCCAACAAACATCCTAGCATTTGACTTTCTGCATAGTGCTCCAGTTCATGCTCAACAGCTTCTCTGACCAAAGCTCTTCCCTCTCAATCTTGCCTCTGAACAGTCCCAGTAAACTCAATCAAACACCTTCGTGGTATCCACACAGATTTACTGCAAAAGCCTGTGCCCTGTTGCTGGGGAGAGCTGACCCTCAGTAAAGCCAGCATGGCTTTTACTAATTAGAGAACAACTCACCTTTGCTAGCTTTGCCCTTCCATTTCTCCCAGCAATCCTTTTCCTCTTAATAGATAAACATCTACGTGATGAAACAAAGACTAATCTTCTAGTGACCCTTGTTTGAGTAGAAATCTAACAGCCATCTTGCAAGCTGGAGAACTGTCCTTTTTTTTTTTTTTTCTTAGAACTTTATGAAAGCTAATTGGGAAGCGATCACAGTCCAGCACTTAACAGACTTTCACATTTCAATAGGAAACCTTTTTTTTTTTTTTTCCTTTTTCCCTCCCTGTGTTCAAGAGGCACATATTGGGTAATCTGCTCCTTTTCATAGCAGGTGGGTAGATTGATCTTGGCTAGAGAGAAGACTACCTGATATCACTTTCATTACCTACTTTTTATGAGAATAAATGTTTTATAAAAGTTCTGAAAAGACTTTCTCATGTCAGGGAGGATGAAACTTGGTTCTAGTACTCAAGATGCTTTAATTAGTTTTCCCTGAGACTTGTTTTCTCAGTTGTCTCACTACAACTGGACCAGTTTTATTACCCTGAAGAAATAATTTGCTCTTATTAAGACCAAGTACTCTGCTCAATAATTTAATATGTTACATTCATCTTGAATGTTAAAAGGCCTGAGCCAAAGTTCACTGAAATCAATGGAAAGTCTACTAAGAGCACCAGTGAGCTTTGGATCCTTTTAAGGGAGTTTAAGTCTGAAGGAACATCTATACCACAGTTGTTCTGTGTAGCATAGAATCATAGAATTGTTTGGGTTGGAAAAAACCTCTAAGATCATCAAGTCCAACCACTGACTTAACACCACCATGGCCAGTAAACCACATCCCAAAGTGCCATAGCCACAGATTTCTTGACCACCTCCAGGGATATCTGACTTGGGGATTCCTGGAGGGGTAATTATGGTGGTACAAGGCTGCGTGGGGCCAAAAAAGAAGTATTTCTACAACTCCTTGAGCAGGTGGGAATTTTTTTTAGTCTGAGCTGAGGGCTTTTTTTGCTGCCATGGTTACATTACTAGAAATACCTGCCCTAGTTCAGCTTAAATTTATCTTTCTTATGGTTACACAAGTTGAAGTCACTTTGGTATAGACATATTTACTTGCCCTAGAGGTTTCTTTTGCTACAGTGATATGATTTTATCCCTTCAGTCATAGATCTATCTCTGCCTAGTTTTGCTTCATCACTGCTTGGATCATGCTCCTGATCATCAGCCACAGTAGACAGTTTTCTCTACCAGTATTGTAATTTTTCAGTTACAATCTATTTTCTTACTTCATTACTTAAAAAGGTTTTGATATTCCTCCTTTTCTGATAGGTAAATTGTCTCCATGATACCCATGTTTCCCTGCTGGATCTGCTAATAGCAAGAAATTAATCCCTAGATGCCTTCTAGCATGGTTGAACACCATTTTATTGAAAAGTGAGCCAGAAAAAAACTTTTTACCTCTTTTCCTTAGAGATTGAACAGAAAAAAAAAAGCCATCCTAGAACTGCATTGATATTAGGGGGTATAAAAATTGTGTTGTGTGCAGGAAGCATTCTTTTCCTCCAAGTGACAGTCAAGCCCAAAGCTTAACAAACATAGTTTAGAAGTGTCCAGTGTGCTTCCTTATCAGTCTGAGAGTCATCATAGATTTATAGAATGGTTTGAGTTGGAAGGGACCTTAATGATCATCTAGTTCCAACCTCCCCAACACTGGCAGGGACACCAAGTTGCTCAAGGCCTGTCTTTGAACACCTCCAGGATACTGAGGATCTATTCTGATTCCAGAAAACAATTGAAATCCCACAATAAACACTTTAAAGATTCATTTAACAAGAGAGGAATTCCCTCATCATGTTCATTGATATTCAAGAGTGAGAAAATCTGATGTCTGGAATCAATCATATGTACTCAAGTTTAGTCTGTTTTTGTTATGTTCTTGTATGTCCACTTGAAAATCCTTCACCATTATGTATCTTTATGGGCCAGATCCAAAACTGGTGCAGAACAAGAAGGGGCTTTCAGTCTGATGTTCCTTGGATGAAGTTAAAAATTTGCTCTAACTTGTCTGTTGTATTCATTTACAGTAAGGCTGTTGAGACACTGGAAGAGGTTGCCCAGGAAAGTTGCAGATGCCCCCTCCCTTGAAGTGCTCAAGGGCATGTTGGTTGAGGCCTTGAGTAACTTGGTCTGGTGGAGGGTGATCTACCCCTGACAGGGGTGATCTTTAAGGTCTCTTCCAACCCGTTCTAGGAATGTATGAAGTTTCTGTAAAGCAGGTAAATTTGTGACCACATTTTCTTTGGCCTTAAATTTTATTACCTTTTTTTTTTAAATGTTTATGATAATTTGGAGTAATTTCTTCTAAGTTTCTTCACAAGTGTAGCAACTGCAAGTTTCTAAAGGAAAGCCTTGAATGAAGTGAGTGAGGCATAGAAGGCAACAATGGGTATCATGAAGCCTGCCATTATTTTTCAAGTCATGGTACTGGAAGCCTTCCACCTTCTGTGCCCACAGCTCATGGACTTCATGGGAAGTATTGCTATGACTTCTAAATGGAAGGAAAAATGAGGGAACAAATTGAGTGGTTATTAAGAATGGAGCTATTTTCCTGATGAAACATGACTCATGCTGACAGAGGAGATTCAAAACACTCTGCAGAGTTAATAGTCATAAGTAATATTTCACTAGTGATAAGTGATGCTTGAGAAGGATAAATCTTGAAGGGAAAGAAATTCTTCCTGAATTTGTTCAGACATGTTTGTATCTGTTTGGTTTTTTTTTTTTTTTTTTTCCCCTTGAATATCTTTGCCACACTTGTTTCTGTTAGAAAAAACATCTAAGATCATTGAGTCCAACCTTCAACCTAAGAACATTCTGGCCATTAAACCGTGTTCCAAAATGTCATGTCCACACATTTCTTGAGAGTTTTATTCCACACTCTTTGTACTTCTGGTTTTTTTTACTTCCAAATCATAGGGTGTTAGAGGTTGGAAGGGACCTCTAGAGATCATTGAGTCCAACCCTCCCAAATGTCCAAAGATATCCTCAATAAGTTTCACAGATGCTTGTGACAGAAGGAAAATTCATCATTCCAGGTTTTATTATAACTTCTGGGTGGGGAATTGTTTTCTAGACCCTCCTGTCCTTAACATTCTGACTAATTTCTCTCTGCCTCGTCCCTATTTCTTTCTCCACATCAGACTTTTGTGCTTTTCTTATTTGCTGACAGAAGTTCAGTCTGGGGAGTCAGAACACTTTGTTTCAGTTTGAGATGCTGTGGAAACTTCAGCTTGACAAAGAAAATTGAATGCTAGAATGCAAACAATGAAGGAACAAATGATTTTCACTTGTTTTTAAAATGTAAATGTAGCTGTAATGTTAACATATTAACGTTTACTTCCAAGCTACTTCAGAGGCTATTTCTATTGATATGAATGAACTGATTGAGTGAAGCACTCTGATACATCCAATTAATAAGGTATATAATCACTTTTCTCAAAGAATTAATTAATACAACAGTTGGCAGGCAGATTCTTAGCTTTCAAAATATCTGTTATGAAGGCAGGACCTCAGAAGCCAAAAGAGGCACAGGCAGACTTCATGTCTTATTATCTTTTCTTCTTTGGGAGGTTCAGAAACATGATGGTTTAAAAAAAGCTCTTGTCATGAATATGTGTAGGTGGAGACAGAATTTCAAGACTCATAGAATTGTTTCAGTTGGAAGATAAATTTAAGATCATCAAGTCCAACCTTCAACCTAACACCACCATGGCTATTAAAGAAGGCTGGAGTGAGTTGGGGATTAGTCTCTTCTCTCTAGTGTCAGGTGAATAGAAATGGTGTGAAATTGTGCCAGGGGGTGTTTAGGTAGTGTATTAGGAAAAATTTCTATCTTGAAAGGGTGGTCAGGCATTGGAAAAGGATGCCCAGGGAGATGGAGTCATCATCCCTGCAGGTGTTCAAGAAATACGTGGCAATGGCATTTTGGGACGTGATTTAATGGCCATGGTGGTGTTGATGGTTGGACTCAATGATCTTGTAGGTCTTTTCCAACTGGAACAATTCTATGATTCTATGATGGAGCCCTGCTCTCCTGGAGGTGTCTGAGCACCTGCCTGTCCATGGGAAGTGGTGAATGAACTCTTTGTTCTGCTTTGCTTGTGCATTCAGCTTTTTCTTTACCTATTATACTATCTGTATCTCAAGCCACAAGTTATCTTATTTCTATTTTTCTGATCCTCTCCCCTACCCTGCTGAGAAGGAATGAGAGAGCAGCTGTGTGGGGCTTATTTGCTGGCTAATGTTAAGCCATGACAGTGGTGCATCAAGCTATCATAGTTCCTTCTATGTATGCAAGTATATAACAATATAACTGTATTAAAGTAGCTTTTGCTGAACTTCTCAGCTTTTCCAGTGAGTTTTAAAAACAAATATCCTTGTTGATGTAATAAAAAAGAAGGATTTTGTTCTTACACTTTTTAAAACGTGAAGCATATGTTTGATATTCTTCATACAGTACTGGTTTTTAATGAGGTTAAAGGCTGGCACGAGGTGTCTTTTTCTTTCCTGATAGAAAGACAGAAGGAAAAATTAGTACTGTGAAAGAACACTACTTGCTTCTCTCATCATGATCTTTTTGTCTTCAAATCTGAACCCTGTATTATTTTCATCCTTGCTTTACTGAAATGTGGGGATAGGGGATACTCAGTTAGCAGGATCTGTCTCCAAGCACACTAAGGTGTGCTAAAAAGCCTTATGTGTGAGCTCCTGCAGTGAGTCTCTAAATCCTTAAGCTAATCTATTGTCCATCTTCTTCATACCCAATGCTCTGTTCTTCTCCCTTTTTTCCCTCTGTTTTCAAGCTGGACAATTCTATTTTCTGCTTCACCAAAATGAGAGTCAAAAGCCTTTGATTTATACCCTCAGTTCTCTCATTTACAGATAGTAACCATTGCAAAGATTTTTTGACTATCCATTCTGCTTTCAGGTAAGGTTAAAAGTGCTGTGGATCGTGACAGCTATGAAGCAGCAGAGGGCTCAGGAGAGATGCAAGAATGAGTCATGTGTCCTCCAGTGGCAAGTGGGGAGGAATTTGTATTCTAGAGTTGCAAGAGGTGCTTTTGTCCCCTTTTATTTAAAAACCAAGAGTTATTCCTGGGTGTTCTAGCCAACTAAATTGATCAGCAAAGCCATCAGTTTTAGGTCAAGTGGAAAGGAAATACGTTTTGAAGCTCTACCAAATGTACCTCATCCTTTCCAATATGAGGACAGCCACACTTCTGTCAGTGTTTCTCAAAGGTTGCTTCTTTTCCTTTCACCTCCAGGGCCTGCTTGAAGAAGCTGATGTTAGCTGAGGTGCCTAGAAAGTGAACACATCTCTTCACTTACACGCTCCTTGCCAAGCTAACTACTTCCAGCTTGAGGTCTCCAGAAGTGCAGAGTGCAAGCTGCCCTCTGACAGCAGGTGTATATGCTGTGAGTAGAATTCTACAAGCTTCTTATTGCAAAGCTGACAGCTTGTGCTGGAGCAGATACCAGTTGTGCCCAGCAACGAAGCTGAGGATAGTGTTTGATGCATGTACACTGGTTTATGTATGTGTGTGATACAAGCGCGAGTCCAGGCTGGGTCACACATTGATCAAGAGCAACCCTACAGAGAAGAACTTGGGGGTGTTGATGAGAAGCTTGACATGAGGCAGCAATGTGTGCTGGCATCCCAAAGAGCCAGCCACATCCTGGGCTGCTTCAGAAGAAATGGGGACAGAAGTTCAAGGCAGGCAATTTTGCCCCTTCACTCTGCTCTGGTGAAAGCTCATCTCTGGAACCCCAACATAAAAAAAGGACATGGTTCTGTAGGAGATGATCTAGAGGAGAGCCACAAAGATGATCAGAGGTCTGGAGCACCCCTCCTGCGAGGACAGACTGAGGGAGCTGGATCTGTTCAGCCTGAAGAAGACAAGGCTCTGGGGAGACCTTATTGTGGCCTTCCAGTACCTGACAGGGGCTCCATGAACTCATGACAGGAACTTTTGATAAGGGCCTATGGTGATAGGATGAGGGGAATTGTTTTAAACTAGAGCAGGGTATATTTAGATTGGACATTAGGAGGAAATTCTTTACAGTGAGAGTGGTGAGGCACTGGAACATGTTGAAAAGGGAAGCTGTGAATGCCCCCTCCCTGGAAGTGTTCAAGACCAGGCTGGATGAGGCTTTGAGCAACCTGGTCTACTAGAAGGCGTCCCTGCCCATGACAGTGGGGTTGGAACTGGGTAATCTTTAAGGTCTCTTCCAACAGAAGCCATTCTATGAATATGCTCAGGAAGTGCCAGCTTGGTGTTAAAGTGCAGGGTTGTTCTTTAGATCTTAGAAAATACTCAGAATAATATCAACAAGAAGCCTATGGGATTATCCAAACAAACACAATCCTTGGGGCATCACAAACAGCTTTGCATAAAAGATGTAGAATAGAAGAATATTTTTCTATACTGTTTGAACTTATTAACCAGAAAGCCTGACTAGAAATGTAAGGCATGACTGTGTACAACATGAGGCACAGATCAAATAAATGCTGCATGTTCTGAATTCCACAGGAAATGCCCCTCCAGAGAAGACCATTCACCAGCTTCAGGGAGAGTGCTGATTAAAACGAAAGAAGAAAATACAAAGACAGAAGTAGCAGAGAAAGTCAACGTATTCTGAACTGTCTGCTACCAATCAAGTTAGTACATTGCCCCTTATAAACTGGAAATTCAGTTTTCCCTCAGCAAAGCTGACTACATGAACTTTCCTAGTCTACTGCAATGGAAAGTTCAATCACCTCCAGAAAGCAAGTTGCAATCTCAGACAAATATCCCAGATCATTTTCAAAGCACTAGTCTGACTTATTTGAGGTGCAGCCTTATCAAAATCTTTGTCTCAAGGCATTTTAAGTTCTCAATGAGGTCTAAGTGTGTTATTTAAAACTGTAGTACTAGAGACCATGTGGATGTGGTAGATGTTCCATAATATCTGTCCTAAGGCTGCAAACCAGCAGGCTACTCCACCTGGCAAAAAAATAACAAATAATTTAAAAAAATAAAAATTCAAAGAGCCATTAAACTCAGGCCTCACTGAAGTGAAAAGGAAGAGAAGAACTCAAACCCACACCTGGAAAGAGAAGAATCACAGAATCACAACACAAGGTAAAAAGGGAGGAAGAAAATACTTAGAGGTCAAACAAAGAATAGCTTAGTCTGAGGATATCAAAACACACCATGATGAGATCCAGATACACAGAGCTGAAACTCTTCAAAGTCAGTGTGAGAAAACCACTTTCTTCCCTCTCGAAATATTGCCCACAAATCTATGAGGTATTTTCTCACACGCAGAGACTAGACCTTGGCAAACAGATGTAGGGTGTGTGGGGAGGGAGGGGGCCCAAACTGACAGCCTGAGTTGACTAGACAGCACCAGTTGACTAGAAGTAGTTCACTCACCTGCCACTTGCAATATCTTCCACCCAGAAGGTGCTTCACATGAAAGCAAATGAGGTGTTAGCTGACATAAGCGGTGCAGAGGTCACTGCTGATGAAAGACTAGTGAGCAGGAATTCAAAGGAGCAGCTTGACAGGAATGCAATGGTGTGACAGGAGCTGAGCATGCTGCCTGCATCTATTCCTGAAAAAGAGGACAGAGAGAGGTGAAGAGGCACTGCTCTTTTGCATATAACCCAAGGAAAGAGGACTCAGCCAAGGAGGGCTGAAGAAATCAAAGGATAGTTGTCCAAAAGAGATGACAGTGGCAATGTGCTTTCTGCTGAGCTTTGTCCAACCATTTGCTGAGGTCAGGAGGCCCCAGGATGGCAGTCCCATAGCTGTGGTCCCACATGACACCTTGTGTGCTGGCACAGGAGGCTCATCAGATCTTTAATCACAACTCATAAGAACAGAAATCACATTACCATAGGAAGGAAAACTGCTACTCAAACACATGTAATTTCTGGAAACCAGGGGAAGCAGCAGTGTGAAGGGCTTGGAGCACCTCTCCCATGAAGACAAGCTGAAAGAATTTGGGGGTCTTTGGCCTGGAGAAGAGAAGGCTCTGGTCAGACCTGATAACTACATTTCAGTATCTGAAGGGAATCTGCAGAAAGGCTGAGGAGGGACTGTTTAGAAGGGTTTGTAGTGATAGGACGAGGGGCAATGGTTCGAAACCGGAGCAGGGTAGCTTTAGGTTGGGCGTTACGGGAGAGTTCCTCACAATGAGGGTGATGAAATACTGAAACAGGCTGCCCAGGGATGTGGTTGAGGCCCCGTCTGTGAAGATATTCAAGGTCAGACTTGATGTGGCCCTGGGCAGCCTGCTGTAGCTGGAGGTGTGCCTGCTGACTGCAGGGGAATTCGACAAGATGCCCTTCAAGGGTCCCTTCCAACCCAGCACAATCTCTGAATCTGTGAAACGCTTAAGCACACTTTAGATCAAGTAAATCTTAGGTCTGCTTCAAAGGTTTTCTGTCACTTTTATTTAATGACAGAAAACAGGGATTTCAGTTAGTTTATATATTCATTAAAAAAAAAAAGGGAAAAAAACCCTTCCTATTTTGAAGGGGATGATTAGAAGAATCTGAAAATTTTTCTGTAATGGAAGACTGCAAACACTTCTTGATTGCTCTTCATGTTGTGTCAACGCCAAAATTTCCTCTGTCGACTCCGTGATTGAGTGCAGAAATGAACCACAAGCCAATGAAACCTATTTTAAACAAAGCCTTGTCGTCAGCACTGCCAAAATTAAACTTTATCATTAAAATAATAAATATCAGTGATAAAAATATGCAAAAATTAGGAAAGATCTCTCTGTTATGGCCCAGGTCAGGGAAAATATGTGTCAAAATACCTGAATGACCTTTTGAAAATATTTTATGCTAAAAAAATTATCAAGCGTGAAACTGGAAATCATGTACTGCTCCTTAGTTAGTGTCATTGTGGAGAGATAAGAACCAAATCACTTGTTTTGAGGTCTGAAAAAGAATGTGGGCAATAAATATCAACTTTCTTTATTTCTTCTTACACAAGCAGCACAATATTTCAGCCTACAAATCTCAAGACAGCTTCAATTGTTACTAACAGCGCAATCTCATCTAAAAAGTGGGGATGTGAATGAAAGTGGGATATGATTTCTATCTTATCCTGAAGTCTATACAAAGAATAAGCCTTCACTTGATCTAGAAGAATAGCTTATGACTCCATGACTTGCATATCTTCCCTGTTGCTCACTTACTTAGACTGGATATTAGGAAAAATTTCTTCACTGCATGAGATACCAAGATTTTGGACAGGCTGTGTGGGGAAGTCACCATCCCTAGAGGTGTTTAAAAGACATTTGGATGAGGAGCTCAGGGACATGGTCAGACAGTTATGTACAAGGGGATGTTAGGTTATGCTTGGATTTGATGATCTTAAGGTCTTTTTCAACCATGGTATGATTCTATGATTTATGATTCTATGAAATCATGGTCCTGCTGCCAATTACATACATCATCATTACTCACCCAAAGAGCCTCACTAATCTGGGAGATGTTTCTTACTCTGTGTGTGTGTAGCTGGTGTTTAACCTCATCTGTGCCAGGTCATGGTGTGTGGTAGAACAGCACACACACCTCCAGGGATATCATGGAATTGTCAGACATGGCTTGAATTGGAAGGGACCTAAAAGATCATCCAGTTCCAACCCCCCCTGCCATAGGCAGGGACACCTCCCACTAGACCTGGTTGCTCAAAGCTTCATCTAGCCTGGTCTTGAACACTTCCAGGGATGAGGAGTCCACAGCTTCTCTGGGCAGCCCTTTCCAGTGTCTCACTACCTTCATAGTAAAGAACTTAATGTGTAAGCCCCTTTCAGTTTTGGTTGATTGGTTGGGGGATTTAATGTGCTTGTCCTTGTGCTTAGATTTGCTAACCCGTTCTTAGGCTTGATTTTGCTTGTATTGCCATTAAGCATCAACATATATAAAATTATTCAGGCACAGAAGTGTTCTCAGAGAAAGAGGCTGTTGCCATTTGATGGCTGTGACCATTTACAGGGAGGGAGCTATTACATGGGAGACAATTCCTTAAAAGACTAGAAAAAAGCAAGAAATGAATGTTGCAGTTATTCAAAAGCAGACCTGGACCTTGTTGAGGGAAAGAGAACTAAACCAAACCTCTGTAAAGAGCAGAGCTTTGTAGACTTACTATCTCTTGAGCTTTTACTGCTTGCCAACATTCTCTGCAGAGTAAGATTTAAATGAAAAGTGCCATTTTTGTCCTTTTCTGTTTGCAAAGATCCAGCCACTACTCTGACCCCACAAACTGATATGAAAAGAATCCAGTTTTGAGTCTTCCCAAGCACAGTGGATACATTTAGCTGCCAGAATACTATGTGCAGAGTTTGGTCCCCACAGTTGATGTCTGTTTCCAGTTACTGCACTAGATCTTCCTCCAGAATTTAAGTTCTTTATTATGAGGGATGGTAAGGCACTGTAACAGGCTGTCAGGAGAGGTTGCAGATGCCTCATCCCTGGAAGTGTTCAAGACCAGGATGAGACTTTGAGCAACCTGGTCTAGTGGGAGGTGCCCCTGCCCATGGCAGGGGGGTTGGAACTAGATGATCTTTTAGGTCCCTTCCAGCTCAAGCCATTCTGTGATTCTGTGACAAGGTCTGTCAGGGTGTTGACACTGAGCTCATTATCCTGGGATAGTGATGTACCACACAGTCACTTTTTTTCCTATAACTACCCATCTGAAATTTTGAGGTCCTCATTTTTTCATGTGCTGTGGACTTGCTACCTAGAAAATTAACTTATTTTTGGAAGAAAGTGTCACTCACTTTTCTGCAGGTGTAGGAGGTGTATTTTCCTATGCCACAGGTAATGTGAAAAATAGTGCTGGTTAATTGGGCAGCACTTGGATGGATGTCATGGAACAGGTTCCCCAGGGAGGTTATGGATGCCCCCTTCTCCGGAAGTGTTCAAGGCCAGGTTGGAGAGGGTCTTGAGGAACCTGGTCTTGTAGAAGATGTTGCTGCCTATGGCAGGGTGGTTGGAACTGGATGATCTTTAATGCCTCTTCCAATCCAAACCATTCTATCATTCTATGTGTTTTCCCACCCTCACTTTCTGCTGTCACTCTGCCTCTCAGGTTTTCATTTACACTGCACCAAATGGCAAGTTTGTGGGCCAGCCTGAAGAACCTAGGGAAAAATAGCCTTTGAAAATCTGGGCTTGGATCCTTCCTGCAGACTGTCCAACTGTTCCCATTTGGCTTTCTGTTCCAAATGCTGTTGCTGTGTACTTTTCATTTAGGGGTTTACATATGCTTCTGTTTTGCTCTGATTGGCAGCAGATACCTGACATTTGAATGAGAGAATCCCTTCTATCTAGGATTATTCCCATTGCTAAGTACTCTGGAGTCTACTGCCTGGGTAGTTTTTCTTGCTTTGGCCATGTAACAGCTAGTCCATGTATTTCGCTCTGGTTGCCTCATTTCTGGAAGTTTGCTTCAGACTTCATTGAGTTTATTGCCTGCACTGTGTCAAAATTGCATTTCATTATTACAATAATTTTATTAAAATAGTCCCTAAGCGCAACAGATTTTGCATGGTTGACTACAACTTTCCACAGAGTTCTACTTTATTTTGATATTGGTAAAATCCAACAGTAAAGCTGCTATTGTCAGCTAAGCTAATGCCTTTGTGAAGTGCTGCTGTGCTTTCCCAGTGCCTGCCATTTAGCTGTTGTCTCTTGGATGCTTTGTCTTGCAGATGGCACCAAGCTGAGTAGTACGGTTGATAAGACTGAAGGATGAGATACCATCTGGAGGGACCTAGACAGGCTGGAGAAGTGGGCTAAAGAGGCTCTCATGAGGTTCAATAAAGCAAAGTGCAAGGTCCTGCACCTGGCTCTGGGCAACCCTAGTTATCAGTCCAGGCTGGGGGATGATGATATTGAGAGCAGCCCCGCAGAAAAGGCCTCAGGGGTGCTGGCAGGTGAGAAGCTGGACATGAGCCAGCAATGTTCATCCTGGGCTGCATCAAAGGCAGTGTGGCCAGCAGTTTGAGAGAGGTGATTCTGCTACTCTGCTCTGGGGAGACCTTACCTAGAGCACTGTGTCCACCTCTGCAGCCCCAACACAAGGAAGACATATATATGCTGAAGGAAGCCCAGAGGAGGGCCACAAATATGATCAGAGGGCTGGAGTACCTCTCCTATGAAGACAGGATGAGGGAGTTAGGGTCGTTCAGGCTGGAAAAGGGAAGGCTTTGGGGAGACCTTATAGCTGGATTTCAGTATCTGAAAGGGACCTACAGGAAGGCTGAGGAGGGACCATTTAGAAGTGTTTGTGGTGACAGGATGAGGGGCAATGGTTCAAAACTGGATTAGGGTAGATTTAGGTTGGATATTAGGAGTAAGTTCTTTACAATGAGAGTGGTGAAATGCTGAAATGGGTTACCCAGAGAGGTGCTGGAGGCCCCCTACCTGGAGACATTCAAGATCAAACTTGATGGGGCCCTGAGCAGCTTGATCTAGTTGAAGGTGTCCCTATTACTGCAGCATGATTGGACAAGATGACCTTTGAGGGTCCCTTCCAACCTGATGTATTCTGTGATCTTGACACTGGGTACATATTTCCTCTTGCATGCCAGCGATAAAACTTCCTTCTAATGCAGAGGAAACAGCATGAAGACTATCTGAAAATCCAGTTCTATATTTAGAGCTTCATGCATTCTTTATAAGTCCTGTGTTATCTTTTCTGATCTGAAAAGGAAAGCAATGAGCTTGGCCTTTATGCCATATATTAACTCCTAGGGTGTTAAATAGGAAAAGGAAATGTGTATGAGTCGATAAATGATCTTTAATATGTACAACATGCTGCTTACATTCCTCAGATCTATAGCAGAGATACTGTCTGATTTCTGTGTAGTGCAACAATCCCCAAGTTTGTATATTTTAATGCCAAGCTCACAGGGATGCTGTAATGAAATGTACATTCCTGAGAACTTTAAGAGCAAAGCAGGAGCAAGTCAAAGAGAAACTGGAAATGGCATTTAAGATTAGCAAGGTGTGATACTTTGCAGGGTTTTTGTGATTCTGTTGTGTTGTGATTCTTCACTGTTGTGAAGTAGAAGCAAAATGCAAATGTTCTAGCATTTGTGTTGATTCTGTTGATTTTTTTTTTTCTCATACACCCTATGGAGTATTTCAGACTTTGTCTCTCCTTTGTGTTGAATTTTTATAGGGAAAGGGGGAAAACGTGTGTACAGTAGTGTTTATCTTGGGTGTGAATGACTCCTCCTGAAGTATACCTATACTGGGAATCTCATTTTAACACTAGTGAAACTTTTTAGATAACCATGTCTGGGTATTTTTAATAGCTTTTGGTAATATCTTATCCCCTTCCACTCTAAATACATTTGGAACCACTTCAGGTTCTCTAGGGAAATGCTTTGAAGCAGAGCTGTGTGTGTAACAACTTCAGGTACTATCATAGAATCATTTAGGTTGGAAAAGACTTTCAAGATCATTCAGCCCAACCATTAATCCTACTCTACAAAGTTCACCACTAAGCCATATCCCCAAGCACCACATCCACATAGCTTTTAAACACCTCCAGGGAAGGTGACTCCTCCACCTCCCTGGGCAGCCTGTTCCAATGCCTGACAACCCTTTCAGTGAATTCTTTCTTCCTAATATCCAGACTAAACCAGCCCTGGTGCAGCTTGAGGCCATTCTGTCTTGTTCTAGCACTAGTTACTCAAGAGAAAAGACCAACATCCACCTCACAACAACCTCCCTTCAAGTAGCTGTAGAGAGCAATAAAGAAAAAAAGTAAATTAAAAACTTCAGATAAGAGAAGAAGTTCAAACCTCAGACTTCCCAATCTTCTACAGTTCACACTCACTGGTTTTGTTCCAGAAGTTCTATGGAGGGCTAAAAATATGCAAATTCCTTACCAAACTCACTGCAAAGAAAAGAGAACTGGGTTTGTTCAGCCTTGAGAAGAGAAGGCTTAGGGGAGATCTTATTACCATGCACCAGAACATCAAGGGTGGCTATCAGGAGGATGGAGACTCCCTTTTTATGAGGAGTCATCTCAAAGGACAAGGGGTTATGGGGACAAGTTACTCCTGGGGAGATTCCAGCTGGACTGCAGAAGAAAATGTTTCCCCATGAGAACAGTTAGATGTTGGAATCAGTTCCCAAGGGAAGCAGTGCATTTTCCTCCACTGGACAGTTTGAAGACTCAGCTTGACAGGGTGCTGGGCCAGCTCATTTCAACTACACTGTTACCTAGAAAGGTTGGACCAGATGATCCTTGGGGACCCTTCCAGCCTGGCATTCTGTGATGCTGTGAATTCATTTTGTTAGCTTTTTGAGACAAACAGAACAGCTTAATCAGTGAGTAGGGCTGGTGAGTTCAGTGGGAGGAAACCACACCATGACCTCCATTGTATAAGCACCATTGAAGTGAATAAACTGGCCAAATCCAGTGTTTGAAGCCCTACCTCAAGCAAACAGAATAAAACTATTAATGTAAACAGAAAAGTTATTTTTTTTAACAGGTCAGCATTGAGATTAATCAAAGAGCAGAACCTTATAAGGATAATTTTGCTTCCATATCTTGTAAAAAATATAGTTATGATAATGTATTCCTTTCCCAGGGACTGATTTCACAGCAGCTAGAAGTAATTACACATATCAGGTATTATTTTAAAAACTACTATTAGAAAAGGAGCTATATTAAACACTACACATTACCTGTGCTGTGATAAATTTTGGAGAAATATCTATTGTGACATCCTTTGAAGGGCAAACACTTGCAAATTTGTAAAGACTCAACTGTAAATTTACTTATAACATTGTTATTACTGGAACAGGTTGCCCAGACAAGTTGTGGATGCCCCCAGCATGGGCAGGGACTCCTTCCACTAGAGCAGGTTGCTCAAGGCCTTGTCCAACCTTGCCTTGAACACCTCCATGGAGGGGGCATCCACAACCTCCCTGGGCAACCTGTTCCAGTGTCTCACCACCCTTACTGTAAAGGCTTTCTCATATGCAGTCTAAACCTCCCCTCTTCCAGCTTAATGACACTGAACAACAATAACCAAGGATATGGAAGCAGAGACTCAATGATAGATGTATCCTCAAAGTATCTGCCATTTTTGCTCACCTGAGCTCAAATTATTTTTGAGACTCAGATCTGAATGGCTGAGTGTCACTGGTGCTGCTTTTAAGATAGATGCACTGCAGTGTGTCTGTCAGGCTTTCAGTGAGACTGCAGCTCTCTGCCTGGGAATGAGCCAGCTGCTATATCCCAGGCTTATGCCCATTGGGGTTTTCCAGGCTCGGAGGCACACACAGTGCATCCCGGGGCTATTTCTAAAATTATGACTTAGAATTTCTCTTCCCTCTCAGTCCTGTAATTGGATTGATACTAGTAAGATAACTACTTTTCAGGAAGGTCTAGCAACGTTTTTAGATGTGTTTTTAATTAATTTCTGGTTTATTATTCTAACATTGTGAGTGCAGTGAAGCAGAGTTTGACTGTATGGCAACAGGACTTTGTCCTGACTCGTAAATGGGTTTATTACTTGTCAGGTGAAAGGCTTTTAGATGTGGCATTTTGGGACATGGTCTCATTGTCATGGAAGTGTTGGATAGAAGGTTGGATTTGATGATCTTAGAGGTCTTTTCTAACCTCAATGATTCTATGATAAATGCCAGATTCCCCAGCATACACAGAGACGCTTCTATGATTCTGTGTTTATGTTCATGTTTTCATCTCTGTTCAACAAATCAATACTGGAGGAGTTTTCTGCCTCCATTTTAATTCTTAACTTTCATTGCTCCAGTTTGAAGCAGCATGGAGGAGCAAGGAAGAGACACTTAGCATTTGAGTTTTGGAACCAGCTCTTGTAAATCTCAACAGCCAGCCAGCAGCTGACATCTAATGAGAATGATCCTTTACTGCAAGCAGCCAAGTCCCTTCTTCTGGCTTCTGCCATTGCCAGCATGCTGCTCTAGAAAGACTCTCTGGGGCAAAAATAGGTTAGAAAATAGTAGCAGGAAGGGAAACAGTATTGGCTGCAAACCTGTCAACCCAAATCAGCTGTTAGCTTCCCTTCTTGCTTCCATATTAGCAGAAATACAAGCTAAAGATTTGAAAATGTGACTTCAGCCAATCTGATTGTATTTTTTCCTCCTTAAGTTAAAAAGTGCCATTATATTACTGATCTTTTGCTCTCCTGAGTTTCTAAAGTGAAAAAAAATGTCTTGTTTTTAATAGGCTGCAAATGTGATAGCATGTCTGTCATTTGTACCTGGTTTCCTTTCCCTCTCACTTTCCTCCTCACACCCCATTCAACTATATATAAAGGCCTTTTTCACATCAAGCACATGAGTGTTCTTAGTGTGGTCGAATTGTTAGTTGATTTTTTGTTGATGTTTTTGTTTGTTTGTTTGTTTGTTTGTTTGTTTTTTCAGGCACTATTAATTCTGCCTGCTGTTAAGCTTTCAACATAGGAAAACAGGACATAATCTTTAGATGTCTGGTATTTTAAAAAATTTTGATAAAAAAACAAAAGGGAAAGCTCCTGAGGGGTCAAGAAGAGAAGAGGGTGTCTGTATAGATATACATCTCTTGCTTCCTCTGTGAAACCCTCCATCTTGGGACTCCTTGCATCACTGCAAATCTGGAAGCATGTAATGTGACTTACTGGGCTTCCCATGATGTTTGGAGTTTTCCTTAGGCTCCATCTGTGGGAAGAAGGCCACTAAAACATGAAATTCAGCTGACTTTCCTTTTTATCTCAAAGCAAGTTACAAGTTACAAGCACATAGACTCATAGTTTTGTTTTGGTTGGAAAGGACTTCTAAGATCAAGTCCAACTATCAGTCCAATGCCACCATGGCCATTACACCATGTCCCAAAGTGCCATGTCCACACGTTTCTTGAACACCTCCTGGGATGGTGTCTCCACCACCTCCCAGGACATCCTGCTCCAATGCCTGACCACTCTTGCAGGAAAGAAATTGTTCCTAATATCCAACCTAAACCTGCCCTGGCACAATTTCAGGACATTTCCTCTCATTTTATCACCTGATACTAGAGACATCAACCCCCACCTCACTCCAACCTCCTTTCAGGGAGTTGTAGAGAATAATGAGGTCTCCCTTCAGCCTCCTCTTCTCCAGACTAAACAATCCCAGTTCCCTCAGCTACTCCTCACCAGTTCTATTCTCTAAACTCTTCACCATATTCTTTGCTCTTCTGATGACCTTCGAGGGTCCCTTCCAGCCCGATGCATTCTGTGATTCTGTGATTGCTTCAGATCTCGGTGAACAGCCTAAAATTATGGCACAGATGCATTCCACTCAGATGGAGACAGAAGGAAGATTGAAAATACAGTTAAAAACCCCCAAATATTCTGATTTTAACCTGATGTCTTGGTTGTCTTTCTTTCCACAAATTATTTTGGAGCACTTGTGTTTCACAGTCCTGAGCAGAGAGATAGGCACATTAGAAGGAAGTTCTTTGCAGTGAGAGCAGTGAAATGCTGTGACAAGTCGCCCAGAGATGTGGTGGGGCCCCCACCTCTGGAGGTATTCAAGGTCCCACTTGGTGGGCCCTGGGCAGCCTGATCTAGTTAAAGAAGCCCCTGCTCACTGCAGGGGTGGTTGGACAAGATGACCTTTGATGATCCCTTCTAACCCAATTCATTCTATCATCCTGTGATGTTTGAAAGATGTGATACACAAGAGACAGCCACAACTATGTACACACACCTCATATAAGGGGAAGCTGGCTGGAGGCCCTGCATTGTCTCTCTATTCAGCTGCCAAAAGGGATGAAATTCAGAGTAAAAGCTCAGATTTTTTTGGTTAAATCAATCCATTGCCACTACCCAATGCACCTTGTGCTCTCTTTTATTGCAGCACATTTCCCAGCAGTAGTTGATACCATAAATGTTCTATATGATCTTCTGGAGCTATGGGTGAAATATGGGCAGGCTAATCTTATTATCTTCACATTTCTCTACTTTGTTCTCTTCCATCAGGTATTTAACAACTCCTCAAATGTCTTTATAAAATAGATATTTTATATATATTGTGTAAGAAGGTAAAGGAATTTATTCTGGAGATGCTTAAATAAATGTGAATGAGTTAAGTGTAGTGTCAAGCTGAAGTGGATGCCTGAAATGAAGCTGCTGTACTAGGTACCTACCTGTGATTGAAGAAGTAGTGAAGGGTAGAAAGAAAGATTCCTAAGTACTTCCACTCCTGTGGAGAACAAGCCATTGTTCCATTTAGTGATGCAGTCTGCTAGCCCTGACACCAGGACCTGTAGACAACATCATAAATTAAAACCTACATTTGGGGAATAGGTGCAACAGGCCATAGAAGCAGGCTCTTCAGGCAACAGAAGCAAACCAGAGGAAGTAAATCATATTCAGTCTTTCACCCTTTCATAGGAACACATAAATGTTCCTAATATAGTCCTGGTAAGGTGCTTCAATGCAGTGAAAAAAAGATAATCAGTCCTATACAGTTGGTACAGATTCACAGAATGGCAGGGGTTGGAAGGGACCTCTGGAGACCATCTAGTCCAACACCCAATGCCTGACCAGAAGTAGCCTTTTATAGAGAGTTTCAAATATTGGTTTCTTGCTCATTAAAAAACCCAACCAACCAATCAAAACAAAACAAAAACAAAAAACAAACAAACAAACAAACAAACAAACCCCAAAAAACAAGTGCTGTTTAGACCAGAAGGGGTTGCTTCCTAGAGCAAGGTGTTTTAGTTGGTTTGCTTGTTTGTTTCCCCTGTATGAGGAAAAAAAAGCTGGTGTAGTCCAGAGAACAAGTTTTGTGGGGACCAGCTGAGGGAAATGGGATTGTTAAGTCTGGAGAAGAGGAGGCTGAAGGAAAACCTCATTGCTCTCTACAACTACCTAAAAAGAGGTTGAAGAGAGGAGGGAATTGGTCTCTTCTCACTAGTACCAGGTGACAGAACAAGAGGAAATGGCCTGAAATTGCACCAGGGGATGTTTAGGTTGGATTTTAGGAACAATTTCTTTCCTGCAGGAGTGGTAAGGCATTGAACAGGCTGCCCAGGGAGGTGGTGGCGTCACCATCCCTGAAAGTGTTCAAGAAATGGGTGGCTGTGGCACTTCGGGAAATGGTGGTGTTAGAGTGGTGGTTGGACTCAATGATCTTAGAGGTCTTTTCCGACCAAAACAATTCTGTGATTCTATAGCTTTAAATTCAGGAATGTTTTGGGGTCTCAGCCAGACTGGGGCTGTATTGCGTAAGGTCCAGTGCAGACAGGGAGTCTATGAGCAGTTACAGGCTTTGTAGTTTTAGTCTGAACATTTTTTATTTTCCTAAAAAAAAAAAAAAAAGCTGCTGCATAGAGATTACTGCCTGAAAAATCTCACTTTCTTTTTACAGGAGTATGTTTCTCACCCACAGCGCCTGGAAATGAAAGTCCTAAATGCTCCAGCACCAGAACACATATAAAAAGACTGCAAAATGAAATTGTCTGCTTTCATGGTGTTAAGTCAGTCCTGTGATTGATTGGGGAAAGCAGAGGGTGTGAGGAAGGGAAGATGTGATTCAGTTCAGAATACTGGAGTTGGGTAGAGCTGCAGATAGTTGTTCCTCCTTCCCACTCCAAAATTTAGCAATTTTTAGCAGACATCGCCGTAATCAGAACATCTGCAGCCACAGCATAAGCCAGTAAAAACTGGTTCTCTGAGATCAGCATCTGTAGGCTTCTGCATTGTGACAGAACACTGGCACCCAAGGATGTTCAGGGATATTTCACAGGCTGCAAAATGCAGTTGATGTCAGAGAATGGAAGGGGTTGAAAGGGACTTCTGGACATCATCGAGTTCAATGCCCCTGCCAAAGAAGGATAACCTAGGGTAGGCCACACAGGAATGTGCCCAGGTGGATTTGGAAAGTCTCCAAAGAAGGAGACTACTCTCTGGGCAGCCTGCTCCAGGGCTTCAGCAGCCTCACAACAAAAAACTTTTTCCTCATGTTGAGGTGGAACTTCCTGGGTTCCAGTTTGTATTCATTGCCTCTCACCTTATCACAGGACACCAGAGAAAAGATCCTGGCCTCTTGTTCCTGACACTCACCCTTAAGGTATTTGTGAGCATTGATCAGATCTCCTTTCAGCCTTCCCTTCTCCAGGCTAAACAGCCCCAGGTCTCACAGCCTTTCCTCATAAGAGAGATTACCATCATATTGGTGCATTCTAACTGCTGTTTTTTTCATGAGAGCTATTTCTTCAACATCCATCCTATTTTACTTTGGCTTGTGTTACAGCATTGATCTGTCACTCCTAGAACTCACAAAAGATCTAGACAAAGCCATTGCAGTTCACCATGTGAAACATTAACCCCTATTTCTAGTATAATCAAGACACAAATTAACTTGCAGTCACTCACAGTCCCCTTCATTTCAGCAGCTTGGCCTCTTTGAGTGCACAAATCAGCTTGATACCAGCCAATTTTTGCATGAGTGCACAGTTCCTGATGCTCATTCTCTACATTATTTCTACCACAGCAGTTCTCAGGCATGATGAGAGACTGATTTTCTTTAGTGCTTTGAAGTTGTGTTGCGTTGGTGTTTGCTAGACCTCTTGCTTCAATATTCAGGCCCCACAGTTCAGAAAGAAAAGGTTTCCAAGTGTTTTGCTTTCTAAGACACTCCTCTGGCCACTACACAGAAACATGTGAGTTATGGAGAGGCACCAAGCCAGGTCAGCTGATACAGATTCTCTTTAGCTAAGTCAGCGCTGGGGGAGGCTGGAGGTAGAAAAGTTATTTTTCACACAAATCCCCTTGTGGGGCTTATCTTGGAGTTAAACACTGTTATCTGAGCAACAAGGTTAATCCAGTAAATTAAGCTTGAAAAGACAAGATTTAGGTAAATGAAAGGACAAAGTAAGCTACAGCTAGCAAATGGAATGAAAAGGAGAGAAAACTCACTTCATCTTTTTTGGGAACTTATGGGTCATTGTTTAAAAGGAAAAAAAATATTAGTGTCTTTCAGATTTTCTTTAATTTCCCAGCTAAAGAAAATAGAATCATAATTTATGTTTCTAACAACATCATGGTTGGAGCCTTTCAGATTTTTTTTTGTTTGTTCATTTGTTTTTGTTCTTCTTGTTTGTTTGGTTTTGGGGCAGAAGGTTTTGGTTGGTTGGTTTGCTTTTCCTCCTTTTATCCTTCTACTATATTTCTCTGTTTTTTCACTCATCATTCCATATTTCCTCCTGGGCTGGAAAGCAATTGCTGCCCTTCAACATTATCAGTCAGTTTCTCAAATGTTGACCTCAATTTCTGTCTGTAAAGGTTCTTTAGTCTTTAGTACTGGCCTGAGCATTGTGTCTATAAGAATGGCCCCATAATACTACTTTCCACCTGTGATCCTCTCCAATGCTGCACTGAGAGAGCCATGAGGTTTTGGGTTGAAGCTGCTCAGGCTTCATGGGCCCAGGACACTGCAAAGAACATGAGGCAACTGTAGATCTGAACATGGCAACTTTTCTGTTTGCAGATCAGAATGAAAACAGGTAACAGCCAACACCTGCAGCGAGAAAGACGGACTGGAAAATATTCTTTTCATGCTTGTTTGTCCTAAGTTTCTTTTTGTTCTCCAGCCTTTCATTACCTATGCGTTTCCTTGTTGTCTTTTTGGATCAGCATAGCAAATTAAATATTGATCAGAGGATCTGATTTTTCACTCTCTTTCTCATTAGACTGGTAGAACTAGAGTTGCAGAGATCAAGAGGAGTATTCTAGCCGAGCAAATCACCTGATTCATGTAGTTTGGGTTAACAGATTGTCGGGTGCTGCCCTTCATCATGTTGTTGTTGTTAGACCAGGTTAATCAAAGCCTATGAGAAGGAGAGAACAACAGAGCATTCCTTCCCCTAGCATTCACTTCCCTTTACTGTCATTCAGCAGTTCAGGAACTTCCAGTGATGCAAGCAAACCAGTGCTGGGATCTAATCAAAATGCCCTTGGTTTCAGTGCAGTTATGTGCATGCTTAGCTTGCATGGGTGGGGTTGGAAACCACCACACTTGCTTGTAAAATGACTTTGGTATCTCAAAGGTCTGCTCTCTCAAATCCATCACCTGATGTCAAAGTAAGATTACATCCCTCCCTCCACAGCACAGCTACACCAGCTGGTGAGGCAATTCTGTTTGCTCTTACAGGACTACAAGCTACTTGAAGAGCCTTTTCCCCTTTCATGGGGCAAGGAGTGGCTGTTTGGTTTCTTAGCATCATGTTGGGGTGAAAAGAAGAGCTGTGTGTAGAGAAAGGAGCTTATTGTAACTCATGTTTGCACTGAAAATTTGGAAAGCACATTGCAAACAGGGACATCAAATATAAGCTGGATCAAATATGGTCTGAAGTCTGAAAAGTGTGGGAGAGAGATGACCTCCACCTTACTGGATGTTAGCATTGCTAGCAGGACAAGAATAACATCTGTTGTGCATAAACATCATGAGGGATGGAGAATGTTCTGGTTAAAAAAGGTGGTTTAGACAGATCTGGTTAAAAAGGCTTGTATTTTCCTATTTAAACACTGCATCATTTAATCTCTGATTATACCAGAAGTTTATCCATAGTGGACCAAACTACATTTTGGATCCTTCGCTTTTTCCTGAGGAAGTCATAAAAGATGTATTAGAGGCAAGCAAGAATAAAAATAATCCAAAAATTATGAGGTAAATCCTTTCATTCTGAAGTTGCCTTTTCAGGAGAAGAAGCTGAGGAACCTCTCTACAACTACCTCAAAGGAACAAGGTGGAGGTCTCTCTTTTCTCACATGCAACAAGTGACAGGACAAGAGGAAATGGCCTCAAGTTGTGCCAGGGGAGGTTCAGATTGGATATTAATAAAAATATCTTCACAGAAAGGGTTATCAAGCATTGGAACAGGCTGCCTGGGGAGGTGGTGGAGTCACCATCACTGGAGGTATTTAAAAGACACATGGGTGTGGTGGTGAGGGAGATGATTTAGTGGTAGTGGCTTAGCGGTAGTGGTGGGATTATGAGCTCCAGGTGAGCTGTTAGACTTGATGATCTCAAAGGTCTTTTCCAATCTCAACAGTTCTATGGTAAACATTAGAAATATTCTGTGTAACTTTCACATAGTCAGTGCACCAGAAAGGCTAAATCCTTGTGAAGTTAGGGTGGGACAGGACAAATAGCTGAGAAATGGCAGCAGAAAAAATTAATCTCTGTAAAACCACAGGTGTAAACCCTGGAATCAAAGTAAGAAAATATCATGAGACAGAGCGAGCTGTTAAAAAAACACAAGAAATGAATAATGGAATAATCTCAAAAGGACAGTGGTCTACATTTACATGGTCTGCACTTACATGCTTCAGTGACTGATATTGGTCACAAGGTTCTTCTAACCATCACAGCAGAGGTTAGCAGATACTTTCAAAGCATGCAGCAAATAAGCACAAAGACCTTGTACGGCTCTCCTGAGAAATGCTTCTAGTTCCTTGTATCGTGTCCCTTGAACCATTTTCTTAGCAAGGTCTAATTGGTGGGCATCACCTGGCAGTGTTTTCCCCATGGGACTATGAACCTACAGATTGTACATCTAATGATTTTGAAGGAGTCTCTGAAATGAGGAACTACCTGAGAATGGGTTCCAGACTGCTTCACTTGCCTTGTCTTACACCACCATCCTCTGTGTCAGCAAAGTTTAAAAAGAGTGAGCTAACTAATAAGGGGGACAAAAACAATGCAGATAGTCTGTTCAACTGAAAATAAATAGATCACAGAATCACAGAATAACAAAATGTTAGGGGTTGGAAGGGACCTCTGGAGATCATCAAGTCCCCTGGCAAAGCAGGATCACCTAGGGCAGGCCACACAGGAACATGTCCAGGTGGCGTTTGAAAGTCTCCAGAGAAGGAGATTCCACCACTTCTCTGGGCAGCTTGTTCCAGTGCTCTGGTGTCCAGGATAGGGGTCTTTTTTTTTTTGAAGTACAGAAGCATTGCTGTGAAAAATATTATGTTAGAACTGATTCTGCTTTCAGTCAAATCTGAAATGCCACCAACCTCTCAGTTTCAGTCTCTAGTTTAGAACTTCTGTGTTTAGGTGACAGAAGTGAAAAGCCACAAAGAGCACTGGTCTTTGAAGGCTTCTCAGTTTTACCTAATATAAGCAGACACAGCTGTCTCAGAATTTTTCTGTATCATCTGTACTTTTCTGTGCTTACGACAGGAAATTCCTTGAATATTACAAACACTGAAGTTATCTAGCTGCAAATAGCAGCTATTGTGGGCAACTGGCAAGTTTTCAAGTCTCTGCTGCACAACTTTTCCAAAATCTTAACCAGAACTCTATTCAGATTCAAATCATGATCAATGAGCAAAGTCAGTTCTTTTTAGCAGACAAATGAACATTTCTCATCCTATTCTCCCTTACCCTCAGCTTGAGAGCATCATTGTTCATCTGTTCCTTAGTTACAGGTAAATTTGATCATCTCTGTCACAGGCTATTGTGAAACTCTGACACATGCATGCTGCCAGTAAAACGTAGAAGAAAGCCACATCATTGCTGACATCAAAGGAGAACTGAAAGTAAATCTGCAAACCACAGTCCTCATTTTCAGAAGTTTTGGAAGCACTCCCACCTGTCTCAAACAAAGAGAGATGTGCACTGAGGACAGCAGGGTAACTCACAACCTTCAAGCCACCCACCTCCTCCAGGTACATCCAGGACAGCAGTGAAGGCACCAGACATGCCTGTCCTTGTTTATTGTCTCAGCCAAGTGCTGTGGAGTCAGAGAAGGCACAGACAAACTGTAGAGATGTTTAAATATGTTTTGGGTCTTGTTTTATTTCATGTTTTACCTGAGCACAGCCAGAGATTTCTACCCCTTTTCTGCAGTCAGGGCCTCAGTTTCTATCAACAGGGAAAGGCAATCATCTAGTCCTGCCCCAGTTGGATTGCACACTACGGAAAATGTGTTTAATTATGAAAAATTAAAAGACAAGAGGGATATGTTTAGACTAAGAATGTAGACGCTTTCTTGGCTAGGAGCAAAGCTGAACAAAAAGGGGTCAGAATCCTAGAACAATTATGAAGGATTTATTCAACATTTTAAAAATCTACATGTGTTTTCACTTAAAGCTCTTGGGAGGGTCATTGCAAAGATTAAGACTCCTGGCTGTTCACATTCATCTCTACCTCTGTTCCCCCTGCTTGCCACTTGAACATTAATATACAGACCACAGCAAAAGAAAACGTGTGTCAGGTGTGACAGATCAAGTGACACAAACGCTCAGTCACAAGAAACAAGCTTTAAAGTGATCAAGTACTCTGAGGCCTTTTAGTAAAATTTATTGGGTTTTATTTTGCACTGTTCAGGCCACAGAAGTTTCTCAGAGACTCTCTATTCTTGCTGTCAATGAGAAGTAAAACTTAACTTAATGAGATCATAGAATCATAGAATTCTTTGGGTTGCAGAAGACCCACGCTTGCAGGAGAGACTTTTTTGACTCGTGTCCAACCTAAACCTCCCTAGCACAATTTCAGACCATTTCCTCTCATTCTACCACCTGATACTAGGGAGGAGAGACCACCCCTTTCCCCCTGATCCCCCTGCCTGCCGAGTCCACCCTCCTTTCAGGGAGTTGTAGAAAGCAATGAGGTCTCCCCTAAGCCTGCTCTTCTCCACACTGCGGTTCCATCCGCTGCTCCTCACCAGATCTGTTCACCAGCTTTGTTCACCAGACCTTTCACCAGCTTAGCTGCTCTTCTGGGGACAAGCTCCAGCACCTCGATGTACTTCTTGTAGTGAGGGGCCCAAAATCAAACCCAGTATTTGAGGTGTGGCCTAACCAGTGTACAGGGTGCACAATCACTTCTCTGATCCTGCTGGCCACACATTGCTGATCCAAGCCCAGATGCTTTTGGCCTTTTTTGGCCACCTGGGCACACTGCTGGCTCATGTTAAGATGATTGTCAAACAGCATCCCCAGGTCCCTTCCTGCTGGGCAGCTTTTCAGCCACTCTGCCCCTGGAGCATTCATGGAGTTGTTGTGACCCCGCTGCAGGATCTGGCACTTGGGTTTGTTAAACCTGAAAGTGTATTTGCTTTAAGTCCTCTTGCATCACCCAAAAAAAAAAAAAAAAAGCAAGCAACCTTTTTTCCTCCAGTAATTTTCCTTTATTTATTTTTATTGCTTGGTTTTGTTTCTGCTTTCTTTTACTATACCATCTATGTGGGTTACACTTAATCTCCTCTTTAACTTTCTAAAGCCTCCATAATCCTTACCCTACCTTTCTGGAACACCACAACCCAGCAGTATAGTTAATCTGCAGATTTGAAAACGGGCCATTAGAACTATTCATCATGATGCCATCAGTGAGGCAGCACAGTTTAAACAAAAAGAGAGTGCAAATATATGCCACCCTGAATTGGATTAAATGTTGTTCTGTCTCAGTAACATAGGCTTCATGACCAATTTCCATGATAACAGAGGAAGACAAAAATGAGCAGAGAAGAAAACTGCAGTAAGGAAAGGGGGAGTCTTTGGATTTCTTCAGCCAAATCTTCCTCCTTTAGGAGGGATGATGCTTGTCTCATGGAGCTCTCAGGCTGCAGCTCACCTGTGGAGCAGGACAAGGATCAGGCTACCTACAGTTTACCTTTCCTAAAGAGCTATTATTACCATACAGCTACTTCAGGCTCTAAATAAAAAGGTCAAAGCTTTTAGCTGTAGCTGGGAGTTTGGAGGGCAGGGTGAGGTAGCTGGAGGCTCTAATTATTGTGTGAGAGCAATGTGACAGCGAGAGGAAGAGGGACCAAGGGGAGGGAACAGGATCCTGACGCATTAAGCGATCTTGCCACTCTGGACCTCAGAAAAAATGGGCTAAAGACTTAAACCTGCTTTCTGTGTGTTGAAGGGCTTTCTGTGCTAAGAAAGTGCTGTAAAAAAAAAATCCTTTTTTTTTTTGCTCATTAAATAAAATGAAATGCACACTTTTCTGAGCATCTTGCTGCTTGGCCCATGATGTGTGCAAACTCAAGATGGCCAAGGAGAATTTAACTTGATTTCAGATGCAGAAAGGAAGATTCATAAAGTCAGGAAAACAGGCATCTTGCAGCTGTTGTGAGATTTCATAGAATTATAGAATGCATCAGGTTAGAAGGTCAAAGGTCATCTTCTCCAACCCCCCTGCTGCAGTGAGCAGGGACAGCTCTAGCTAGAGCAGGCTACTCAGGGCTCCATCAAGTTTGACGTTCCACCACATCTCTGGGCAATCTGTTCCAGTATTTCGCTACCCTCATTGGGAAGAACTTCCTCCTAATGTTCAACCTAGATATACATTGCTCTAGTTTAACCCCAGTGCCATTGAATTTCACAAGATTTGTGGCAGCATTCTAAACATCAGACTTTCACCTCCCTACAAACACACCTATATTGCCAGCAGGTCTAGGGATGTGATTGTATTCTGGTACTCAGCACTGGTGAAGCCACACCTCAAGTACTGTGTTCAGTTTTGGGCCTCTCACTACAAGAAAGATATTGAGGTGCTGGAGCATGTTCAAACAAGAGCAACTAAGCTGCTGAAGGCTGCAGAACACAATTCCTGTGAGGAATGGCTGAGGGAACCAGGGTTGTTTCAGCCTGGATAAGAGAAGACTGAGGGGAGACCTAAACACCCTCTACAGCTGTCTCTAAGGAGGTTGGAGGAGGCTGGTCTCTTCTCACATGCAACGAATGACAGGACAGGAAAGAAACGACCTCAAGTTGTGTCAGAGGATATTCAAGTTGGATATTAGGAAAAATTTCTTCACAGAAAGGGTTAACAAGCATTGGAATGCACTGCCCATCCCTGCAGGTGTTTAAAAGACATGTGGATGTGGTGCTGAGGGCCATGGTTTAGTGCTAGTGGGTTAGTAGTGGTGGTGGGATTGTGAGATCTAGGTGGACTTAACGATCTCAAAGGTCTCTTCCAGCCTCAACAGTTTTATAATTGTGATTCTATATACTCTTGTAGTGTGTGCAGAAAACATAAGCAGTACCAAGGACACTGCTTTAATTGGTTATTGTAGCTGACAGAGCTACCTTCTGTTTCTTTAAGCTCTACACTTCAAGCCCCATAGAGTCAGGTAGTTCATCCACCCCTCAGCTCAAAGATGACTTTTACCATCTGTGTGCATTTAGTACAGCAGCTGCACCATATCGTAGTGGCATTGGAGTTTTTCCTGTAAGAATGTAGTGAGTGGCACAGCTCTAACTGCTAAGGAGAAAGAATAGGAAGAATAACCACGGTGTTGGTTTTGTCAGCCACACCTAGATAATCCCAACCTGTGAACTTTCTGTGTCATCTCTAGGAATGTAAGGCTCTGACAGAGAAAGCAAGAAGTAGATGCCAAAAGAGGTAGGTAATCATTTGGCATCAGACTCCTTCGGATTAAGCTTTGAGACAGAAAATGGACATTTTTGTGATAGTGGCATACAAACAGAAGGTTCCTTAAGGGAAATAAAAGTTGTTTGCAATCTTTTCACAGGTGACAATCCCATCTGCTTTGTGCTTTGTGCTCCACATGCTCATGTCAGTTGAATCTTCAGAAAGTAACAATTTAATGTAGAAATGGTTTCCTAGATATGAGTGGAGGAAAAAGAAATCAGTCCTCCATTAAATAATGGAACAACCGGTTCAACAAGGACAGGGACTTGCTGGAGAGGGTACAGCAAAGGGCTACAAAGATGGTAAGGGGACTAGAACATCTCGCTTATGAGGAAAGACTGAGAAAATTGGGTCTTTTTTAGTCTGGAAAATGGATCTCGTAAATGCTGATCAATACGTAAAGGGTGGGTGTCAGGAGGATGGGATCAGTCTTTTTTTCAGTGACAGGACAATGAGAACAAACTGACCATAAGAAGTTCCATCTAAAGATGAGAAGGAAATTCTCTAATGTAAGGGTGGTGGAGCACTGGAACAAGCTTCCCAGAGAGGTGGTGGAATCTCCATCTCTGGAGACATTCAAAACCTGCTTGGGCATGTTTCTTTATGACCTTCTCTAGGTGAACCAGTCTTGGCAAAGGGCTTGTACTCAGTCATCTCCAGAGGTCCCTTCCAATCTCTACCATTCTGTGAATCTGTGCAATGATTACAAACTGCATCACAGCAAAGGTGTTCAAGCAGCTTGTGGACATGACACTTTAAGACATATTTTAATGGCCATGGGTGGTGGGACTCAATGATCTTAGAGGTCTTTTCTAACTGAAACAATTCTATGATTCTAAGATTCAATGCCACACAGAAATTGGAATAGAAAGAACATATTTAATTTGAAGGATTTAGGAGAAGAAACTTGAAAGACTATATTGAAAAAAAAAAAATCTAGTATTACTGTTTTCATCCTTGCTTGCTTTGTACTGGACAGGAATCCATTAACATCAAGCAAGGCTTATTTCTAATCCCCTTTCTTAGCCCCAACCCTCAACTTGGGAGAATTTTTACTGAGGCAGAAACATGTCAATCACTTTGGTCAATTTAGCACAATAATAAACATGAAGTAAGGAAAAAAAGAACAGTGTCTACACATTTTGAAAGCTTGTCTAGATTATGAAGTTAGCTCAATGAAAAATCATCTCCAGCTTGTCTCCTAGGTCCAAGGGATATTCCTCATCTATAGTTTATTCATTTCCTGGCCTGATGACACATGCCTCCAGCATGTGGCAAATGGTAACAGGATTACATTTCACACATATTTCTTTGAGGTTTTGTTTCCTGAGTACTCCTCATGCTTCTGTAGCACGTTTCAGGCTAACAGCAAGTTCAGATGATCGCTGGATTTATCTGGAAGCTTGTGAAATAAATCAAGTGCTGTTTGTATGCAGCAAGATATGCAGCAATAGTTTTCATGATACTTTCTAGCTGACAAGGAGACAGTTAAGAAATTTCTGTTTGTTTTTTTTTTTTTTTAAGCTGTTCTCTAAGCTTATCTTGTAAATGGTAACACATTTTTACTTGACATCCAAAAGAACAATGTCACTGATTTGGAGAGAGCATCAGAAGTTCTTCTGAATTTTTATTATTATTGATGGCCTACTTTTCCTCTCTCTGCCTGCTCAGTGACCCTTCCTAATGAGGTTCAAAAAGAATAAGGGTAGAGTCCTGCACTGGGAGAGGGACAACACCATGCACCGGTATAGGTTAGAGGTTAATCTGCTGGAAAGGAGCTCCATTGGAGCCTAGGTGGACAGTAAGCTTACCCATGGGACAGCAATGTGCCCTTGTGGCCAGGAAAGCAAATGGTCTCCTAGTGTGCATTAAGAGTGTGGCCAGCAGGTCAAGGGAAGCTCTTCTGCCTCTCTACTCTGTCCTAGTGAGGGCTCATCTGGAGTATTCTGTTCACTTCTGGGTTCCCCAGTTCAAGAGGGACAGGGAACTACTATAGAGAGAGTCCTTTGGGCTCTGAGTATGATGCAGGGACTGGAACATCTGTCTTATGAGCAAAGGCTAAGAGATCTGGGACTGTTTAGCCTGAAGAAGAGAAGGCTGCAAGGGGATCTGATCAATATTTACAAGTATCTGAAGGGTGGGTATCCAGAACACATGGCCGATTTCTTTTTACTGATGTGCTGTGGTAGGACAAGTGGCAATGGACACAAACTGGAACACAAGAAATTCCACCTCGATGTGAGGAGAAACTTCTTTGTGGTGAGGATGCCGCATCCCTGGACCAGGCTGCCCAGAGAGATTGTGGAGTCTCCTCTGGAGAGTTTCAAGATCCATCTGGTCACATTCCTGTGTGACCTACCCTGGGTGATGCTGCTTTGGCAGGGCAGTTGGATTTGATGATCTCCAGAGGTTCCCTCCAACTGCTACCATTTTAGGATTCTATGATTTGATGATTGTGTGGACCTGCAGCAGGAATTTATACCTAGCTCTATAGATAAAGCAAATTATAGGAAACAGAAGCTGTGCAAACTCCCTCACACTCCCTAAAACATAGGGGTTTATGTTGCCATGCAATTAAGAAAGGTAAATTTTGAATAAGTACAGTAGCCAGGAAAAGTAAAACCATCATGAGTTTAGTTGAAGGCTTAGGTTCTCTCTCTCTAGTTGTAGCCCAGGTGCTGAGGTGATCAAAATTTTGGGAGGAAAAGCCCATGTGCAGCATGTACACATCCATGGCATCTTTTGGGGGCCAGAATGTAGAGAGGAAAAGATGAAGGAAGCCTGGATGGCTGCAGGCTCACATTTTCATTTTGAACAAATATGTGTGAGAGTTTAGACAGGGGTCTCTGTAGACCTCGATAACAGCATTTATCTGCTCAGCTTCAAAGCAAGCCACAGAAAGAGCTTGATGAAATCTGGTGCAATTGTCTCATAAAAGCAAAAAAAAAAAATCCATTTTGTGCTGGAAAATACTGATGGCTTGGTGAGTGTGGGCCTGAACAGTCCTTATATTGAGGCAAAATAAACATTTATAATTTCTGTGTTGAGTTCCTTGCTTTCTAACCATGAATGGTAGACACCATTGCGTGAGGAGTTAATCTGCACTCCCCCAGCCACAGTTCTGGACATATGTTTGTGAGCTAGCTCTGTTAGCAAGATAGCTCTCTGTAAATTATGCATTTATTTTGATTTGTTTGTTCTCTTTGGTTGAAGCAGTTGTCTGTAAATGCCATACCACCTGAACACTGAAATGGTCTAACAGTTTTTTACAAGGAGATGATGGTTATGCTTGAACTCAATGATCTTAAGGTCTTTTTCAACCAAAACAATTCTATCACTCTATGGTGGCAAACAAGTTAGGAATGCTTGTATGCAGGCAGATCCTTCTTGGTCTCTCCTCATCTCCCCTCATAAACAGCCTGTCTCCAGTTATCCATCCTAAGGCCACTAATTTTAAACAAATGGCTGACAGGTACTAAATAACCAGAGGAGCAGGAAAGGCTTTTGGAGATACCAAGTCCTTCCTGTATGCTGAACAGTACTGTGGTGTTTTTTGATGGTCATGAGCATGTCTGAGGTTTTCCTGAGCTCTGAAAGAGGCAAGTTTCGGAGGTTTCACAAGACCTGAATAAAGCAGACTGTACTCAAGGAGGTTTTATTTATTTTTCAAACAGAATGCATTTGTTTTGGAAGGGACCTCGAAGGTCATCTTGTCCAACTCCCTGTGCAGTGAGCAGAATCTTATAATGACAGGGGTTGGAAGGGATCTCTAGAGATCATTGAGTCCAGCCCCTTGCCAAAGCAGGATCAGCTTGGGCAGGCCACACAGGAGTGCATCCAGGCAGGTTTTGAAAGTCTTCAGAGAAGGAGGCTCTGCAACCTCTCTAGGCAGCCTGTCCCAGTGCTCTGTCACCCTCGCAGGTAAGAAGTTTCTCCTCATGTTGAGGTGGAACTTCCTATGTTCCAGGTTATACCTGCTGTTCCCTGTCCTGATACTGTACACCACTGAAAAGAGACTGACACCTTCGTATTTATAGCCACCCCTCAGATATTTATAGCCACCCATCAGGTATTTATAGACAGTAATAAAATCCTCTCTCAGCCTTCTCTTCTCAACACTAGATAGCCCCAGTCCTCTCAGTCTTTCTTCATAGAAGAGATGTTCAAGTCACTTAATCATCCTTATAGATTCTGTTGGAATCTCTCCTGCCTCTCTTGAACTGGAGACCCCAAAACTGGATACAGTATTCCAGGTGTGGTTTCACCAGGGCAGAGTTGAGGGGCAGGAGAACCTTCCTAGACCTGTTGGACACACTTTTCTTGATGCACCCCCAACTAGATCAGGTTGGTCATTTTAACCTTTCTAGCTATACCACTACTGATGCTGACACAACACCATCAGCTTGCTCTTTGCATTTTAATGTTAACTGTATATGCATCCTTTTTCATGGCTATTCAATTTCATCTACATTTGACTCCAGCCTTTTTTTTTTTTTTCATCCCTCTATCTCGATCTAGTTGCTAAATCAATGAGGTTCTCTTTAGATCCAGAGTCTTTGGAGATTAGCATGACTGAAGAAAAGATTATTTTATAAAGGGAAGGACGTATCATTGCACTTTTACAGTGAAATGCTGCCAAGGAACAAGCACAAAGAACACAGGGTAGCATATGTTTGGAAACCTTGGGATCTATATATACTGCAACTGGCAGTAACATTGACTTTTCTGTGAGCTCGCTGATAATTCTGAAGGTTTTGCACCCTGGCTCTAACATGGGCTGCAAAAGCCAAGCAAAGATGCTGAGGATGTTCATACCAGCTGAGGTAGCCATCAGCAAGGCTACTATTTCTGGCACCAAAAATAGCCATTTTGAAAGTTACTTGGCACATGCCACCACAGTGAGCTCCTGCAGGCAGACAGAGGCACAGCGAGCACTGACCTTCTTAAGAAAAACAGCACAAAAAAACCCCTCCACCAGCTTATTATAGATGGATTGTGGTGTACAGTTCTGCTTGGGGAGGGTTCACATGTTCTGTAGCCAGACTCTCTAGAGCCAGGGCTCAAATCCAGTGCTGCCTGGGGAAGGTGGCTTTGATTCAGACAAAACCAAGAGCTTCAAATTTTCAAGCTATGAGTTCCTTAACCTTCTGCTGGACAAGTGTTGACTCAGCATACACTTGGTGTTAGCATAAAATTCACTCAGGACCTTAATCAAAGGCCACTGTAGTCAGTGTAAAGGCTAGAAGGAAAGTAAGCAGATCTTCATCTTCTGGGGATTTTTCAGTGGAGACTGGATTCCTTATACTTTAAGGTTGGCTTGAACTGTGTTTAACCTTTGGGTTAGGCTGAACCAACTTCTCTAGCTATCTAGAATTAATGAAACTGTCATCAAAACCAGTCACTTTTGACTCACCAGCTAAAAGGCTCAGATTATCCACTTAAATCCCTGCCAACCAGATGAAGCTGCCTTTTGACTGAGACTAGATATGACCTTAAAAAGTTGTCCAGTTGAGTCAGAAGCCTCCACTAGGTAGCTACCTTACTGTGCCCATTTGAAACTGAATGCTACTTTGCTTTTTTGTATCCAGTTATGCACAAATCAATGTCACTGGTGCTTAAGCACATAACTTTTCCTTTAGCAGAGAAAAAATTTCTTTGAATTGTTTACAAATATTTATTTTGCAGGGTATTTCCTGTGCAGTGATGTCCCCTGGACAAGGAAGCAATCCAAATGAGCTCCTTTGTTATAGGTCTAAGTAGAAACTATTTTAAAAGAATGTAAAGTTTGTATGAATTTCAGTTTGTGCCTCAATTGCATCTGGCAATGATCCACAAACAGATGTTTATATTTGGAAAAGAGTTTGAGCTGTCTGGTGAAGATTTCATGGCATCCACAAGATGACTGCTTCTAAAAGTCATTTGTATTGGTAAACAATGAGTCTAGGAACTTTTTTTTGGTGTGAGACAGATGAGCAAATGGTTCTCAAGGAAGATGAGAGAAATTTAAACCCCAAACTTGGAAACAAAATAGCTTTTACAAGGGTCAATCCATTCAGGTGTGAAGGGATATATTATATTTACAACATCTTTTTTATCATCTTTTCCAGCTAAGGATCCTATTTTTGAAGACTTTTTTTTTTTTTTTTTCTGAGAGGAAAATATTTCAGAGGGTTGGGCAAATGGAACAGCTGAAAGTCTGTCTTTCAAAAAAAAAAAATGCTTGCAGAACATGACACGCTGGCAATGCATGAAATGTATGGCTGGACATCATCCAGTTAAAAGGAGAACTCTTTTCTACACCTCTAGAAATGAGGTGCAAGACAAATAAATCTTGTTCAGATAAGTGAGGTTGAAAAACCTCTTCTAGGCAGCATTCAGATGAATGAATATTGAGCAAGGAACTCACTGGGCTATTTCCAGTTGACACCCACCTTCCACTGCCACCACTGTAACACATCCAAGTAATATTCACATTAATTGTGACTGATATTTGGCTTTACAAAAATCACAACCAAATATTTTTAAATAAGCATATGTTAGGCCTTGCAACCATATAGAGAAAAGCCTAGAAAATACTGAATGATACCACAAAGGTTAAAGAGCATCTTTATTTTGCTTTATCTGCTAAAGGAAGAACAAGAGGATACTTGAGGAAATAAAAAAAAGTGCAATAACTTTCAGACTGATAAAAGGCAAAACTTTTGTATTTGCTGACCTCAACAAAACTGAGGCAATGAAGAATAGTCATTGATAGTCATATCTTGGAATAATGGAAATATTTACTACCATATTATTTACAGGATGACTTGCTGAAGAAAATTCTTTTCTGAATTAGGCTCTACACACATTTATTTTTGCTTGGATTAGAAAGAAACTTTCCTCAAAGGCATTGGATTGTGCACTTATCTATTTTTATAAGTGTCGTGGCCTTCAGTGAAGGCTGATGCTGGTTGCCATTGGGCACCGCAGAGTGCCAATTGCTTTGTAAAAAATATGAAAATATTTCGAGTGGAGTCTTTCCAATGCCTGCTCTATAGAGCTTTATGTCTGAGGCAGAACAGTAATTATCCTTGACAGAATTTTCAAGGAAAAAAAAATAAAAAAGAAAAAAATAAGAAATGTTTGATGCATATTTATTGACCCATCCAGTCTCTCGTTCTGAAATCCGCAATACATGGACTATTGGTAGGTGTTTATGGTAGGAGTTCATGTGCTAACATGCAAGGAATGTTTTCTCCAGCTCTTTGAATCCAGAATCATAACTAACAGTACTGTCAGAAACGGTAGGAGAGAGCCTTGATGGGCCAAAGAGATTCTCAGCTCCTTGTCTATTCAGTTTTTTTACAGCTGGTGAAGGCAGCTTGAAAGAAAAATCTGTGGGAGGCTTATTTTGTCACTGACTGTGTTGTGTCTCTTTCTTTGGAAAAATGGAAAACTTCAGTTTGCAGCATCTTCCACTAAAAGTAACTTAACATCAGAGCTTAAATAACATGAAAACACTCTACTGGGATCCTTATTCGTTTTCTCATCTATGACTGCTTGTAGTTTGTATCTATATGAACACTCACATTTTTCTGTGTGTTATACAGACTTCATATCTTACGAATATGAACAAGACATTGGGAAAAACAATCACATCTCCAAGGACAAAATTCAAATGTTCACCTAAATACAAATAAAACCTGCATTCCGTATTTAAAGTCTAAAATTTCATAGAACTGTAGAATCATAAATTGATTTGAGTTGGAAGGGATCGTAAAGATTATCTAATTCCAACCCTCCTGCCATGGGCAAGGACACCTCCCACTACACTAGGTTGCTCAAGGCTCTCTCCAACCTGGCCTTGTATACCTCCAGGGAAGGCCATTCACAACCTCCCTGGGCAACCTGTTTCAGTGTCTCTCTACCCTCACTGTAAAGAATTTCTTTCTAATTCACTTGTGTAAGTACGACAGACTATTTATTTTGCTGTCGTATGGATAGCAAGTGAAGCAGAAAAGATTCCCCAGCAAGGAAATGATGGCAAGGTTTTGGAGGTACTAAAACCTACTAAAGCACACATCACTGCAGTAAGATTGTAAAACTAGTTTAAGCCTTCAATCCCACAGTAGTAGAGACTTGTAAAGACTCATCCTAGATACAAAAGTATATGCTGTTAATGAGGGGATGAACATCTTGTGTCAGTAAATCAACACCCATGTTGTTAAGTCACCAACAGTCATCTCCAGTCACGTCCAGCACCTATGGGCTGCATGATCATGGAATAATAGAATCATAGAATTGTTTCACTTGGGAAAGACTGCTAAGATCATCAAGTCCAACTGTCAGCCTAACACCACCATGGCCATTAAACCACGTCCCAAAGTGCCGTGTCCACATGTTTCTTGAACACCTACAGGGACAGTGACTCTACCACCTCTTTGGGCAGCCTGTTCCAATGTCTGACCACTCTTGTAGGAAAGAATTTGAACCTCCCCTGGTGCAGTTTCAGGCCATTTTGATGTCCAGATTAAGGATCTTGTATGTGCACAGGAAGAATTCCACATCACAGAACGAGGTGTGAGGCAAAGGTGTGCATACCACAGATGAGGTGTGCAAAATATGGAGAAGGAAACCTCTTAAGAATAACAATAATGGAAAGCTTAAGTCTTACTGCTTCCTAAGATTTAGGCTGCCCAGAGAGGTTGTGGAATCTCCTTCTCTGTAGACCTTCTGAACCCTCCTGGACACATTCCTATGTGGCCTACTCTAGGTGAGCCTGCTTTGGCAGGGGAGTTGGACTACATGGACTCCAGAGGTTCCTTCCAGCCTCTACCATTCTCTGATTCTATGAATCTTGGCTGGGAAGTTATCAGACTTGTTGAGCTTAGGGGCTATCTTCAGGTGAATGAGCAAGCATCCCTGGAGACAGGGGAGACAGTGTGTCTATGCCTATGAACAGAATCACAGAATCACCTTCTCACAGAATCACAGAACTGCCATGGTTGAAAAAGACCTTTAAGGTAGTTGAGTCCAACCCTTTTCTAACTATATCAGGGCCACTACTACAACATATCATTGAGCACCATGTCTAGATTGTTTTTTAAATACTTCTAGGGATGGTGATCCCTGGCCTTAGACACTTTAGATGGAAAGTTGCCTTTTCTTGCCTCTCTCTAAAAAAAGTGGTGCTTGATTCCTTTTACAACAGCAAAAACTAAACATCATAAACCACATCATTCCAGTCTTGGTGTGGTCTCTCTACCTTCTAGCTGCCCTCTCTCTATTTCCTGGTTCTATAAATAGAAAGTTAGATGCAGTACACAATTTTAAAGAAACCTTATATGGTAATTCTGCTGCAACAGTAAGAAATGATCAGTTTCTCTGCCAGCCAGCCAAGCAACACTTCTGCAGTACTTTCTGCACTGTCTTCGGTCTCATGAATATTTGGTAAGAGGCACACTTCTCCTACAGTCCTCATCTCAGCCACAACGTCTGAAGCTTACAACACTCCTTTGGAGTGAAAACCAGGCAAAAGCCATCCCAGATAAGAATAGGAACAAGAAGAAAACCCCAGGGAAGGGATTCAAGCCAATCTTTGCTTCATGTCAAGGCTAATATAGGCCCTGCCAATTCAAAAGTAGGCAATTCGTGCTTCAGGTGCTTAGCACAGGAGCAAGGTGAATGAGAACAAACCACTCACAAAACGCTCACAAAGGCTCAGCTGATCCCATCGTGCACTCAGCCATGCACGGTGATACGACCCTTGAACAAGGATGAGTGTGGAGTCCTACACCTGGGCAGAAATAACCCCATTCACTGGTACATGTTAGGGGTTGACCAGCTGGAAAGCAGCTCCACGGAGAAGGGCCATGGAGTCCTAGTGGACAAAAAGTTATCCATGGGACAGCAGTGTGCTCTTGTGTCAAAGAGGACTGATGGTATTGTTGGGTACATTAAGAAGAGTGCATCCAACAAGCTGAGGGAGGTTTTCCCCCCTCTACTCTGCCCTGGTGAGGTCTTGTCTAGATTATTGTGTCCAGTTCTGGGTTTTCCTGTTCAAGAGGGACTGGAACATCTGTCTGATAAGGAAAGGCTGAAAGACCTGGGCCTGTTTAGTCTGGAGAAGAGAAGGATGAGAGAGGATCTGATCAATGTTTGCAAATACCTTAAGGGTGGGGTGTCAAGAAGAAGGGGCCAGTCTCTTTACTGATGGTGAGTGATAGGATGAGGGACAACAGACAAAAACTGGAACCCAGGAACTTCCACCCCAACATGAGGAGAAACTTCTTTGCTGTGAGGGTGCTGGAGTCCTGGCTACCCAGAGAGATTGTGGAGTCTCCTTCACTGGAGACTTTCCAAACCCACCTAGATGTGATCCACATGGCCTGCCCTAGGTGATCCTGCTTTGGCAGGGGGGGTTGGACTCAATGATCTCCAGAAATCTCTTCCAATCCTATGATTCTGTGATTCTGTGATTCTGTGGTTCTGTGAAATGTGGCCTGCCTCCATCACCTTGGTCTTTCTGACCTGATGGGAGGAAGAGGCCAATGACCCCACTGTGTGGCTGGGAAATAACCCAGAGTACACCAAAACACTACAGCAGAATTCAAATTCATTATGGGGTCCTTACAGAAGGGAGAAAGCTAATTTTGATACCTCTGATATTACTCACTTTAATGAAAAGGAAGCTTTAACCACAAATCCTTCTTGCCAAGCAATCACAGGCACTCCTACTTTGAATGCATCAGGGAAATTAAGAGAGAGACTGGAGCTATACTACAGTCTTGCTCTGCCCAGCACAGCCAGCTTTTGTCCATGGACTTAATTTTATTCCTCAGAAAGGTCACATGTCAGTTACTGCATGTGGTGCACTTCATTGAGAGGTTGCTGAGGCTGGAACCCAAGTCTGCCCTGCATTATGAAAATCCATCTGTTTGACCTAGCTGATGGATACCTCATCCTTTCTCAATATCCTGACTGCTCTTAGAAATGAAAATATCTCTTCCTTTAACTGCTTCAGGCATCTCATCTCTTCTTATGGGTGAATGTTTCATTAAATGTCAGTCTACAGATGTATCATTTGAAGGGGAAGGGGAGGAGTAATAAGCTAAATTGTTCATGTCTGAGTGAGATAGACAAATCATAGAGTCATAGAATTGTTTTGATTGGAAAAGACCTCAAAGAACATTGAGTCCAACCATCAGCCCAACACCACCATGGCCATTAAACCATGTCCCAAAATACCATGTCCACACATTTTTTGAACACTTCCAAGGATGGTGGCTCAACCACCTCCATAGGTGGCCTGTTCCAATGCCTGACCACTCTTGCAGGAAAGTAATTTTTTCTAATATCCAACCTAAATCTCCCCTGGCACAATATCAGGCCATTTCCTCTTGTTCTATCACCTGATACTAGGGAGAAGAGATCAAACATAGGCTCATAAAAAAAAAAAAAAAGGCACAAGAGTTATAAAGACCAATTCTCTCTAATTCTTAACATCACAGGGAGCAGCACTTCCAGAATCTCAGAGCATGGCTCAACTGTTCAGGGCTGTCCACAACTTGTTATGGGATTATTGTCAGAAGGATTGAAAATCACTGTGATTTTCTGTAGTAAGTGTTGGTAACTGGGAGTTGTTTTATTGTGTTTCACAATATACCTTCCTGCATCTTGTATGTTTGGATCCCTGTGAACTGTGGATGGTTTGAGTAGACTGTCAGGACAGGAAAAAGAAATGAGTTAATGGCAGAGAGATTTCTTGTCTGACTGCTCTTCACAGGGTAGCTGGAGTGGGAAGAGTTGCACTATTTTGTCTCTTTACACGTGTTGCAAATGTGAGAAGGGTACATTGGGACTCCTGAGGCATTTTAATTGACACCAGGAAAGCTTATTTAACCTCAAAAGGTTAACATTTAATAATTAGGTTAAAACCTGCTGTTCCCAGACTTGTCAGTCTTCTACCACTAAAAGAAATTTTAAACATCTGTGAAGGCCACAAACTGGGTGAAAATAAAATGTCATGCCTCAAATACTGGGCAAAAAAAGAAACCATAAGGAAAACATTTTCTGAAGGATCCTGGGATCATTTGCAACTAAAGTGTTTAAAAATGAAGGTTCATACCTTGGAAACGAGAAGGCTGAGGGAGGATCTCATAAATGCTGATCAATACTTAAAGGGTGGATGTCAGGAAGAGAGGACCAGTCTTTTATGGGTGGTGCCCTGTGACAGGACAAGGGGTAACAGGCACAACCTTCAACATAACAAGTTCCATCTAAACATGAGGAGGACCTTCTTTTACTCAAAGATGTCAAGAGCACTGGGTCAGGCTGCCCAGCGACATGGTGGAGTCTTCATCTCTAGAAATATTAAAAACCTGCCTGGGCATGTTCCTGTGTGACCTTCTCTAGGTGACCCTGCCTTGGCAAGGGGGCTGGACTTGATGATCTCCAGAGGTCCCTTCCAATCCCTATCATTCTGTGGTTCTGTGAAGACTGGTGCAAAATCCTTTAGCACACCATTTTCCTGTCTGTCAGAAGCTGTACGTGTTGCTGCTTTCTTTCCTGGTAGTTTAATGTCAGTGTATAATGGATTTACAACCTTTCCTTTCAAACAGTTGTGTCACAGCAAAAACAATTCCTGCAAGTATTCAAAGGCACCTTAGCTACGCCTTAGAAGACTAAGCCTCCTTTAGATACCCAGAGACTTGAGGGAACTTAGGTGAGAAAAGAGTTAGCTGCTTAAAGGCTAAAAAAAATTCAAGATGTGTAAATAACTGAAGACCTGATTGGGGAAAAAAAAAAAAGTCTTTTAGATATTTAAAATCCATATCTTGCATCATTTGTAAAAGTGTCAGTACATATTTTTAGTCTCACTAAGCATTCACTTTTCCACACTAAAAAGACCAAATTCTCTCACTCTTTCCCCATCAGGGAGATGTTCTAGTCCCCTCATCATCTTTGCAGTGTACATACACATCTAGGCTAGTCACCAGGAGACTAAGGGTTAAAATAGAAACTGATGTCTAAAAATTACAGAAGAAGACAAGGAAGCATTGAAAACCAAACAGAAGAGTAAAGCTTGCACCACAGCTCAGATCAAATTAAAGCAGACCTGCAGAACATCTGGTCTGGAGATGGTGAGCTAGCAGCTGAGTGGCAGCATGTCTCAAGTGCTGACAGGTACTCAAGAGAAGGAACATGTCAGGCGTACTCAGAGACTCCAGCTTAGCTAGCTGGGGTTACCTGCTCTGCTTCCCAGGCTTCAGCTGGGGTGCTTTACATGCCTATGCTCTTAGAGAAAGCAGTCCTTGAAGAAGAGGCAGGAGAGGATTGGAGGGAAGCTGCAAGGAGGTAGGGGGATAAGACTTCTGCAGGAACAGACACAAAAGGGTGTGGCAGAGGGCATGGGGATGGGTTGCGACAGAGAAGGAGGTGGGTAGGACACAAGTAGTTACTGTAGAAATATAGGAGAAGGCTTGGGTGTGTAAAAGGAGCAGAAAAGTGAGGTCAAACACTGATTGGACCAACTATGGCTGCTTGACCAGGCTGCCTGGAGAGGTTTTCCTTCTCTAGAGACTTTCCAAACCTGCCTGTATGTGTTCCTCTGTGGCCTGCCCCAGGTGATCCCGCTTTGGCAGGGGGGTTGGACTCCATCTCTAGAGGACCTTTCCAATCCCTACCATCCTGTGATTCTGTGATTCAGCCACCAAGATTGTTAAGAACATTTAACATTCGAAATGGCTCAATTGCATGAGAAAGAAAAATGTATTTAATTTACTCTTTTTTTTTTTTTTTCAGTTTCACAGATCTGACTATCCCAAACAACACTTTCAAGATCCTCAGTGGCTGATCTGAAATGGATTTTGATGGTTTCTGAGTGCTTTGTGAAGTCTGGAGGACAAGCTTGCTTCACACCATTAAAAAACCAACACCAACACCAAAAGAAAAAAAAAAAAAAAAAAAGAAAAGAAGCAGCAGCTTAACTAATGACTGGTCAAACTAATTTGCCAAGTCACTCTGTCTAACCTCCAGCTTTACAATGGACTTCTTTCTCACTTTGTGAAGATTCCAGTCCTGCACAGATATCCATCTGGGAAACTTCCCGCAGGTGCTTTGGTCTGTCAGTGTGATTCAGATTGTAGCCTTCTTATGTTGGGGCTTCAATGTTGCTAGTACTCCCATACTTAACTACATCACACAGTTCAGCACACGTGCAAGAGTTTGCAAGGTTGGCTATTTGCTGGAGAATTTTTGTAAAGAGATATTCCAGAAGGGCTATAAATATTTGGGAAGTGGCCAAGAACAAGTTTTGAAGCTATAAAAGTAACGTTGGGGGTGAAATTACAGCTTCCATTGTCAAAAGAGCAGTGCTTTAGTACACTTGAATTACTTTTTCTTTTTCTTTTTTTTTTCCTTTCCTCCCTAGAAAGTAATTAAATATTTGATGAAAGATATCTCAAGAAGTTTTGGGGATTTTTTTAAAGAAAGCTTTTGCTTTTTCCCTTAAAAAAAAATCTTTGCCTTCTTTATTTCAGACACTGAAAGAACCAAGGTCTACCAGAATACTAGAAGATTCTTATCTATGTTTGAGCATAATCTGAAGTTTTATGCTTGTGGCTTAAAGACCATTCTTTTCAAATGCTTCTGTTTCAGCCAGCCTGTATCAGGAAAATCAGATGGTTCCTGGCAAGGCAGCTTTGTGAGAGCTTCTTCATTAGTGTTACTTACTCAAAATCATGCAGAAATTGGTTCAACACAGAACATGCTCCCAGTCATACAATGCCTTTGCTTGTCTAGACGTGACAAATGACAGCATCTGACAAAGAAAAAAAAAGGTACATGAAAGGCACTCACAACAGAGATTGAAGGAAGGAATGATTCACGAAAAATAACTTATGTTAGTGACAGGAGAAGGACAAACAAAACGTCTGACATTATAAAAGAGGAGGAAGGCAGATTACAGGAAGGAGCCAACAGCCTAGGTGTAAATATATGGAAGACAACAAGATGAGTCAACACCCAGTGAAGATTTGTTAGAGGCAAACCACATCAAACAAGTCATTGATTTCAGGAAGATGGAGGTGTTCAAGGAACTTGTGGACATGGCACTTCAGGGCATGGTTTAATGGCCATGGTGGTGTTAGGTTGATAGTTGGACTCAATGATCTTTTACAACTGAAACAATTCTATGTTTCTATAGTTTCCCTTTGTGGTTAGGGAAAAAGGTGAAGGTGTTCAAGAAATGCAGGGACATTGCACTTCAGGACATGGTTCAATAGCCATGGTGGGTTTAGGTTAATGGTTGAACTCGATGATCTTAGAGGTATTTTCCAAGCCAAACAATTCTATAATTCTATAGTTTCACTTTGTGGTTAGGGAAAAGCATACACATTGTGTCATTTAATTTTTTTTTTTTTTTTTTTTTGGGGTGGGGGGATGTATCACAGGAGGGCCACGTGAACAAACTAGGTGAGCATAGAATGGATGGACACTAAAGGGGAATTACAAAGCTGGCTGGGAAGCTGTATTTGGAAAGAAGACATGAAACCTGTAAAACTCCAGAATCACCATTACGTGGCAGTTCTGGAATTTTACAAGTTTTGGGCAGAATGCCTCAGAAATGCAGGAATCGATAGAAAAATAATCCAGTGGAGTTCATGAAGAAATATAGAAAACCACAATCACTGGCAGCATATTGAATGAGTTTTGATTGCAGCAGAAAGCAAAGGCATGGCTGGTTCTCCATAGCCCACAGTAAAGATAAGGAGTGACAGGCTTATATTATGACCAGAAAGATTCTGAGAGTACTGAAATGACAGAACAGATTTCTTGGCAATGACTTTTGTTGGAAGTCTTAAAGGGTATGTTAGACAATACTGGTGATAAAGGAGAGAAAACTCATTGATCTTCTCTCCAGGACAAGGAGTGGATTTCTTAAGGGGATATAGAAGCAATTATATGACTTTCTTCTCTAAAATGCTTTTATAAAGCTTCTATAAAGATCTGAGTTTGATTGTTACTGACGATACACTCCTGGAAGAATGCTCTTAATGTCCATTCAGGAACTGGATTCTTATGGAACTGGGACTGTGAAGTGAAAGTTTCCCTCATGTACCAAGAACTGCAGCCAAAGCCATGGGGTCTGGGTGAGCTTGCAAGGTCAGGTCACAACTGGCTTTGCTAATAATCACTAGAAACTGCTATCTTTGTAAGAGCTTTTGTTGGACTTGCACATAAACAGATCTGTTACCTTGCTCAGTCCAAAATTATGACCTTGGCTGAAATGATGTTTGCTTGAATCCATTACTGGAAAAGTCTATTCCAAGAAAAATTTCATGCTTGAAAGCAGAGAGAAGGAGCCAATATCAGAATCACTTTCTTATTCTGGAAATTCTATCAAAAAAAAAAAAAATTGAAAGCTTTCAATCATGCAGATAAAATATTCAAACCTAGGAAAGACTGAGACAAAATCAGCAGAGCTGTATCAGAAGGGTTTATTATGGAATAAATTCAGTACCAGACTTGATTTAGTGACATGCCTCTGTACTGAAGTATGGCTAGAAATGTCAGTCATGAAGGATGCTGGTCATCTAAACCAAGCACACTCAGCATTTCATTGACATAGGACTAGAAGCTCAGCTAACTTCAACTAGACAAACTTGCAGAGGAAAACTTGGATGAGAAGTATCTGGCTCTGTGCACTGCTCCCAAGAAGCAGGTATAACTCTTGGTAAAACACAGATAGTCCATTTATGTATAGGAGCTGTGAAGCCATTTTGCTAGGTAGTATTTAAAGTCATGGTAACTATTAGCTGAGCAATAGAAATAGAAATACATAATTGTTTTGGTTGGAAGAAACCATGAACCCAGCACTGCCAGGTCACCACTAAACCATGTCCCTCAGCACCACATCTACATGGCATTGAAACCACTCCAGGAATGGAGACTCCACCATTTTCCTAGGCAGCCTGTTCCAAGGCTTGACAACCCTTTTGGGGAAGAAATTGTTCCTCATATCCAACATAAAGCTTTATTGGTGAAACTTGGCACCATTTCCTTTTCTCCTGTTTCTATTTTTCTTGGAAGAAGAGACCACTCCTCAACTCTGTATCTGATAATAATAAAAACAAACAAACAAACAAACAAACTTTTTTGTTGTTGTGGCAGATGGACTTTTTAACATCAAAGACCTGCAAAAGAAAAAGGTGAGCAGGAGAGCTGTGAGAGCAGAAAGCATGAAGCTGGGGTGCTGAGTCACTGAAATTAGAGAGAGAAAACATTATTAACTCTCTCTTCTTGATTGTGTAGGACTTTTCCCTTATGGTACAGTCCCCAGTGTACTGCCAAAGCTTCTCTAAAATAATTCATTTCTCAAGGGATGTAACTCTGCTGACTAGTCATTTTAGATTTATTTTTTCGCCCTAATTCTTCTACCCACAATTTTTACATCCCACTGTACTAGCCCTTGGATGACCTGCATACGAATTCCTTTCCATAAATGGAACTTGCACCTTTCAAATACCCCATACATTGTTGTCACATCAGCCTCCCATTTTATTCTAGTTGGTCAAAGCTACACCATAATGTTCATATTTATTTCTGCTAATTTCCTTTCATAAATCAGTCCCTCCAGTACTTTAAACACATCTGTTGCTTTCCTCTGAATGTCTTCCAACTTATCAATATCTCTCTGGAACTGGAGGACCTAGGATTATATCCAGTGCATTCTGTGAATCATTAATTCAGAAGCATTTTACATTATTAAGCACTAATAAGTAACTGCAAAAAAAATATATTAAAAAGCTACATTCCTGTAACCCTGAGCCATAAGATGTTGGTGGTCTCTTCTGTGTAGGATGAATAAGCATGAGAGAAAAATGTCCTGAAATTGTTCCAGGGGAGGTTTAGGTTGGGTATTAGGAAAAATTTCTTTCCTGCAAGAGTGGTCAGGTATTGGAAAAGGCTGCCCAGGGAGGTGGCGGAGTCACCATCACTGGAGATGTTCAAGAAATGTGTGGAGACATGGCACTTTGAGAAATAGTTTAACAACCATGGTGGCGTAGCTTGACAGCTGGACTCAATGATCTTAGAGGTCTTTTCCAACTGAAACAGGAAGACCTTGCCATATGAAGAAAGGCTGAGAGAATTGGGTTTATCTGACCTTAAGAAGAGAAGGCTTAAAGGAGGCCTTATTACAATGTACCATCTACCAGGTGTTTAAGAAGCATGTAGTTGTTGCACTTCAGGATACAGTTTAGTAGTTATGGTGGTTGGGGTACGGTTGGGCTTGATGCTCTTATAGGTCTTTTCCAACCTTAATGATTCTATGATTTTATAAAAGGAGGCTACCATGAAGATGGATACTGCCTTTTCACAAGGAGTCACATGGAACAGACAAGGGGTAATGGGGACAAGTTACTCCTGGGGAGATTACAATGGGACTCCAGAAGAAAATGTTTCCCATGAGAACAGTTAGATATTGGAATCGTCTCCCAAGGGAAGCAGTGGATTCCCCTCCATTAGACAGTTTGAAGACTCAGCTTGACAGGGTGCTGGGCCAGCTCATTTCAACTACACTTGCCTAAAAAGGTTGGACCAGATGATCCTTGAGGTCCTTTCTGACTCAACATTCTGTGATTCTGTGATTCTGCGATTCTATGGTACCTGGAGGATCTGGAGGGCTCTTGTATGGGGCTGAAAGAACAGACCTTCCATTGCCTTGGGATTTGTAAAGATTAAGTTGCCTTAAAAAAGACAGCTGTACTCTTATCACCTGCTGTGCTCATGTTCTTCCCATCACTGTTGATCTAACTTAGCTTGGAATCTGAGTTTCTAATAAAACATTTGTGTGCTTTATTTTTCATTTTATTTTGTTGTTAATTTGTTTTTTTTTTAAATACACTTCAAAGTCATTCATAACTCCCAGAACTTTCTCCACTGCACTGTTTGCTTAAGCAAAGACTCTAGTGATGGTGTGAATTATTTATTTACACAGTTTACTTTTAACTTGAGGTGAACATTAATTTTACTGGGTCACTGTCATTGTGGATTTAATTGCCATGTAAATAACTATGGAGCCTATGTCTTTAATTAGCATGTTAAATTATACACAATTTATGAATAAAATGTATTCATTTGGACATTTTAAAACATCTATTTTATTAATGAAAGAATTTATCAGCGTTATGCCAATTCCCATGCCTTTTGTTAATGATATGCCTCTCTTGCATTTGCAGATATGTTAATTTTGTTTGGTATAAATATTTGTCCTCATTAAGATGAATACATTGTCAGTGTCGACTCATTCTTCCCCTCCCGCTCCTTGCCACAGATAGCTTAAATGCAACTTCATTTTTTGATCTTGTGGTTCTTATTGATTTCTAAGAAACATCTAGCCCCATCTTCTGTGAAATCCTCCTCAGCAAAGTCTACAATTTCACCCAAGGAATGGCCTAGCTTTCTCTACATGTATGCACATGATCTTGAAAGGGATCTAGCATAGGCTTTAGGGAGCTGTTTTTGTCACAAGAGGGAATAAACAGCCATGTTCTGCTAAGCTGGCACTCTCTTTTGTGAACTTCTCTTGCTAGACTAGTAATGCACACATGAGGTATGCTGAGACACCTGAAGTATGCAGATATGGAATGAGGGGTGTGATCAGAAGGAGGCTGTGGTACCAGAGTGCTTACAGGGCAATGGGAACTTATATAGAATCATAGAACTTTTGAGGCTGTAAGAGACCTCTGAGATTATCAAGTCCCAAGTGCTCACCTAGAGCTCACAATCCCACTACTACTGCTAAACCACTACCACTAAACCATGGCCCTCAGCACCACATCCAGGCTTTTTTGAAATACCTCCAGGGATGGCCCAAAATTGAACCCAGTACTCGAGGTGCAGTCTCACCAGTATCCAGCACAGGGGCATGATCATTTCCCTACTCCCGCTGGCCACAGTATTGCTGATCCAGGCCAAGATGCTGTTGGCCACCTTCACCACCTGATCACATTGCTTGGCTTTAAAAAGCTCTACTTTGCTTCTCTGTCTGCTTGAACTCTTTATGTTCCCAAACCACACAAGGGCTCAATATTTTGGCCTCTTCTCATCAGCAAGTTTTATCTTCAGCATTCGGTCTGAGCTCTTAAGGGTCTGGCCTCCCTTGGCAGCTCTCACTTCAAACCACTGTATGGAGGCTTAATAAAACCAGGGCCCCCCATGTTTTTAAAATGAAGCTGGTTCTTAATGCAACAATTTCTATCTGTCATTCCCACCCCTCCCATTTCACAGAGGCAGGCTTGTTCTTTTTCTCTTTCTGAATATTTCACATCCGCCTCCCCTGCTCTCTTGTTCCTCAATCAATCCATGCCCTGGACCTCCGTGGTGGTCTTGGCATGTTATCAGCTCATGTGTAAGCAAAATTAAGCAAGCTGTGTGTCAAAAGATACTCATGGTTGTATGTCAATTTTATTTGGTTGTTTGCTCTCCTGTTCTCCGAGAGGAAAAGGGAGACAGAATTACCCTAGCTAGGAATGTGAAGTTAAGAATCCCCTTGCTTTCCAGAGGATCACAGCTACTCCTCTTCTGTTCAGCTGTGGGCCCCTTACTACAAAAAGGACATTGAGATGCTGGCGTGTGTCCAAAGAAGAGCAACTAAGCTGGTGAAGGGCTTTGAACACAAGTGTGATGAAGAACTGTTTAGGGAACTGGAGTTGTTTAGTGTGGAGGAGAGGAGCTGGAGGGAAGACCATATTGCTCTCTGCAGCTCCCTGAAAAGAGGTTGGAGTGAGGTGGGGGTTGATCTTTTCTCCCCACTATCAGGTGATAGAAGGAGTGGAAATGACCTGAAATTGTGCCAGGGGAGGTTTAAGTTGGATGTTAGGAAAAATGTCTTCACAGAAAGGGTTCTTAAGCATTGGAACAGGCTGCCCAGGAAGGTGGAAGAGTTACCATCCCTGGAGGTATTTCACTGACACGTGGATGTGGCTCCGAGAGACATGGTTACGTGGTAGTGGCCTAGCAGTAGTGGTGGGATTGTGAGCTCTAGGTGAGGGATTGGACATGATGATCTCACAGGTCTCTTCCAGCCTTAAAAATTCCATGATTCTACATTGCTTGAAAGCACCTCTACAAGAAATAATAGCCACGTCATTATTGAATCAATTAAATGAAGTCCATTAAGTACAAAATAATGCAGCACAACGATGAAAAAGTATGATGTGTCTTGCATAATTTTTATAAACAACAGAAAAGCCTCTTTGTCCTAAAATTGTCTGACCTTTAAGATGCTTGGAAACACTGACAGTTGGGCAAGCACTTAGAAATAAATATTGCTCAAGTTTCAGGCACTAAGTTGCAAAAGTGTCAGCCTGTCATTGTACCTGGGAGCAGGAAAACCGGTAGGAGAAGGAGCTCTCTGCCAAATGAACAACAACATAGAGCAGAACTTTTTTCCTGTTAGCCAGTCACACATGAAAAACACATTAATCATAGAACCATAGAATGGCTTGAGTTGGAAGGGATCTTAAAGATCATCTAGTTACAGTGGGACACTTCCACTAGTCCAGGTTGCTCAAAGCCTCATCAAGCCTGGTCTTCAAGACTTCCAGTGTCTCACCACCCTCATAGTATATAACTTCTTCCTAATGTCTAATCTAAACCTACCCTGCTCCAGTTTAAAGCCATAATAATAACACGAGTGAAATCACTAATAATTACATGAAAAGCAGATGTTCTTAGTTTATAGAACTGCTCTGGACAGAATCTGTCAAATATTGAGCCAAATTAAGCTGAGGTTACCTCAATTTGTACTTCTTGGCCTCGTAGAGCTGTTAAAAAGAATTTGGGAATTCTACCACTCCATGTCAGAACATGCAAGCTTTCTGTTTAACCATGCCTTACCTCTTACAGCTTCCAGCCTATGCTAGGTCACAAAAACAGGTCAGGAGAAAGCCAGTCAAAGGAATCAGCCAATGCTGAGACCCAAAGCATAACAACGGTCATGCTGTTATGGATGTAAACAAGTCCGTGGATGAAAAATTTGACATGGTTCCAAGGACATAGATGAGATAAGCCACTGGAGGGTAGATCTACTGAGAGTGACTAGAGAAACCATATCAGGGTCAGGAAATCCCCTGAGCTGATACAGTTGGTACAAAGGTGAGGGCGTATCATGCTTACTTGCCCAGTTCTCACACTTTGCAGGTACATACCGCTCCTGTGTGATTTGAGTGGATCCTTCTTTGGGCAATATCAGTCAATGCTCTGAATTGGAGTGACGTTCTCCTTTGATTTGTCTTCTCTTAACTTCCCTTTCTAGTCTAACTTTGACTAAGAAGGCCTAATACAGAAAGTGTAACTTGTGAAGTACAACTTGCAGGCTATCTACTGCTTGCTGGAGGGACTAAAATGTCTGTTAGCATTATGATGTCCGTTCTGTCATTCTCTCTCTCTGCACCTCCTTTCATTAGAAACTGTCTTTTCTGCTCTGTAATTTGCACAGCAGGATAAAGTCTTGCTCTGTGCCCAGGGAGTGAGGAAGATACAAAGGGATGGCCCGACTCAAGTTCAGGGATGCTCCGCTCAGGCCACAAGTGTGCAGAGCAGGTACAGCAGGAGGCACCAAGCCAATGTCACCCCACCAGCTGTCCTGTGTCCTTTACACCTGATGCATTACAGGACTTGCAGGAACTCTCTCACTCGTGTTCAATAGGGAGAGCTTTGAATCAACAGTTGCACCAGCAGTCTGGAGACCACGTGTCCATGGATATGGTACATATCTGCACAGTGTTTCACTGAAACAGCAGCTGCTTTGACATGATGAACTGCAGATAAATATTACACTTTGGATCACCTCTTTAAATCATTCTCACAGATGCTCTACTGTCATCCAGACTATGTGAAAATGTTTGTTTGGTTTGGTTCTTTTTTTCAATTCCTATATTTTTTTCCTCCCCAGCTGTGCTATAAGTAAACTTCAATGGTCAGATTTGTGTATCTTCTGAGATAAGATGATAAGTCAAAAGACAGATGGAGGATCTGGGACTGCACATAGATACAGAGCCTGCCTGCTGTAAGTCACTTAGGAACACAGAGAACCTCTTCTGACTCTTGAGATCTTTAGCATGTTGGATTATCTTCTATTGCAGACAAATTTCACGTCATCAGACCTATTTCAGTTGCAGTTAAAACTAGGATTTCAACACAGATTTAAATTTAATCCAGAATTAATCCACTGAGCTCCTTGTTGAGCCATCTCCACCTGTTTCTACTACTCGAATTGTGCCATTTCTAGACTATGACTACATTTGATTTTTCTTTCTACTTTCATCGTTTGTTTTTCTACTATTCTGCTAACTTAATGTTTTTCTTGAGGTGTAAATGATTGCTGGATTCCTCTAAAATTATTTGATCTTATATATTTGTGGAGTGTTTCAATGCCATGGTATCATGCATTTGTTTTGACTGGAAAATACTTTTAAGATTATTGAGTCCAACCATTATCTACCTCTACCAAGCCTGGTGCTAAACCATCTGCTCCTAACTTTTTGTAACATGCACTTAGACAATGTTGTGATTTCTGAACATTCGGTTTGTTTGTGGCTGGAAGCCAGCTTACTGCTTTCATATCATAGATCTGCACTCACATTTGGATCAGGAATGTTCAGAATTAAATATGTTTTCTGCAAGTTTTGAGAAAGCTTTCTCTCAACAGAATCACTGCTTAAGGATTCACAGTTTTCAGGTAACTGAGCACAGAATCACAGGATTGTTTTGGTTGAAAAAGACCTCTAAGATCATCAAGTCCAACCTTTAACCTGAGACCATCATGAACATTAAACTATGTCCCAGAGTGCCACGTGGGCACACCTCCAGGGACAGTGACTCCACCCCCTCCCTGTGCAGCCTGTTCCAAATTCTGACTGCTCTTGCAGGAAAGAAATTTTTCACCATATCCAACCTGAACCTCCCCAGCACAATTTCAGACCATTTCCTCTCCTTCCATCACTTGATAGTGGGGAGAAGTGACCAACTCCCATCTCACTCCAACCTCATTTCAGGGAGTTGTAGAGAGCAATGAGGTCTCTCCTCAGCCTCCTCCTCTCCAGACTGAACAACCCCAGGTCCCTCAGCTGGTCTTCATAAGACTTTTTTCTCTAGCCTCTTTACCAGTATTGTTGCCCTTGTCTGGACACACTCCCACACCTCAATATCTTTGTAGTGAGAGGCCCAAAACTGAATCCAGTATTTGAAGCGTGGCATCACCAGAGCTGAGTACAGGGACACTGTACTGACCTCAGTACTCACTGCCTCCAAACAGCAGGACTTTGAGAACTTCAGCCAGGAGGTGACTTGATGATTTCCCCTCCCCCACCCCTTTTTCTTTTTTTCCTTTCACCTCCTCTGTTTTATCACATGTGAAAATTAAAACTTTGCCAACAGCAAATTTGTTTGTAATTTTCCTGTGAGTGCGCTGAGACTTCTCTATCTGCATATGATTGCCATTTCTTGTCAGATTGAAATCAATTCTGCTCTAGTGTCACTACAAGTCTAAGTAAGGGATATCCTACTGTAATTTCCACACAATGAAGGCTGATTGAAGTGTCAATGATTTCAGCTGTATTTTCTATCACAAAGTTAAACATGCTCTATTCCATTTAAGCAAAACAATTCCAAAAAATAGAGCTGACAGGATAAAGGGTGATAGTCCAAGATGTGAGGTCTTATTACAATGGGAAAAAGAACCTGCTAATACTTCTCTGCTTTTCTTTCATTTATTTCTTTGCTAAATTGAAGTGAATGATTACCTGGTAAAAAGAAATTTCTTGACAACATTGCATTCTGTTCCCCTGGTGTTCTTGCAATTGGTCATGAGACTTGATTTATGAGGACAGAAAGGAACCACACAAAGCCATACAGAGAAAGATGCTTTAGGAAATTATAAAAGCCCACATTATAGGAAGTCCATTAGCTTTTACTTGTTAAATAATTAAATGATACACTCAATCACTTTAATTCAAGAAGTGAAAATGGAGCTTTTGGTTGAGAAAATGTGATCATAGAATCAGAGAATGGTAAGGGTTGGAAGGGACCTCTGGAGATTGAGTCTAATCTCCCTGCCAAAGGGGGATTGCCTAGGGCAGGTTGCAATGGAATGTGTCCAGGCCGGTCTTGGGATCTCCAGAGGAGATGTATCTGGGCAACTTGGTCCAGTGCTCCAGCAGCCTTATAGTGAATAATTTTTTTGTCATACTGAGGTGAAAATTCCTGTGTTTCAGTTTGTGTCCACTGCCCCTTGTCCTGTGACTGGATACCATTGAAAAGACACTGGCCCCTTCTTCTTGACATCCACCCTCCTGATATTTGTAACCATTTATTAGGTCTCCTCTCAGCCTTCTCGTCTGCAGGCTAAACAGCCTGATGTCTCTCAACCTTTCCTCACCAGATGCTCCAGTTCCTTCATCATTCTCATAGCCCTCTGTTGAACTCTCTCCAGGACGTCCCTGTCCTTCTTGAACTGGTGAGCCCATAACAGGACACAATACTCCAGACGTGGTCTCACCATGTCAGAGTAGAGTGTGAGGAGAACCTTCCTTGACTTGCTGGTAACACTCTTCTTAATGCACTTCAGGAACTTATTTGCTTTCTTGCCCACAAGGGCACATTGCTGTCCCATGGAAAACTTACTGTCCACCAGGACTCCAAGGTCCTGCTTTCCAGAAGGATGATTCTGCACACCAGAAAAAACAAAACAACAAACAAACAAACCCCCCAAAAAACCAGAACACAGTTTGAAATGTGCAGCAGAAATTCTGGAAATTACAGGAAATCAAACTTCACTGCAAATGTGTATTAGGAACCAGAACTTCTCATTACAGAGACAGTTCTTATTTATGCAAGTCAACATGAAGTGATAACTCCACAGTTATTTGTGGATCAACATCACTTATCAGGTATTTTGCAATACAATCATTATATATTTTGCAATACAACAGTTTTTCTTTAAAGGGAAAAAATTTCGTTCCTTGAAAGTAAAATGTTTGTGTAGAGAGCTCAGTCTCACTAAGCTGATGAGGGGTTTGAAAGGCAGATATCTTATGGTTGTGCCCAATCACACAGATTCAGCTGAAGCTTTTAGGAGTTGTGCTTTTCGGCTTTGTGGAATAAATTTTGGAAGCCTAACAAACTTCAATCACATCTCCAGTTTCCATGTAGCTTCATCTCCTTACTTTATGTTGTGGGCTTTCCAGACTATTCTTTAATCTTTCTGGGTGGTCAAGGTAATAGCACAAGTAAAGAAGAGCAGATTATTTTGTTTCATCATTAATAACTCCAAGATGATATATTTTAGATTTCCTCTTCTAACATTTAGAAGTTTTAAGTATTTTAATTGTCATTCTAAAATAAGAACAAATGTCTTGATCTGTCAAAATTTCCTACATCACTGAGAAGAGGAGCTTGGGAGGGGTCCTCTTAGTGCTTGCAAATATCTACAAGGTGGGTGTCAGGAAGATGGGCCCAGATTCTTCTCAGTGGTTTCCAGTGACAGGACAAGAGGTAACAGGCATAAACTTGAACATAGGAAGTTCCATCTAAATATGAGAAAGAACTTTTTTACTTTGAAGGTGGTAGAGCACTAAAACAGGCTTCCCAGAGAGGTTGTAGAGTCTCCTTCTCTGGAGACTTTCTAAACTCACCTGGATGTGTTCCTGTAGCCTTCCCTAGGTGACCCTGCTCTGGCATGGGGCTGGACTCAATGATCTTCAGAAGTCCCTTCAACCCTCTACTGTTCTGTGATTCTGTGGAATTCAGAATTTTGAGCTGCTCTATTCACAATAATTTAGAGTTTATCATTATTTGTTATTTTCCTATTCTTATTCCGATTTGTAAAACACTTTAAATGTCCTTAGTTGTGCTGATTAGTTGGAAAATTCAAACCAAACCCACAAATTTTTATGTCAGGACCTCTAGCCCTTACCACTTCTGTCAGCAGGGTGTTTCATTTCTTCACCTCTCGAAGGGCTGAGTGAAACACAGACCCTCTCTCCAGTAATTGTCGAAGGTGCTACTTTTAAATCTGCTACATCTGCAGTTGCATATTGCATCTAAAATGACACAGGCAAGGGCATCGTTACACTTTCATTACAGTTTTAGTATAATATTGTTACTCTTTGCTCACTGCAGAGAAAGGCAAACCTCCAGGAACCTAGAAAATGCAGCCTCCTTTGCCCAGGTCCCAGATCAGGATACTTACAAGAGTCAACCAGGTATCTTCAAACATCAATTACTGTGACCTTTTTCTTTGTGGTCTCTGAGGGGAAACTGGTGTGTAGAAAAGCTGTAAAAGGCAGCTGTAGGAGGCCTATGAAGAAATGCATACAATATGAACAACATTTTCCCTGTAAATGAGTAGGGCAGAGCCCATTTCAAGGACCATACCTTTCAACTGCAGCACTATTGCTAATAAAGATGCTAGAGAACAAACTCAGAGCAAAACCTGCAGACTCTCCTTTTTTTTTAATAATAATAATAAAAAATCATAGAACAGCCTACACAATGCATCCAAAGGCAGCCCTGAAATTTCCTTTGCTGCAGGAGTATATTGATAAGAACCAAAAAAACATGCTAGTTAAAAATCACCATCACAATGGGAAGCCAGTACAAATACCTATGCTTTTAGGTAATAATTACTTTATTTCTAGTAGTGGGGTTACATATGTAAGGCAAATACTGTGTGATAGTGCCAGCAGATCTCTTTCATAGCAAGGTACAGAACGCATATGCTTCATGGAAACCAGTAATTGATTCAATATCCAGTTAGTTGGGTATTGAATCATTTAATTCAGCCTATGTGCAGATTCAGCCTTCAACCAGCGTATTGATAACTAGGTTGTCTGAGTAACCTTAGGGTAATTACAATATGGAAAGTAATTTATTATCATAACTTCTTCAAATATATTTACATAATTCTAACATATCTTTTGAGACTCAGACATGGAATATGCTACCCAAAATGTCTTGTTTTTACTTAAAACAAGCAACTAATGCTCTTGGAGGCTCTATCAGAGTGTTGAGAACTTCTCAGGGTTGGAAGACAACATGTTTCTCTTCAGTGCTCTTTCTTTCATTTTACAAGGACTTGTTGTGATAGGATGAGAGGGAATGGACTGAAGCTGGAAGAGGGTTGATTTAGACTGGATATTAGGAAGAAATTCTATACAGTGAGGGCAGTGGGCACTGTAACAGGTTGCCCAGGGAGGTTGTGGATGTCCCCTTCCTGGACCTGTCCAAGGCTAAGTTGGACAAAGTCTGGAGCAACTTGGTCAAGTGGCAGGGGGGTTGGCACTGGATGATCTTTAAGGTCCCTTCCAACCCAAATCATTCTATGATTCTACAATTTCAGTTCCCTTGGGAGATGGTGAGACTGGGGAGCTTGACATTACCTGAGAAGAGGCACCAGTTATGAGAGATGCAAGGATATACTGCAGAAAGGGAAACAATTTGTATGGAGTTTTATTTAACGAATCCAGTGCTCAGGTCAGAGGTGGTGACTGCTTTTTCACTGGCCTTCTCTTCATGAGAAAGCTGTACCTTGAACTGAGAGTAACACAGCTGTACCCCCTTGGAGATCAGAGAGGAAGCTGACCCTAAGCCCTAAAAGCTGCAAGCTTCTGGAGATCAGGCTGACCTCTGAACCCGGCTCTTGCATGGCAGACAGTTGTTTGGCTGAGTTCTGCTCTCTGCTCTCATCCCACTAAATTCCTGTTAAGAGACAACCCAAAATTCTGAAGTATATCTTGCAGTATAAACTTGGTAGCACAAGACCATCCCTGATCTTTGAAACACAAGTCCTAAAGCCCTCATTGTGAAAAGCAGAAGGATGCTCAATCCGGGTTTAGGCTACAAATCAATTAGCAGTCCCTGAAAATCAAATGCTTCACATGAAACAGCAAAAAATCTATTTATACTCTGCTCTCTAAAGCATTCTCCCACCTAAAGCCATCCACTGTAACATAGCTGTCCAATCAGTATTCTGAGCCAGAGACTCTTTCCTTTCTTCATGCAAAGCCTTACTTACACTTTTTTAGTAGGCTGCATGTTAATGAGGACAGTTTGCAACCTTTCACTGTCAGTGAGAAGTCCCCAGGGTAGTTCTCCCTGAATCCTGGTTGGTGGGATGTACTGCACATGGCATACTCTAACTGGGGAAAGAGAAAAAAAAAAAAAACAAAAACAAAAACAAAGCCAAAATGGTAGCTTGTCAACATGCAGTTAAGATGAGTTAAGTTAACACAATGGATGCTTTTTGTTTCATATGAAGCTGGCATTCCTGGGGGATCTTCTTTCCTGACCTTTGACAAAGAGTCAGTATAGTTGTCAACTTCGCTGTGCTTCAGAATCTGGAAGCTGAAGCAGAATGTGCATGCACACAGCACACACACGTGGTAGCAGTAGGATATTTGGTGGTGGCAATCAGTTTAAGATGGTCTTTTTAGAAGCCACATAGTTGTGGTGCTTGGGGATATGACTTAGTGGCAGACTTGCTAGAGGAGGTAAATGATTGGACTCAATGGTCTTGAAGGTCTTTCCAACCTAAATGATTCTTTCATTCTATGTTTCTGAGAGGTATGCCTACACTTACTTAGGTTATTTCATTGCTGAGGCACAACAGGGAGATCATAGAATCATAGAATTCTCAGGGTTGGAAGAGACCTTTGAGATCATCAAGTCCAAATGCTCACCTAGAGCTAACAATGTCACTACTACTGCTAAGCCATTACCACTAAACCAAATCCCTAAGCACCACATCCATGTGTCTTGGAAATACTTGCAGGGATGGTGACTCCACCACTTCCCAGGGCAACCTGTTCCAATGCTTGATAACCCTTTCTGTGAAGACATTTTTCCTAATATCCAAATTTAACCTCCCCTGGCACAACTTGAGGGCATTTCTGCTTGCCCTGTCACTTGCTGCATGTGAGAAGACACTGACCACCAGCTCACTCCAGTCTGCTTTCAGGAAGGTCTTCTCTCAGCCTCTTCTTGTTAAGACTAAACAATCTCAGTTCCCTCAACTGTTCCACGTAAGACTTACATTCATGATGTCTCTAAGTTAGTGACAGTATAAGCATCTCCAAGGATTTAATCTCTGAGGAGACCAAAGAGTCCAATGCCCTCTGCAAAGTCACTTGCAAGGTCACAAGGACAAGAGCGAGCCAGGAACAGAAATTCTTTTCATGAAGTGTTTTGGTGAGGCTTGAGGAGTACACTGTGAATGTACATAGTGCTATGAACATTTACGGAGCACCCATTCTTTGACAAAACTTGGCAAGGAAGTGGTTAATATTTTCAAAGGAAAATAACAAAATAAGTTAGTGTCCTTCCAGGATTTAACCAGTCTGTGCATTTTCTCCTGAGAAATGCTGAGGCTTTAGATGGTGGCATCACCTTACCTGTAGGTGTTTGAAAGATGTCTAGATGTGGCTCTTTGGGACACAGTTTAATGGCCATGGTGGTCCTAGGTTGATGGTTAGACTTGGTGATCTTGAAAGTCTTTTCCAACTGAACTAATTCTATGATTCTACATGGATGGGAAATGTAACTTGGTATGGGTTAAGGAGAGAAATCCTGCATTAGGCCTACCAGTACCTGAAGAGGAGGTAGCCTACAAGAAACCCAGGAAGGGACTTTTTACAAAGACTTATAGTGATAGGATGAGGGGGACTGGATTGAAGCTGAAGGATGGGACATTTAGACTGGATATTAGGAAGAAATTCTCGAGAATGAAGGTGGTGAAACACTGGAACAGGTTGCCTGGGGAAGTGGTGAATGGCCCTTCTCTGCACGTGCTCAAGGCCAGGTTGGACAGAGCCTTGAGCAATGTGGTCTAGTGGAAGGTGTCCCTTCCAGTAGCAGAAGGGTTGGAACCAGATGATCTTTAAGGTCCCTTCCAACCCAAACCATTCTGTAAACCTATGAATCCCTGATTGTGTCCCCTAGTTTAAGGCTTGTCACTTGATTTGGGAGTCTCAGGAAACTTTTGCAAATAGCTACTTTCACAGTTTAAAAGCTGTCATCTCACCTCATGCACAGAGAAATGCTTTTCCTGACTATGTCAAAGCAACCCACACAGCTCTCCCACAGAGTTTTCACAGTGTCTTCTGGGCTGCAGCAGCACAATGTCTCCTTTGTGAGAGTAATTTGCTCTTCCATTACATTGTGTGCAGGTATGCAGCTGTATTGTTTTACTGTGTTGATCTTGGAAGGAGCTGGAAAGCTCATAACTGGAAAGCAATTGGTTTCCAGTGAAGCTTTACTTCTTCCTAGACCACTGTGCTCTCCAAGGGAATCTCTGCAGGATTTTGTTCAAGAGGTAAAGGAAGATGCAGTTGTATATAGAGCTGGAGCAGATGCAATATTACTCCAAATCAAGGGTTACATCCTGCTCTGCTTCTTACTCATCTCTCCTACCAGCTCACACTGATCATAAGCACACCTCATCCTGTGCCTACATCAGCTGCCCACAGCTTCCATTGCCTGGTTCCACATTTCGCTCACTACAGGAAGCCTACACACTTACTGTGGCCACAGAGATGCTTCAAAGGCAAGCACAGCAGCTCTTGGAACATGGATGCTGAACACATGCTGGACAGAAAAACAAACCTTCCTGCAGCAGGGCAGAAAATCACATAAGTGGTGCTAAGTCACAAATCCAACATCACAGATGATTTCTTTTAGATGTACTACTGGTGGAAAAGCCCTCCTCAGTTCATGCTCAAGACTCTGCAGCAACATTCATAAAGAGAATCATAGAATGGATTGGATTTGAAGTGACCTTAAAGATCATTTAGTTCCAAACCCCCATCCATAGACACCTTCCACTAGACGAGGTTGCTTAAGGCTTCATCCAACCTGGCCTCGAACACCTCCAGGGAGGGAGCATCTACAACCTCCCTGGACAAGCTGTTCCAGTGTCTCACCATGCCCACTCTAAAGAATTTCTTTCTAACATCCAATCTACCTTCCTCAAGCTTCAATCCATTCCCCTTCATCCTGTCACAACACTTTTAAGAATTCCCTCCCCAGTGTTTTTGTACGCACCCTTCAGGTGCCTAATCATTTTGGTTGGAAAATACCTCTATGATCATCAAGTTCAGCTGTAGACCTAACACCACCATGTCATTAAACCATATCCAAATGGGGAGAAGCATAGGAGAGAATGGCCAAAGGCTACAAGAGGTGAGGGGAAAAAGCCTTACTTCAAGAAACAGTGTAGAGCTCTGCAAATGAAGTTGGCATGTATGTGAGCTGCTTGCCACTTGCAAACACTGATGGAAGGGAAATGTGTGGAGTTCATGGGGAATTTCTGCTGAGCCCCATGTAGCTACAGAGACATTCCTCCTTAAATTTGAGAGACTTAATTAGAACAATGTACGTGCCACTGCAGCGTGATGCCTGCTGAACATGCTGTGGAGTAAGGGAAAGCAAAGCTTGCTTGCGGGAAAAATGTCATTATCTGCCCAAAGCAAATACAAACCTGGAATTCACTGTCTGCTTTCTCAGAGATGTTACAACTGTCAGTCGCACAGTGTATGGATCTGATGTGCCACACAATGCACAGGGCCAGCTGTTCAGCATGTTGTCCCATTGCTATGTGTGAAGCCAGAAAGTAAGTAGGCAGGTCACTTCATGCCTCATTAGCACAGTAGGAAGGGGGAGGTCTGAAAAATAAGTCTGTAGAAACAGCAGTGAAAGCTTGTCGGAATCTAAACAATCCAAAGTCCAGCCATGATTTCTTTCTTTTACCTTAATTCTTTTTGTTTCATTCAATAGCTTATTTTTGGTTGTTCCTAACCACTGCTGATTTATGCCACTCCTAACCTTTAGGAATCTAAACAATATCCAAGAACCAGTCATGATTCCTTTCCTTTTACCTTATTATTTTTTTTATTTTCTTTCAGTGGCTTGTTTTCAGTTGTTCCTACCCACTGATGATTTCTGCCTCTTCTAACTCTTAAGAATTCCAAAGCAGAGAAACAAATGTTCTCATTTATTGAAGCTACAGGAGACTTTGGGTTTGGTTTTCTTGCTTTGTCTGTTGGGAGTTTTGTTTGTTTTTGGTGGGTTGGTTGGTTTGTTTGCGTTGTTTTGTGGTTTTGGTTTGTTTTGTTTTTTTCCTCTTTGTTTTCCTTCTCCTGGAAAAGCAGGAATTATGTCCTACTAACCTCTTTTTGCATTATTTTAAAAACTTACTTCTATAAAAGTGGGTTTGCTGAGGATTTAGATAGGGCAGAAACTATCTCGAAGCTCTCCCAGGACTCAGCCAATGCTAGTTTTGCTTTTATTGTACACAAATAGATTATCATCCTGGAAGCCACCACTCTTCTTGAGAGCAATGTCCCAGGATCTTCTTATGATATGTCTTCAAGGATTTATCATAAACCTACCATCTTTTAGCTCCACTTAAGTATAGCTAAATGTGTTTATCTTAGAGTGGTTTTTTGTTTTGTTTGTCTCTCTCTAGTGCATCAATTTCTACAAATTGCTACAACAAAAGCTTTAACCAGAAAGTCAAATGTGTGGAAGGAAATGTAGGCAAAATTTTTGATAACGGAAATAAAAAAATAGAAAATGCCCATAAAAAATGAAAAGCATTTCTGTTTTTTTTAGAATTATAGAATGGTTTGGGTTGAAAGGGGTCTTAAGGATCATCTAGTTCCAACCCTCTTCCACTAGACTGGATTGCTCAAGGCTCTGTCCAACCTAATATTGAACACCTCCAGTGGTGGGACATCCACAAAGTCCCTGGGCAACTTGCTCTAATGTCTCACTACCCTTTACACTGAATTCTTTTCTCCTAAAGGTTCATGTGCAGCCATTTTTGCTTGGTTGTGCTGGGGACAAAAGTCTCTATGAGTTTCTTTATTCTATTTTTTTAATTATTAAAAAAAATGAATAGGATTCTGTTCCTCCCTTATATTCACATCATGACTTCTAAATTAAAAGAACTGCATCCAGATCTGGGCCCCTCAGTTCAAGAAGGACAGGGAACTGCTTGAAAGAGTCCAGCACAGAGCCACAAAAAGGGAATGGAACACCTTCTTTATGAGGAGAGACTGAAGGAGCTGGGGTTCTTTAGCTTGGAGAGGAGGAGACTGAGGGGTGACCTCATTCATATTTATAAATATGTAAAGGGTGAGTGCCAAGAGGATAGAGTCATGCTCTTCTTGGTGATGCCCAATGACAGGACAAGGGGCAATGGGTGGACGCTGAGGCATAGGAAGTTCCATGTGAACGTGAGGAAAACTTTTTGAGGGTGACAGATCACTGGAACAGGCTGCCTGGGGGGTTGTGGAGTCTCCTTCTCTGGAGATACTCAAAACCTGCCTGGATGTGTTCCTGCGTGATCTGGTATAGGAAATCCTACTCTGGCAGGAGGGTTGGACTAGATGATGTTTTGAGGTCCCTTCCAACCCCTAATATCCTGTGATTCCGTGATTCTGTGAAGTCCAACCAATATCTATCAGGGCCACTACTACACCATATCCTTGAGCACCATGTTTAGATGGCTTTTAAATATCTCTGGGAAGCCTGTTCCAGTCTTTGAGAACCCTTTGGGTATGGAAGATTTTCCTAACATCCAATCTAAACCTATCCTGGCATAATTTGCTGCTATCTCCTCTTGTCCTTGTTCCTTGGAAGAAGAGACCAACCTTCCCTTTGCTCCAACCACCTCCAACCTGGAGCTGTAGAGAGCTGTAAGGTCTGCCCTCAGCCTCCTTGTCTTCAGACTTCAATGACCCCAGTTCCCTCATGCATTCCCAAGGGATCAGAGACCAGAACTTGTCCTGACAGCGAGTTCTTGTACTTCCTTTGGATCTGGGAATAGTGGTAGACCAGAATGCCTACAGGGATGGTTCTCACTGCCGTGCCTCTCATCTGCTGGCATGTCAAAGCTTGCATACCAGTGTTGGGCTGGTGCTGCGATGAAAGTCCAGGGTATGGAGCCATGTAAAGGCACTTGTCCTTATGTCTCTTGTGAGGTCATGCAGAGGTGTGCTCTGGAGCACGTCACCTTGATGTGACCTGTGTGGGTCACTGTTGCTGGCATTGGTACAGGCTACCCAGGGAAGTGGTGGAGTCACCATCCTTGGAGGTGTTAAAAAAATGTACAGACATGGTACTTTGGGACATATACTTTGGGACATAGTTTAGAATCGTATAATCATAGAATCAACCAGGTTGGAAGAGACCTCCAAGATCATCCAGTCCAACCTATCACCCAGCCATATCCAATCAACTACACCATGGCACTAAGAGCCTCATCCAGTCTCCTCTTGAACATCTCCAGCGATGGCGACTCCACCACCTCCCTGGGCAGCCCATTCCAATGGGCAATCACCCTCTCTGTGAAGAACTTCCTCCTAATATCTAGTCTATACCTCCCCTGGCACAACTTGGGAGTGTTAGTGGGCATGGTAGTTTTGGGTTGGCATTTGGAAATGATGATCTTAGAGGTCTTTTCAAACACGAGTGACTCCATGATGCTCTATGATTCTATGACCCCCCCTGGCTGCAGCCTGGCACCACCACTCCACTGCAGGCTCTCATCTATCGAGTGCCAAACTGTGGGTCTGTGGTTGTGTCAACCCTAGAAAGGCAAAGAGTTGTTGAGGGGCTAGAGCTTACTCAAGGACTGCAAGGACAAGAGAGGTTTTTACATTGGAACGTGAAACATGATAGTCATCATGAAGTGTCACTCCAATGACAACAAAAGGAAGGAGGGACTTTTAACTTCGTGATAAACTTTTGTTGATAGCTGAAAGAATGCAGTGCTTGGGCTTGGAAGCTGTGGTCATACTGTCCTGTGGATGAAAATGCCAGGAAAGACAGACAAAAATCTCTACGGGCCTGGCTATCAGAGTACTGTGAGCAGTTCTGCAGATTTCCTCACGAAGACCTGAAGGGTGTCTTACAAAACACCATGAAGACAAATAACCAGGTCTGTCTTCCTTGTACGTGACTTGGAGGCTCAGTTGTAACTAGTGACTGAGGTGCTGATGACTTCTTTCTGTGTGCACAAGGTAGGGACCTTTATATTGACAACAGCACCCAACCCACAGAAAGACAAACTGTTCTGCCCAGTCCCACAGTCCTTCCCCCAGCTCCACCTGGCCTGGCCATTCTCTCACTTGCAAGGCGACTTCTTGGATTTGATGATCTTACAGGTCTTTTCCAACCTAAACAATTCTATCATTCTACACACTGGCAACAGGATTTGCAGCTTTCCCTGCTCTGGTGCCTGTAGGAACTTCTCTTCCCTTGGCACAGTAGTGGCCTGCCACAGGGCTTAGAGCTTGTGGTTCAGTAAAAATAACATGGCAGGAGATGAAAACAACAACACCTTAGCTTTCCTTCTTACCACACTCCACTACATAAAGGGTGGCTACCAGGATGATGGACACTCTTTTTACAAGGAATCACATGGAACAGACAAGGGGTAATGAAGACAAGTTACTCCTGGGGAGATTCCAATTAGACTCCAGAAGAAAATGTTTCCTCATGAGAACAGTTAGACATTGGAATCATCTCCCAAGGGAAGCAGTGGATTCCCCTACATCAGTCAGTTTGAAGACTCAGCTTGACAGGGTGCTGGGATAGCTCATTCCAACTCTACTATTACCTAGACAGGTTGGACCAGATGCTCTTGGGGGGTGCCTTCCAATCTGCCATTCTGTGATTCTGTGATTCCTGTGCTGTATCCTCTTTTGATTATTATTTGTTTTAAATTGATTTTCCTTTCCTGTATTCTTAGAATGCCAGCTTGTCACATGATTTTTTGTTTGGTTTCTGGTAGGGAATGGTTTCAGCAAAGGTTTTTCACTGCAGTTACAAGTGGGGAATTTGCCATTATTTCTCAGCGCTTTATCTTTGTTCAGAACAAGTAGAATGATTCTGTTGCAACTTCAGATCAAACTTTGATTAAAACAGTGATAAAACTGTACAGATGATGAATCTATTTTTACAAAACATCAGACCCTTTTTAAGAAAAGAAAATGGAAACAGCACCAAAAATTCTTAAGAAATTATGTTCCTAATTTTTTTGCACAGATTTTTTTTCCATCTGGGCATGTAAAACTCATTTCAGACAAGTCCTGTCCTTCAGCAGATGATCCTCTGAAGGCTTGGAAAAGCACCTAGCACAATGAGATGCTACTTTCCAATTAAGAATCTTAATTGCCTGCAGAAAGTACATTATCATAGAATCATAGGACCATATGAGTTGCTGGACTGTGTCCATAGAAGAGCAATAAAGGTGGAGAACATATCTGGTGAGGAGCAGCTGAGGGAACTGAGGTTGTTTAGTCTGAAGAAGAGAAGGCTGAGGAAACCTCAGTGCTCTCTACAGCTCCTGAAAGGAGGTTGCTGTGAGGTGGGGGTTGGTCTCTTTTGCCTAGTATCAGGTGATAGAATGAGGGGAAATGGTCTGAAATTGTTCCAGGGGAGATTTAGATTGGAGATTAGAAACAATTTCTTTCCTGCAAGAGTGGTCAGGCATTGGACCAGGCTGCCCAGGACGTGGTGGAGTCATCATCCCTGAAGGTGTTCAAGAAACTTGTGGGCATGGCACTTTGGGACATGGTTCAATGGCCATGGCGGTGTTACGTTGCTGGTTGTACTCAGTGATCATAAGAATTATTGAATGGGTTAGGTTGGAAGGGATCTTAAAGATCATCTAGTTCCAACCCCTGCTACATGGGCAGAGACACTTCCCACTAAACCCTCATAGTAAAGAACTTTCTGGTACCGTCTAATCTAAATCTACCCTGCTCTACTTTGAAACCATTGCCTATCACCTAGTGATCTTAGAGGTCTTTTCTAAATGAAAGAATTCTATGATTCTGTGACTGGGGTTTGGACAAGATGACCTTTGAGGGTCCCTTCCAGCCCAGTGCATTCTGTGGTTCTCTGCTTTACAACTGTTTGTGTAAAAACTAACACCTTTACCTCACCTGATTGCTGTGTATGAGACATTGTTAAAACACTCTAAATTAAACAGGGGCAAAATTCTCTTTACCTAAATTAATTCTCAGCTACGCTGGTAGGCTAAATAATTTAACAAGGTTTTAATTCTGCATGATAACTTTAATTTAGTGCATAACTTCCATTGTGTGATGAAGCAGTTTGGAGGTCAGTTGTATGAAAAAATAATACTAGCCTTAAGATAGAGTTAAGCTGTGCAAATAGCTCCTGAACTGGGAAGCATGTAACCAGCAGACAACTCATTTAGGGTATTTTTTTATAGATGTGCTTTCTTTCATCTTCTGGGCTTTAGAGAAGGCTTTGGAATCAAAACTCATCACTGTAGCAATCACACTGAAATATGAAGTCCCTACTATTAAAAAAAAAAAAATTCTGAGTAGAGATCCGAGGTTGAGCTTGTTCATTGACTAATACACGTGCAGGAGTCATAGAATCATAGAACAGCAGGAGTTGGAAGGAACCTCTGGAGACTGTTTAATCCAACCCCCCCCTGACAAAGAAGGATCACTTAGAGCAGGTCACGTAGGGATGGATCCAGGTGAGTTTTGAGTCTCCAGAGAAGGAGACTCCACAATGTCTCTGGGCAGCCTGATCCAGGGCTCTGGCTCCCTCACCATAAAGAAGTTTATCCTCATATTGAGGTGGAACTCCCTGTGTTTCACTTTGTTCCTTATATTATTATTGGGGACCACCAAAAAGAGATTGCTACCTTCATCTTGACACCTACCTCTTGGACACTTATACGCATTAATAAGATCCTCTCTCAGCCTTCTCAAGATTAACAGCTCCAGTTATTTCAATATTTCTTCATAGGAGAGATGTTCAAGTCACTTAACCATCCTCACAGCCTCTGTTGGATTTTCTCCAGTAGATCCCTGTCTCTCTTGAACTGGGAAGCCCAAAGCTGGATACAGTATTCTGCATGTGGTCTCACTGTAGTGGGGGAGATGGTGAGAAGAACCTCTCTTGATGTGCTGGACACACCTTTCTTAATACAGCCCAGGATACCATTGGCTGTCTCAGCCACAAGAGCACATTGCTGTCTCACAGATAACTTACTGGCCATCAGGACTCCAAGGTTTTTCTCCATGGCCATGGAGCTGCTTTCCAGTGGGATGACCCCTAGTCTGCACTGGTGCCTGGTTTTTTTCCTCCCCAGATACAGGACTCTACTCTTGTCCTTATGGAACCTGATGAATACTTCATGAGTATTGTTCATTAGATTTCCCCCAACCCTGAATCCCCCCCAACCCTCTCTCCAGAATATTGTATTTTTAAGAGACAGTTGAATTCAGTTTCTTCGTTTTGGCTTTTCCTTTTTCCCTTCAGCTTTATATTGTCATACCTTGCCAGCTAATCTCACTTCCCTTGCAAGCAGCACATCCTACCATTTAAGTAAAAACGCTTTTCAGAAGAAAAAAATAAAATAAAATCCTGTAAGATGTTATAACATTTTGTGAAACACGTAATCCAACATGAGTGATGCAGATGGATATGCCCCAGAAAGCTGAGAGACTTCGAGATGTAGTTTCACACACCCCCCATGCCCCAAAATCACTTCAGAAGGCAGTTTTGTTTCAAATATCACTTAAAAATCCTATTTAAACTCCTTGGAAGAGATAGAAAATTGATTTAAACTTTCGGATAAAGGCTTTTTACGTTTCATATAAAGGTTTTTACCTGAATGCTTAGAGATTTTTCTATGTGCAATGTGTAGGGGAAAAAGTATAAAATAAAACAGCTGGCTAATGTTTCTCTACCCCCAACAAAGGAAGAGAAATGCTTTAGAGAGATCAATAGTTATAAATCATTGCAAATGATTTGAGGTTTTATTTAATCTACTTTTATTCTAATGTCCATGCCATCTGCTGTACATATTGAGCTTATTACACTAACTCATTTTGCGAGCTCCAACCTCTGAGTGAGATGTCAGAGGGCAATCGATTAAGGGATATTTGTGCTGTTACACCCCCTCCCTTTTTTTTTCTTTTTTCTTTTTTTTTTTTTCACTTTAATTTCTCTTCATAAGGATTTCAGGTTGAGCAAGTGATCTGACATGATAATGGGGCCTCCAGGTCTTGAGATAAATGAGAAGTGTGACGTTGTGCATTGAGAAATATCAAACCAGCTTTTAACCTGGTGGTCATAGAGGGGCAGCTGATGTCTGCTGTATGTTAGCACAATGGTAAGAGATTAGCTAAGAGCTCCAGATTTAAAGTTGGAGAGGAGGAGGCTGAGGGGAGATGTCATTGCTCTCTTTAACTCCCTGAAAGGAGGTTGGAGTGAGGTGGGGGTTTGTCCTACCTTTCTCCCTAGAATAAGAATGAGAGGAAATGGCCTCAAGTTGTACCAGGAGAGGTTTAGCTTGGACATTAGGAAAAATTTCTATCCTGCAAGAGAGAGGTCAGACATTGGAACAGGCTGCCAGGGAGGTGGTAGAGTCACCAACCCTGGAGATGTTCAAAAACGTGTGGGCATAACACTTTGGGGCATGGTTTAATGGTGATGTTAGGATGATCTTTGAGGCCTTTTCCAACTGAAACAATTCTATGACTCAATAAAGGCATGAGTGTGTTCCTCAAAAGCCAAAAGAAAATGGATGCCTGATACAGAAATGATAGCTCAGCCTAGGAATCTGCTTCCTATATATGCCTTATTATGTGTAGTTAAAAGAATTTCGTGTGCTGGAAGTATGACAAAGAAGAGAAGTAGAACGAAAAAAAACTTGAAAGATTCTCTAATACAACATGTGACATTGCTTACATAGTGAGTGAAATTGTGGCCTGAAACTAGAATCATAGAATCAGTCAGGGTTGGAAGGGACCACAAGGATCATCTAGTCCCAACCCCCCTGCCATGGGCAGGGACACCTCACACTACAGCGGGCTGGCCAGAGCCTCATCCAGCCTGGCCTTAAACACCTCCAGGGATGGAGCCTCAACCACCTCCCTGGACAACCCATTCCAGGCTCTCACCACTCTCATGGGGAAGAATTTCTTCCTCACGTCCAGCCTGAATCTCCCCACTTCCAGCTTTATTCCATTCCCCCTAGTCCTGTCACTACCTGATAGCCTAAAAAGTCCCTCCCCAGCTTTCTTGTAGGCCCCCTTCAGATACTGGAAAGCCTTCTCGGAGCCTTCCTTTCTCCAGACTGAACAGCCCCAACTCTTTCAGTCTGTCCTCATAGGAGAGGTGCTCCAGCCCTCTGATCATCCTGGTGGCCATTCTCTGGACACCTTCCAGCATGTCCATGTCCCTCTTGCAATAGGGGCTCCAGAACTGGATGCAGTACTCCAGGTGGGGTCTCACCAGAGCTGACTAGAGGGGGAGAATCACCTCCCTCGACCTGATGGCCACACTTCTCTTGATGCAGCCCAGGATGTGATTGGCTTTCTGGGCTGCAAGTGCACACTGACAGCTCATGTTGAGCTTCTCCTCCATATATATACTGTGCCAGGGGAAGTTTAGGTTGGATATTAGGGAAAAATTCTTTCCTGCAAGAGTGATCAGGCATTCGAACAGCCTGTCCAGGGAAGGGGTAGAGGCACTGTCCCTGGAGGTGTTAGAGAAACATATGGACATGGCACTTTGGGACATGATTTAATGGCCATGATTGTGTAAGGTCAATGGTTGAACTCAATGATCTTAGAGGTCTTTCCTAACCAAATAAATTCTGTGATTCTGTGAATACTGGCACTTTGTTGAGTATGTGTATCTCTACCACAAAGAGCTCTTTGCTTCTGAACTTTTCAGCCCTAAACTCTATGTCCTCAAATTCTTACCTTCCACATTTGCACTAAGCAAACATTAAAATACAAGGGTTATAGGTTCTTAGAAAAAAAAAATTAAAAAAAAGAAAAAAAATCCATCACCTTGTCTCCATCAGTTCAAGACAGTGTCAGGAAGAAGAAGTGAACAAGACATGGCATAAATATTAGAGGCTTGCTTAGTAACCTTAGAGCAATCAGTCCAAGTATGACAGTAGCCTGAATATTTAATAACTAATGGAAAGTTTACAGCTGAAACTTGAGCTTCATCTTATTGTGACCTATTTATAATTCAGATGTCTATCACATCTGAGGTCCTGACACTATGCATAAAGCTAGGTAACACACACAGGAGAAAGTCTACTGAATTCAGGGGGAAACCCATGAGAAGTCTTGTTTTGTGGATATTGGTGCTGGATCCTAAATCATGGATTTGTTTCAGCTGGAAAAGACCTTTAAGGTCATCAAGTCCAACCACTGACCTAACAGCACCATGGCCATTAAACCATGCCCCAAAGTGTCATGTCTACAGGTTTCTTGAACACCTCCAGGGATGGTGGTTACACCACCTCCCTGTGCAGCCTGTTTAAATGCCTGACTACTCTAGCAGGGAAGAAATTTTCCCTAATATCCAGCCTAAGCCTCCCCTGGCACAATTTCAGGCCATCTTGAGTCTAGCTTGTTGTTCTTTTTACGTTCCAACTGTTGTAGCCTTCAAATGCAAGTCCCATCAACATCAAATTGCACTCTCCCTGTGTGACATCTCACATCATTTCCACTGTACCACTAAAGTGCCCAGGTTGTTTTTTATTTGAAGACAGACTTATAATGACTATTTATTTGGGTAAAAAAGTCCATGGACAGTCTTAGTTTTAGTCTATTGGTCAACAACTGCTGTCTACAACTACCTGAAGAGAGGTTGTAGGCAGGTGGGGTTGGTCTCTTCTCCCAGGCAACCAGCAGCAGAACAAGAGGACACAGTCTCAAGTTGTGCCAGGGGAGGTATAGGCTGGATATTAGGAGGAAGTTCTTCACAGAGAGAGTGATTGCCCATTGGAATGGGCTGCCCAGGGAGGTAGTGGAGTTGCCGTCCATGGAGATGTTCAAGAAAAGACTGGATGAGGCACTTAGTGCCATGGTGTAGTTGATTGGATATGGCTGGGTGATAGGTTGGACTGGATGATCTTGGAGGTCTCTTCCAACCTTGCTGATTCTATGATTCTATGATTCTACGGCTACTTCAGGATTGTGGATCCCTCATCCCAAGAAGTGTTGAAGACCAGGCTGGATGAGGCTTTGAACAACCTGGTCTAGTAGAAGGTGTCCCTGCTCATAGCAGGGGCTTTGGAACTAGATGATCTTTAAGGTGCCTTCTAACCCAAGACATTCTATGATTCAAACACTTCTTCTGTTGATTGCCAATCACATACTTTACGCTGAAGCCAAACGACGTGCCACAGAAATTTCTGTCAAACTTATTATCAGTGCAGTCCCTCAGATCCTTAGGGAAATTGCTGGCTGAGAGTTTTACTGCCATACTTTCAAATGCCTTGAAACTGCAACCAGTGTATTCTGCTTCTGCTGATGAAAAAATGTCAGATGCTGGACAATGTGAAACTCCGCCAGTCTGGTTGGATCATTTTGTGTGTCTGGTTTCCTCAGTGCACAGGCTCCTCTTTTCCCCTGTTATTAGGCACTTTACAGCTCCAGTGTTAATTGCACAAATCGATTCATTTCCAGCCAGCACAACAGAAAACTGGGCCACAATAGAGACAAAAGATTGCAGTAATGCAACTGGTGTGCCGATGGATGCTGAATAAAAGTGCCAGCTGCGTCTTGTCAAAAGAAGCAACTGAAAAAAGAAAACCCCACCAAGGACTTTGTGAATTCGGCAGTATTTTGGTGTCTGTAGGGAAGGAAAGAGCAGAAAAGCTTAACAAGAGCTTCCCTGTTCACTAGGTTGTGCCACTCCCCTGTGGTGAGGTGTAGGTGCCATTCTCATGCTACTGCTACTGCAGTTTGTACAATAGGGGATTTACTGCCATTTTAAGAGCTGAAATTTTTTTCTCTCTCTCTTTGACAGAGCTTCATAGAATCATAGAATTGTTTCAGTTGGAAAAGACATCTAAGACCATTGAGTTGAACTGTCAATGTATCACCACCATGGCCATTAAACCATGTCCCGGAGTGCCACAGCCATGTTTCTTGAACACCTCCAGGGATGGTGGCTCCACCACCTCCCTGGGCAGCCTATTCCAATGCCTGACCACTCTTGTAGGAAAGACATTGTTCCTGATCTCCAACCTAACCCTCCCCTGACACAGTTTCAGGCCATTTCCTCTCATTCTAGCACCTGATACTGAAGAGACCAACCTCCACCCCACTCCAACATTCTTCCAGGGAATTATACAAAGCATTGAGGTCTCCCCTCAGCCTCCCCTTCTCCAGACTAAACAATCCCAGTTCCCTCAGGTGCTCTTCATAAGATTTCTTCTCAGGATCCTTCACCAGCTTCTCTGCCCTTCTCTGATCATGCTCCAGCACCTCAATGTCCTTCTTGTAGTTATAAGCCCAAAGCTGAACCTAGGTCTCAAGGTGTGGCCTCACCATTGCCAAGCACAGGGGCATAATCACTGCCCTGGTCTTGGTGGCCACACTGCTCTTGATACAGGCCAGGATGCCGACGCCCTTCTTGGCTACCTGAGCACACTGCTGTCTCATGTTCAGCCAGCTGTCAACCAGCACCCCCAGGTTCTTTTCTGTTGGGCAGTGTCCAGTCACCCTGCCTCAAGCCTGGAGTGTTCACAGGGTTGTTGTGATCCACGTGCAGGACCCAGCACTTGGCTTTGTTAAACCTCATACAAGTGACCTTGGCCCACTGATCCAGCCTGTCCAGATCCCTTTGCAGAGCCTTCTGACCCTCAAGAAGATCAATACTCCCACCCAATTTAGTGTCATCTGCATTTAGTCATGCTGTACCAATGTCTCTCCCGTGTTTTTTTTCTGCAACTCTCTGCAAGGGCATTGCTAAGAATGGCAACTGAATCAGGAGCCTTGCTGATCCTTGCTGAAGAGCAAATAAACTCCTTTACAGAATGCAGTCTTGGGAGAGTTTTCCAGTTGGCATAGACTGTTAAATGCATCCTTTCCTTGCAAAACAGGGAAAAAGTAATGCCCTTCTGCTCTCATCTTCCCTGCAACAAGCTGGATCTGTCCTGAAGGCTTGTAAGACCTTTGCAGAGATGATGAATACAGGGCATGTGGGACACAAGTCATTTATTTTCTGCTAGCCTCCACGAAGGAAGACCCAAAATGATCTCATAGCTTGGGAAACACTGATTTGTTCAGCTGTATCTCCCTAATATTTCCTGCCACTTGTTCAACTGCCTCCTGCAGAGTCCTCATGGCTTGTGTAGCCTCCTGGTTCTCACTTTGACTGACACAGCTAAGCCTTTCTCAGAATCTAAAACTTTGGTGTAAATATTCCTCTCATGGGTTCTCTCCCAAAGCTAAAGGGGATTGTGTAGGGCAGGAACAAATATTCAAAAATACCAGCCCAGGGCTTTCAGTAATTTAATAAGGACAAATAAAGCATAGAAAAAATGATTATCAGGAGCATCTTAGTGGATTAGCACCTAACATATTGCAAGCATTACAGAGTCTAAATATTGCAACATGAACATCTTGCTTGTCTATGATCATGGGCGATGCTGCAAACCACGTAGGAGTTCCATTCTGGATGACTGAGATGTGCAGTTAGCTTAAAGAGCCACGGTCATTATTTCTAGACACGGCTGATTAATTTGCTTTACCAAGACTCAAATGTAACATAATGTATATAATGCAATTAGAAGGCTATGTCTCTATTAATACTGTAGGCAAAATGCAGAGATAAGCTTCTGAGGACAAGTAGGAGTCTGATCTTTATTGATACCTTCATCCTGTCTGTGAGAAACTCATGGATTTCAGCCTGGAAGCTCGAGCATATGCACTGTTCAGTGTGTTATTGATTTTTTCCCTCAAATTCCTCACCTGAACATGTCTTGCTTGGTTCAAGTGACAACCTAAGAGTCAGACAGGACATGACTATAGGCTGAGGAGGTGCAAAAAGAGGACAAACATGCAGAAAATTGTTGTCACAACTGGAAAATAATTGAAATGTAGACTTTCTTCCATACAGATTTAACTTCTCCCAGAGAAGTGGCATGGCAGGTAACCAACAAGTGTGCTGCAAAAGAACCCATGCCTCCTCTGCATTCATCCAAATGATGACTGTATGTGACTCAGGGAGGTCATGTTTTCACCTTCAGCAAACCTCTGACAGCAAGGTTAATCTTCCATCTTGCTACTCTGAAAACACAAACAATAAATGTTTATTTACTTTTCTGCAATCACATGTCAGCTCCACATTAGAGTTAAAATTCTGGCCCATTGGTAATCCTGTATGTTGTATGAAAATAGTCATGCTAAAATCCAAACCAAACCAAATAAAACAAAGCAAAACATCACAACAAAAAGCATTCATTGAGAAACAAAACTCAACACTAGCAAATAGGTTTGGAATCATTGCAGAAGGAACTTCTGTAATTTAGTTTACTGGAGCACTGGGATAGACTGTCTAGAGAGGTGGTGGAGTCTCTGTCTCTGGAGACACTTAAAACCCACATGGACATGCTCCTGCAGTACCTTCTCTAGGTGAATCTGCTCTGGTAGGGAAGTTGGACTTGGTGATCTCTAGAGGTCTCCTCCAACCTCTACCATTCTGTCATTCTGTAGTGATGCACACTTCATAGAGAGCTGCTTCATAATTCCCTTTAATAAATTGCACAAGTCTTGTTTTCTTCCTTAAAAGGTGCATGGTCCTTGCTTGTTCCTCATACACCAGAGGGTAAGAAGAAATCATATGCAGGTGGTCATAGAATCATAGAAAGGTAGGGGTTGGAATGGACCTCTGGAGATCATTGAGCCCAAACAAAGGAGGTTCACCTAGGGCAGGCCACACAGAAACATGCCCAGGCAGGTCTGGAAAGTCTCCAAAGAAGGAGAATCTCATGTCAAATCATGTCAATTTGCCTGTGGCTATGTTAAACAGGAACTAAGAAGCTATTGTCTAATTGCAGCACCTATTTCACAGAATCACAGAATTGTCAGAGTTGGAAGGGACCTTAAACATCATCTAGTTCCAACTCCCCCTTCTATGGACAGGGACACCTTCCCTGAGATCAGGTTGCCCAGAGCCACATTCAGCCTGGCCTTAAAAACATCCAAGGATGGGGCTTCCAGCACCTCCCTGGGCAACCTGTTCCAGTGTCTGACTACTACCCTCCTATAGCTTGGATCCATTCCCCCTAGTCCTATCACTACTTGACACCCTAAAAAGTCCCTCCCCAGCTTTCTTGTATGTCCCTGTCAGATACTGGAAGGCCACAAGAAGGTCACCTCAGAGCCTTCTCTTCTCCAGACTGAACAGCCCCAACTCTTTCAGTCTCTCCTCACAGGAGAGGTGCTCCAGCCCTCTGATCATCCTGGTGGCCCTTCTCTGGACACCTTCCAACATGTCCATATCCCTCTTGTAATAGGGGCTCCAGAACTGGATGCAGTACTCCAGGTGGGGTCTCATCAGATCTGAGTAGGGCCTGGGGAGAATCACCTCCCTTGACCTGCTGGCCACACTTCTCTTGATGCAGCCCAGGATCTGGTTGGCTTTCTGGGCTGCAAGTGCACACTGCTGGCTCCCATTGAGCTTCTCATCCACCAGCACCCCCAAGTCCCTCTCCTCAGGGCTGCTCTCCAGCCAGTCACTGCCCAGCTTGTATTTGTGCTTGGAATTGCCTCAACCCAGATGTAGGACCTTGCACTTGGTCTTGTTGAACCTCATGAGGTTGTCATGGGCCCATCTCTCCAGCCTGTCCAGGTCCCTCTGGATGCCATCCCTTCCCTCCAGCGTGTCTGCTGCACCACACAGCTTGGTGTCATCAGCAAACTTGCTGAGGGTGCACTCAATGCCACTGTCCATGGCACCCACAAAGATGTTGAACAAGACTGGTCCCAGCACTGATCCTTGAGGGACTCCACTTGTCACCGGCCTCCACTGGGACATGGAGCCATTGACAGCCACTCTTTGGGTGCTGCTGCTAAGGCAGTTCTTTATCTATCTAACGGTTCATTCATCAAACCCATATTTTACCTGCTTGGAGATCAGCATGTCAAGTGGAACAGTGTCAAAAGCTTTGCTCAGGTTCAGATAAACCACACTGGTTGCTCTCTCCTTGTCTATTGATGTTGTGACCTTGTCTTAGAAGGCCACCAGGTTTGTCAGGCACAATTTGTGGAATTCAATCTTAGAATCACAGAATGGTAGACATTAAAAGGGACCTCTGGAGATCAAGTCCAACCTACCTGCCAGAGCAGAATCACCTAGAGATCACACAGGAACACATTTGGGTGGGTTTCGAAAGTATCCAGAAAAGGAGATTCCACCGTGTGATGGTTTTAAGACTCTTCAATTTTTCTTCACAAAGTTCAAGCAGAGAAAGTGAAAGAATGTAAATAAATCACCATTGGTGTAAGAAAGCAAAATAATGATTATTCTAAACACTTCCATTGGAGAGAGAGAAATGTTTAAGAATTTCTACTCAAAACAAGGTTGGGGAGTTGGGCAGTCTGGGACTCAGCTTTCTCAGCTTCTGTCTGTCTGCTGTTTCTTCTTTTCTGGCTGAAGATAACACACTGACCTTGACAAGCTAAGTCTAACAGCCTCTCTGCTTCTTGGCTCTCTGCCTTCTGCCAGGGGGGTCTGGGGGGATTCCTTCTTGCTTGGGGGGGAGGCCCCTTGGGGAAGGCCCCTTGGGGGAAGCAAAGGGGGCTTGGTTGTGCTTTTCTGTTGATTGTACATATTTGTAAATGTTGTGAATTTTGTATATTTGTACATATTCATTGCATTTCATCATAGATTGTAGATTTGCTTGTAAATACAGCTTTCATTTGCTTCCAGACTGAGCTAGCCTGGTCATTGTCAGTGTGGGGGGATTTCAGCTCCCAGACTGTTACACAGCACCTCTCTGGGCAGCTTCTTCCAGGGCTCTGGCATCCTGAAATTAAAGAAGATCCTCTTCATGTTTAGATGAAACTTCTTATGTTCAAGTCTGTGCCCATTACTTCTTGCCCTGTCACTGGGCACCACTGAACAAAGAAAAAAACAAAATGGTCCCATCTTTCTGACACCCACCCTTTAAATTGATCAATAATGATGAGATTCCCCTCCTCAGTCTTCTCTTTTCCAGCCTAAAAAGCCCTAATTCTCTCAGTCTTTCCTCATCAGACAGATGTTCCAGTCCCCTCAGCATCTTTGTAGCCCTTTTCTGTAAGAATGACGTTGTGTTCATTAGCCATGCTTTGCAAATTGCAAATAATGGTCTCTAAAACTTAAGCTTTATTTTATTTTATAAACAGAGTTGGAGAACATGGGTGGAAGTTGAGTCATAAGAAGTTCCATGTAAACATGAGGAAAACTTTTTTCACTGTGAGGGTGACAGAACAATGGAACAGGCTGCCTGAGGGGGGAGGAGGGGGGGGGAGAGGGGTTGTGGAGTCTCCTTCCCTAGAGATATTCAAAACCTGCCTGGATGCGTTCCTGTGTGATCTGCTCTAGGTGATCCTGCTCTGGCAGGGGGGTTGGACCAGATGATGTTTTGAGGTCCCCTCCAACTCCTAACATTCTGTGATTCTGTGATTCTGTGATTCTGTGATTCTGTGAACTGATTAGTGTGTGCTTACACAGAAATGCATTAAATTATCTGATTTATTGTCATGCATGTTCTGGGACTGAGGGGTGATTTGGGTCAAAACAGGTTCTTTTCATTCTAGGGTGATTCACTGCAACTGATTGTTTGACAAAGAAATTGGAAATAGTACAAACAAGAAGTAATGAAGCCAAGATTCATTCAGGTGCTAAGAAGATTACAAATAAGCATGTGAACACTTTATTACAGAAGGATTTTTCCAAAGGAGACATAAGGCACCTCGATCTCCATGATCCATTCACTCTTCAACTCCTTTCCAACTCCTGGAAATATTATAGAATCATAGAATGGTTTGGGTTGGAAGGGATCTTAAAGGTCACCTAGTTCCAACTCCTCTTCCATGAGCAGGGACACCTTCCATTAGATCGGGTTGCTCATGACCATACCCAACCTGGTCTTGAAAACTTCCAGGGAGGGTATGTCCATAATGTCCCTGGGTAACCTGTTCCAGAGTCTTACTACCCTCACTTTAAAGAATTTTTTCCTAATATCCAATCTAAATCTATCCTCTTACACCTTCAATCCATTTCCTCTCTTCCTGTCACTATGAGTCCATGTAAAAAGTCCCTCCACAGCTTTCCTATAGCTCCCTTCAGGTATTGAAAGGCTGCTATAAGGTGTCCCTGGAACCTTTTCTTCTCCAGGTTGAGCAGCCCCAACTCATCCAGTCTGTCCCCATATGGGAGGTGTTGCAGCCCTCTGATCATCTCTGTGGCTCTTCTCTGGACTGACTCCAGCAGTTTGATGTTCCTCTTCTGTTGGGGACACCAGGACTGGAGGCAGTATTACAGGCAGGATCTCACAGGAGTTCAGTACAGGGACAGAATCCCCTCACCCATCCTCCTGGTCACACTTTATTTGATGCAGCCCAGGACATGGCCTCCTTCTGAGCTGCAAGCACACATTGCTGGCTCATGCTGAGTTTTTCATCAACAGACACATCCAAGTCCTTCTCCTCAAGACTATGATATCTGGTATCATGATAAAGTTTTCCATAATTGACACAGATGTGTTTGAGTCCTGCACCATTTCAGTTAATGGAGAGCTCCAGGGAGCCAAGATTTTGCTTGTTGTATATTCATTTATTATTCATTTAAAGAAGATGGCCAACTGCCAACAGGAACTGAAGTGAAATCACCACCTTCATGCAGTCAATCCAACAACCCTCCAGCTGCAATGACATTCAGTTACTAATGGGTTAGTTCAGTTTTAATCTGCTGCCTAGAGATGAATTACATTAATTTTTGTAATTGGGACTGACAGTAATGGGTGCAACATTTCCAGGGCTAATTTACTCTACTTTTGTGAGGTATCAATACTAATGTGGCTATTCTGCTTCAGTACCCAAGATAACTAAAGCTGGCTGAAATGTCTCTCTACTCTACAACATTGTGTATCTCCTGAATGTCCCTTGCAGTGTATGGAAGGGTATGGAGTTGCTGCATTTAGTCAATTGACTGGACACAGATGGGACTGAATAATTATGAAAGAATTTTTGCTAACTCACCACACATCATCATGGAATATTTTGTTGGGTTTCACAGATGATTAGGGAAGAAAATACTGATTTTATTAAATGATCATAGAATGTTTTGGGTTGGAAAAGACCTAGTTCCAACCCCTCCGTTATGGGCTTGGACACCTTTCCCTTGACCAAGTTGCTCAAGACCTCATTCAGTCAGGCCTTGGACACCTTCAGGGAAGGGGCATCTACAACCTCCCATGATAAATGGTAAAGGATCATGGGTAAATAAATAACCCATTTACAAAAGGTGAAAATAGGACACAGGTTAAAGTAGGTCATTTTTTATTATTATTATTTTGTATATTACATATTCAAAGCAATGATTTGACCTAAGGTTTCTTGCCTCTCAAGTGAGTCTCTCAACTGCTAAGTTATTAGAGCACACAGAAAGAGGAATCCCTCAGGCTTGTCTGCTCAAACTGCTCCACTTTGAACAGCATACTTTAATATTTGCTGAGGGAACACAAATGATTCTGTAGCTGCTGGTCAGGATGCTAAAATAGAAGGGACCAAATTATTTATCAAAAAATGGAATAACACCAACAGGAAGAACTGAGAACAATTCTCCATCCACAACCTTTTGAACAGATTATAAGACTAAGTGTTAGGACATGTCACCAGGAAAAGATTACAGAATCACAGAATGGTAGGGGTTGGAAGGGACCTCTGGAGATCATCAAGCCCAACTGCCTTGACAAAGTAGGGTCACCTATGACAGGCCACAGAGGAATGTGTCGAGGTGGGTCTTGAATGTCTCCAGAGAAGGAGACTCCACAACCTCTCTGGGCAGCCTGCTCCAGGGCTTCAGCAGCCTCACAGAAAAGAAGTTTTTTCTCATGTTCAGGAGGAAATTTCTGGTTTTCAGTTTGTGTCTGTTTCCCCTCATCCTATCACTGGGCACCACTGAAAAGAGACTGGTCCCTTATTCTTGACACCCACCCTTCAGATATTTGTAACCTTTCCTCAGATCCCCTCTCAACCTTCACTTCTCCAGGCTAAACAGCCCCGGACCTCTCAGTCTCTCCTCACCAGAGAGAAGCTCCAATCCCTTCATCATCTTCTTAGCCCTTCGTTGAACTCTCTACAGTGTTTTCCTGTCCCTCTTGAACTGGGAAGCCCAGAACTGGACACAATACTCCAGATGAGGTCTCACTAGAGCAGAGTAGAGGAGGGAGTACTGGGAGTTAATACACCCTCAGGCAGAGAGGGATTGAGTCCATGAAAATATATTACCAAGTAAATGTCCTAAACAGAGCTATCTGAATAAAACTGGGTCTCAAAGAGGTTAAGAAAGTGCTAGAATCATAGAATCATTTTGGTTGGAAAAGACCTGATTGACAGCAGGCTGAAAATGAGCCTGCAGTGTGCCTAAGTGGCGAAGAAGGCCAACATCATCCTGACCTGGATCACCAAGAGCTGGCCAGCAAGAGTATGGAAATCATTGTGCCCCTGCACCAGGCACTGGTGAGGCCACACATCAAATCCTGGCTTGAGTTTTGGGCCCCTCACTACAGAAAAGACATTGAGGTGTTGGAGTATGCCCAGAGAAGGGCAACAAAACTGATGAAGGGACCAGAAAACAAGTCTTATGATGAGTGGCTGAGGAAACTGGGGTTGTTCGGTCTGGAGAAGAGGAGGGACACATCATTGTTCTCTACAACTCCGTGAAAGAAGATTGGAGTGAGGTGGGAGTTGGGCTCTTCTCCCCACTGTCAGAGCATATGGCCTGAAACTGTACCAGGGGAGGTTTAGGTTGAAGATTAGGAAAAAAGTCTTTCCTGCAGAATGGTCAAGCATTGGAACAGGCTGCCCAAGGAGATGGTGGGTCACTGTCCCTGGAGGTGTTCAAGAAATGTGTGGCCATGGCACTTAGGGACATGGTTTAATGACCATGGTGGTGTAAGCTTGAAGGTTGGAATGGATGATCTTAGAGGTCTTTTCCAATCAAAACAGTTCTATGATTCTATGGAATATTAGGAGCTCACATTCACAAAAATCAAATTTAAGCTTGTTCTCAAGAGTTACATTAAATTAGATGATGCTTTTATATACTGCCTGGAAAGGAAAAAAATGTAAGCCAAGGTCATGAAATAAACAATCAAAAAGAACCCCAAAAATATTTTTACAGTCAGTCTGAATGCTTCCAAAAAGGCTTTTATGAAAATAAAACAGTATCATAATTGCACGAAATGATTCCTTATCAGGTTTCCAAACGCCTGACTTTTTCACTGTTTTTTTTACATCAATTTAATGAAAAGTGATACCATTTAAAATAGCATCATCTTTAAAATTGTAGGTATATTCCTATCCAGGAACTTGTGATTTGCGCAGAATACACGAAAGACAGCACAGTGCCTACCAATGCCAAACATGCCTAACACCTGAAGACTACTGGCAGTAGAGAGGGGCATTCACAATGAGAGAACCAGTGACAACATGTTATTTAGAGAGCAGGACAGAACTTTGAGTAGGCAGAGTGGTTATACCTGGGAGCAGATCCATCCACCTCTTTGACAGCTCAAAGGGCTAGACAAACAACAAGAACTGATAATTTGTGTTACCAAGCCCAGCTCACAGCTGGCACATGATGCTAGGTTGTGTCAATAGGTTATCTTGGAAGGAGTTAAGCTCTCACTAGTCACCTCTGGCTGCTCCACAGCCTCCCTCTTCTGATGCTCAGAAACCTTCCTTTCCCACACAGCCAAAATTTATTAGTTGCCTGTTTAGACTCATTTGTTCCTGCGCCAAAATTGTCCTTTGGCTTAAATCGCTCTCCTCCCTCTCTGGTGTTTATCCTCCCAATGTATTTATAGATAGCAATTAGATCCCATCTCAGCTTTCATTTTGCTAGGCTAAACAAGGCAAGCTTTTCCAGACCTCTCCTAAGATAGGCACTCTATTCCCCTCGGTTATCCTTGTAGGCTTCCCCTGCATTTCTTCATGCCTCAGCTATTGGTTTTTGGCTGGAAGTTGAGACATTCGCTTGAGGACCAAGGTATCCTCTCCCTAGGTGTCTCGTTGATGAAAGTCCCCATCCAAAGAGTAGTGATGGCTGCAAGAGGGTGAAATCCAGAGTGAAGTCAGCAGGGCTGAGTGGAAGCCGTGGACCTTTGCCCAGCAGGTTCAGATGCTGAGGTCAATTGCATGACAATTAACAAGGCCAAGTGCTGGGTCCTGCATTTGTGTCACAACAACCCCACAAATACTCCAGGTTTGGGGTACAGTTGCTGCAAAGCTGCCCAGTAGAAAAGGACCTGTGGGTGACAGCTGATAGCTGGATGAATGAGGCAGCACATTCCACTTTGGGACACGGTTTAATGGCTGTGGTGGTGTCAGGTCAACAGCTGGACTCAGTAATCTTAGAGGTCTTTTCCAACCTAAATAATTTTATGATTCTATCACTGATGTTTGGGTTGCCTCAGCCCTGCTGACCACTGACATGTGTGTGCATGGGTCAGCCTGTGACTGCGCTGAATGGGGCATTCATTATACAATGACAGTAGGCTTAGTGTGAGCTGGTGGTGTGCTTGGGTGGCCAAGAGGGTCAAGGGCATGCTGACCTGTATCACAAATAGTGTGGCCAGCAGGAGCAGGGAAGTCATTCTGCCCCTGTACTCAGCACTGGTTAGGCCACACCTTGAGTACTGCGTCCAATTCTGGGCTCCTCAGTTCAAGAAAGATGTTTTGCTGCTTGAACGTGTCCAGAGAAGGGCAACAAAGCTGGGGAGGAGTCTGGAGCACAAGCCCTGTGAGGAGTGCCTGAGGGAGCTGGGGTTGTTTAGCCTGGAGAATAGAAGGCTCAGGGGAGACCTTATTGCCATCTGCAACTGCCTGAAGGGAGGTTGTAGCCAGGTGGGGGTTGGTCTCTTCTCCCAGACAACCAGTGAGAGATTGAGAGGACACAGTCTCAAGATGTGCCAGGTTTAGGCTGGATATTAGGAAAAAATTCTTCACAGAAAGAGTGATTGGCCATTGGAATGGGCTGCCCAGGAGTCACCATCCCTGGAAGTGTTTAAAATCAGACTGGATGAGGCACTTAGTGTCATGGTTTATTTGATTAGATGGTGTTGGGTGATAGGTTGGACTCAATGATCTTGAAGGTCTTTTCCAACCTGGTTAATTCTGTGATTCCGTGAATCATAGAACTGTTTTGGTTGGAAAAGACCTCTAAGACCATTGAGTCCAACCCTGAACCTAAGACCACCATGGCCATTAATTTATGTCTGGAAGTGCCATATCCACACATTTCCTGAACACCTCCAGGGACGGTGACTCCACCACCTCACTGGGCACCATATAATGGGACATACCTGGGAGATCCATCATGGGATCAAATGACCTGCACCAGCTCACACTTGCAGTAATGAAATGTGTGCTCCTTGGGAATAACTAAATTAAAAGTATGCATTAATAGGGCTACTTTTCATATTTTTTGACAATCTATTTCCTCTGTACCATTTATAAATCTCACATGAAGAATTATTGGTCAGATTTTCAGCTGGCATACATTGATGAAGCGTCATTAACTACAATGAAGCCTATCACTGCACCAGCCAATCAGCTGACTATTAATTAAGTTGTAGGACATGTCTTTAAAAGGGATTCTTCTCCTGTCTGTATAATCCATCAAACCATATTTCTTCCTTCACTTCCCCATGGACAAAATATACTCCTCAAATTGTTGCCAAAACCTGCCTGATTCACAGTATTGACATAAATTTACCTTTCTGGACTTTATAGGTAGGGGTGTTAGACAGAGTCTGATTAATTGAAGCATTGAAGGGTTTCAGACTAGCTAGAAGTTTCAGTAGACAGCTGTAATTGCAGGTTAAATATGGCAATTCGAGATTACTTAACATTTCTGTATTGATCCTTTCAAGCCATTAAAAATATGGAAGTTCAAATAAATGCGGAAAGGCAACATTTCTGAAATCCCAGCAATTTAGGAAGATTATATTTCTGAAAGTGGTAGAGATGGGAGAACCCTTGACTAAGTTGTCATAGAATCATAGAATTGTTTTGGTTGGAAAATGCTTCTAAGATCATCCAGTCTAACCAAAGGTCTCTTTGTTGGAGAAACTCATGAACAGTATGTATGATGAACTCATTGATCAGAGGGCTGGAGCACCTCTCCTATGAAGACAGGCTGAAAGAGTTGGGACTGTTCAACCTGGAGAAGGAACAGTCCACAAAGACCTTATAGCTGCATTTGAATATCTAAAGGGGACCTACAGGAAGGTTAGGAAGGGACTGTTTGGAAGGGTTTGTAGCTACAGGACAAGGGACAAGGGTTTGAAACTAGAGCAGGGTAGATTTAGGCTTGGCTATGCTCTTTCCCACTGAGGCCTCTTGATTCATCTCATGCTGTTAGGACCACTGCACACACCAGCTGTATATGACCTCCATTGCTGAGAGGAAGGAGGAGGATGGTGCAGTTCCGAGTGTTCTGACTTACACGGGGAGGCACGTTGGGGAAGGTGGAGTCATTGCAGAGTAATCGTGGCTAGGAAAGACCTTCGAGATCGTCGAGTCCAACCATTATTTAACTCTCTCAGGGCCAGTACTTCAGCACATCCTTGAACACCATATCCAAATGGCTTTTAAATCGTTTCCCTGGGCAGCCTGTTCCAGTATTTGAGAACCCTTTGGATATAGAAGTTTTTCCTGATGTCTAACTTAGACCTTCCCAGGTGTAACTTTATGTCATTTCCTCTTGTCCTATCAGCTGTGACTTGTGAGAATAGACCAACACCTACATCTTGACAGCCTCTCTTCAGGGAGTTTTAGAGAGCAATGTGGTCTCCCCTCAACCTCCTTTTCTCCAGACTAAACAATCCCAGTTCCCTTCAGCTGCTCCTCACAAGCTTTGTTCTCTAGACCCTTCACCAGCATCGTTGCCCTTCTCTGGGCATGCTCCAGCACCCCAATGTCCTTCTTGGAGTCACGGCCCAAAAAATGAAGCCAGTACTCGAAGTGTAGCCTCACCAGTGCCAAGTATAGTGGGACAATCACCTCTATAGTCCTGCTGGCCACACTATTGCTGATCCAGGCCAGGATACTGTTTGCTTTCTTGGCCACCTGAGTTCACTGCTGGCTCACATTCAGTCAGCTATAAACCAGCACCCCCAGGACCTTTTTCATGAGGCAACCTTACAGCTACTCTGCCGCAAGCCTCTACCATTGCATGAGTTCATTGTGACCATCTGAGAAAAAATGTGACAAAGACCCCAGAGAACTGGGTCCAAGAGCTTTTATTTTTTGTTTTTTTTTTTTTCTCTCTCCATCTCTCTCTCCCTCTCCCTCATCCTCTCTTTCTCCTTCCCTGTGGCAGTTTTGGTATTTGTTTAAACGCATTCTCCAAGATCAGGGTTGTTGCCTCTTTGTGCCTGTAACCATATTAAAAATGCCATGCAGACTTTTCTCTGAGCTGGAGTGTTGGTATTATGTGTCATCTGTGCAAAACACTTATGAGATCTGGTTCATAATTACAGCCTTCTAACATCACACAAGAGCATTTCTCAGACCTACTAATTGTGCTGCCCTTTATGGTCCATCTTATTGATTAAACATCTGTTAGTATTTGGAGAAGATGAGCACTCACTTGCAATGCAATGTGGCTGGTATATTAAATTCTGTTTAAGTCAGCCCTAACCACAAGTTTGAGATGTATTATATCTCCTTATTTGTATCCTTAGCATTTTTTGTCCCATGTTTGCTATTTGTACTGTTTGCTGGAGGGTAAGAGAGTGTTCTAATGCTTTCTTTGCAGCAAAGTCAAATTATGTTCCTGTATTTTATTTTTTTTTTACCACACTTTAATTATTTCAGATAGACAAATGCTTCAAAATACTGCAAAACACAACTTATTAGAAACCATTATTTTTTTTTTTCATTTCACAATCCAGTTGCACAATAAATTTTATCCTTTGTGGTCACACCTGAGAAACTGATGTCTGAAAATGGTTAGTTAAATGAAAACCAGCACAAACCACAACTCAAAACCCTCACAAAAAAAAGCCATGAAGGCTTTTTAATTAGATATTCTTAATTGTGAAGAATTTCCTTTTCAAGGAGAAAAATAAAAAGGATCTTGGAACAAGATCCCTCTGCTCCTACTCTTCACAACTCAGATTAAAATAATAATAATAAAAAAAAATATGTTAACATGTTGGAAACCTCTGGGAAATTAAAAGAGTAGCTCTTGCAGAGGGATTGTAGAGAAGCAACTCAGAGTCCTCCGCTCCTTCCATTCCCTGTGCTTACAAAAACATTAGAAGGTTTCCAGAAAAGAAATCCAAATGCCTACATAAAGAGGAGTCTGTTTCTCTTCTGTCCAATGCTATTTCAAATTGACTTAGCTTTTCTTTATCTCATTTGCTGACTGATAAAATCTTGACAGTATTAAAAAATAATCTGAGTCTTATTGCATGACTTGTTTGCCTTCTGCATGCTTTATGTATATTGATTGGAGAAATGAAAAAATGCTAATATCCATATGTTGTCACATCAAGAAAATGTAGACCATTTCTTTCCCCAAATTACATTATGTCTAGATGATTTTGCAAAGATCTGGGAGCTGAGCCTGCATTTAGTTTCGAGATGAAATGAACTCCCCCAACAAAGAAGGAAAATTAAATTACTTCTACCCATGTTTTATCCTTTTGACATTTACTTTCAATGCTCCTCCTTCCATTATCTCCTTCATCTTGACAGTTACAGTAGCACCACTGATATGCTGCCTAGCAAGAGAAATACCCCCTTCACTTGCAGAATCATAGCATTGTTTGGGTTGGAAAAGAACTTTAAGATCATCAGATCCAACCATCTACCCAACACTACCATGGCCATTAAAGCATGCCCCAAAGTGCCATGTCCACACGTTTCTTGAGCACCTCCAGGGATGGTGACTCCACCACCTCCTGGGCAGCCTTTTCCAATGCCTGACCACTCTTGCAGGAAAGAAATTTTCCCTAATATCCAACCTAAACCTCCCCTGGCATGATTTCAGGCCATTTCTGTTGTTATCACCTGATATTAGGGAGAAGAGACCAAACCCCTACATCACTCCAAACTCCTTTCAGGGAGTTGTAGAGAACAATAAGGTCTCCCCTCAGCCCCCTCTTCTCCAAACTAAATGACTACAGTTCCCTCAGCTGCTCCTCTCCAGACCTGTTCTCCAGACCCTTCACTAGATTTCACTGCCCTTCTCTGGACATGCTCCAGCCTCTCAATATCCTTCTTGGAGTGAGGGGCCCAAGAGTCAACACAGAATTCGAGGTGGGGCCTCACTAGTGCTGAGTACAGTGACACAGTCGCTTCCCTATTCCTGCTGGCCAGACTATAGCTGATCCAGGTCAGGTTGCTGGTGGCCTTCTTGGCCACCTGAGCTGTTGGCTGTCTTGGCCACCTGAGCATACTGCTGGCTCCTGTTCAGCTGGCTGTTAACCAGCACTGCCATCTCATTGATCCAGACACGAATGAAGGCACAGAGAGTCTTTCTGCTGACTGAGAGAGCTTTGGTCAAGTCATTTACCATTTATGGATGAGAATGGAAGTCCTATTACAGTATTTTGAGAGGTTTATGCTCCTATTTAAATATTTTTGAGTCAAACTTGGAGTGTAAGAACAGCCTCTTAAGCTTCAGTCAGACATTCCACTGACTTAAGGGAACATACATGATCAAGTGTTGTGTTTTTAAGCTTTATCTAAACTTCCAAGAATACTGCTGGGGCACTATAGCAACTGACTGCCAGAAAGCACAACCAAGCCAAGATATCATGGAATCACAGATTGGCAGGGGTTGGAAGGGACTTCTGAAGATTGAGTCCTATGTCCTTCCCAGAGAAGGATCACCTAAAGCAGAATACACAGGAACATGTTCAGATGAACCTTCAAAATCTACACAGATGGAGGCTCTACCACTTCTCTGGTTAGCTTGTTCCAATGCTCTGACTCCCTCAAAGTAAGGAAGTTACTTCTCATGTTTAGATGGAGCTTCCCATGTTCGAGCTTATGCCCATTAGCACTTGCCCTGTCATTTGGAACCACTGAGAAGTCTGGCCCCATCTTCCTTTCACGCACCCCTGAGATTGTTGTATTAGTAAGTACCCCCATCAGCCTCTTCTCTAAACTAAACAGATACAGATCTCTCTTTCCTCATACAATAGATGTTCCAGTCTCTTCAGCATATTAGTGGAAACACAATAACAAGAAAAAAAAACATCTCCTCTTATATTCTCATCACCATCCCAATTAAAAATATAATAGAAAAATTAAGCCATCAGACCGTGAGACTGTCTGAAAACTAAAGCCTGGTGATGTCCCTATACAATCAGTCTTTTCTGGGTACAATAGAATAATAGAATCACAGAATGGTAGTGATTGGAAGGGACCTGTGGAGATCAAGATCAACCCTTCTGCCAAAGCAGGATCACCTAGGGCAGGCCACACAGCAATGTGTGCGTAGCGTCTCTGGGCAGCCTGTTTCAGTGCTCCAGCACCCTTAGAGTAAGGAAGTTTTAACTCGTGTGGAGGTGGAACTTCTTGTGTTCCAGTTTGTGTCCATAGACTAGAAAACACCAAACAAATACTAAATAATATTCAAGGTATTTTCCTTACTACCTGTCCTGAGGGACATGCCCTAACCCAGACAATGGGTTAAGCACCTGTGAGTGTGCAAACCAGATGGTCCAGGTCAATGTGCAGCATGTGTAATTAACCTTGTAACACACCTGTGAACTGTGTGTGCCCCTGGATGTGTTTGGATATGCCTCATCCTACAGGTTCAGCTATCAGGTTTCTCTGTTACCACAGGGCATTAATTGTCTTGGGACAGTGTTTAAACCAGCTGAGAAGGTAGGCGACTTGCCTTGTTCTCACCCAGACAGCAACAAGAGCCAAATGCTGCCAGAGCTGCAGCTGAAGAGCTTGCCCTAGCAGGCAAACCACACCTGGGCCTTGTACCTGGACCAAGGAACCAACACTCCTAGAGCCCTTCACAGGAGGCAGAAAGGGGAAAAGCCCCAAGAGAATCGAGTCCCAGATGAGCTGCACTGCTACAGAGTGAACTGAGCATGAGAGGAGAGAGGCATCTCAGCCCTTTTTGAGCTGAAGAAAAGCTATAGTCCATGAACTGGGAATGAGAGGAGAGAGGCCCCAGGGCTCAGTATTAGGACCCATTCTGTTTAATATCTTTATCAATGATCTTGATGAGGACTAAGAGTGCACCTTTAATAAATTTATAGATGACACCAAGTTAGGTGGAAGTGTTGATCTGCTTGAGGGTAAAGAGGCTCTACAGAAAGACACAGACTGGGTTCATGGGGTGAGGTCAATGATATGTGCTTCAACAAGGACAAGTGCTGGGTCCTGCACTTGGGCCACAACTATCCCATGTAACACTACAGGCTTGGGGAAGTATGGCTGAAAAATTATCTGGCAGAAAGGGACCTGGCTATAGACCAGTGGCTAAATATAAGCCAGCAGTGTGCTCAGGTGGCAAAGCAAGCCAATAGCATTCTGGTTTCAGTCAGAAACAATGTGGCCAGAAGGAGTAGGGAAGTCGTTGTTCCTCTATACTCGGCATTGGTGAGGCCACACCTCAAGTATTGTGTTCAGTTTTGGGGACCTCAATATAAGAGAGACATTGAGGTGTTGGAGCCCCTACAAAGAAGAGCAACTAAGCTGGTGAAGGGTCTAGAGAACAAGTCTTATGAAGAGCAACTGAGGGAAATGGGACTATTTAGTTTGAGGAAGAGGAGGCTTATGGCCCTCTGTAACTACCTGAAAGGACAATATAGAGAGGTAGGTGCTGGTCTCTTCTCACAAGTAATTAGTGACAGAAAAAGAGGAAATGGCCTCAAGCTGCACCAGGGTAGGTTTAAGCTAGACACCAGGGAAAAAAGAGTAGTGAGGAGTAGTCAAACATTGGAGCAGGCTGCCCGGGGAGGTGGTTGAGTCACCATCCCTGGATGTGTTTAGCGGTTATTTAGATGTGGCACTTAGCGATATGGTTTAGTGGTGAACTTGGTTTGAGCTGGGCTTTTCCAACCTGAATGATTCTATACTTCAGGCATTGGAACAGGCTGCCCAGGGAGCTGGTGGAGTCACCATCCCTGGAGGTGTTCAAGAAACATGGCACTTCAGGGTGTGGTTTAATGGTCATGGTGGTGTTAGGTTGATAGCTGAACTTGATGACCTTAGAGGTCTTTTCCAACTGAAACAATTCTGTGATAATATACAGTCACTAAGTCAGTGATTAAGTCAGTGATTTCAAAACTTCAGGGTCAGAGCCAGGTAGAGCCATTTCTAAATTTAAAAATTAAATCAGGCACCTAAACCTCGTTCTGCGATTGCCCAAAGTCCTCTTTAGGAAGAGCATCTCCTGGAGGACAGGAACTGGCACAGCTGAACTCAACTCCAAAGCATCAGTGAGGATTTCACCTTATGTCATTGATCATCACCTTCACTGATGAAAATGCCAGCTTAGTGGTGTTTCTCAGAGACTTCCTTTGCCAATGAGCCTCCTCTTCTCCAGACTAAACAATCCCAGTTCCCTCAGCTGCTCCATGCCAAACCTGTTCTCCAGACCCTTCACCAGCTTTGTTGCCCTTCTCTGGACATGCTCCAGCACCTCAATGTTCTTATTGTAAGGAGGGGCCCAAAACTGAACCCAGGATTTGAGGTGTGGCCAGTGCTCACCAGTGCTGAGTACAGGGGCACAATCACTTCCCTGCTGCTGATGGCTGCGCTATTGCTGATCCAGGCCAGGATGCTGTTGGCCTTCTTGGCCACCTGAGCACACTGCAGGTTAGTGGCTTGAGCATCAGCTTTTACAACCTTACCTGTGTCCCACCTCCCCAGAGGAAATGTTGGGCAACTGTTAGGATTTATTTCCTTACCTCACAGGGCTCCAGAACTCTGCTTCTTCCATACATTCATGTCGCAGGTAGACAATAGGAATGGGAAGAACTCCTGAGACACCAGTGAAAGTCAACCTTATGCTTGCATAGACATGTCTGTAATCCATGGGAGCTGTTGGCTTTTAACCTTGTGCCTAACTGGCTTTCTAAACCAGGGCTTAAGCAGGTCCCTGTGTATGACACAAGCTCTTATTCAAACAATTTTCTCAGCTGTTTGGACAAAAAGAGGCACTTTGAAAGCCTGTCATAATCTCCTCCTAAAGCAAACCTAAGATACTGTTAAATAGACAAAAGCTGAAGTGAATCCCAGTTAATTGCAGCCTAGGGGTTCTTGGCCAGTTTTGGCTGGGCAAAGTCTTCTGCACCTCTGGGAAAAGATCTAACCAAGGAAGGGATGAATCTCTTTTCATGGTGAAAGATGTGACATGCCCGAAAGAGCTGAAAATTGTGCTACCAAAAAAAAAAAAAAAAAAAAAAAAAAAGGATGCTTGTTTTAATAGTGGGGACTACAGCTCCAAACTGGAAATGTAATTCAGGCAGCCAAAAATGCATTTCATAATCCTTTTGTTTGAGGATTCTTTGCTTCTGCTTGTTTTGGACAGCCTGTGATGGATGCATAATGCACAATATTTAGGTCAAGTCATGTGAAAATATGTAGAAATTATATACATTATCTAAAAGTTCACAAAACAGCTTTATCACAGCACAAATGAGCTTGCATCTGCTGTTAACAGGCAGCTCCTGCAGAAACTGTCCTCAAGACTGGGCACTTTTGAAACAAATTTCATTCTATTAAGTAGTGGGCAGCGCTCACCTTTGTATCCACACAGTTGTCAGAGCAAAACCCAGGCTTTGCTTCCCCAGTCTGAAGCCATGTATCGTTGACTCTGCAAGCAGCTGAGTCTAATTTCACTTTCCACCAAGCAGACCAGAAATCCCATTTGAAAGGTGACAGGCCAGTGCATTAAGCAATTGCACCACTGGTAGGGTTAAGGTGGATAAATTATATAAGACTAGAGCCTGACACTAAAAAAAAAAACCAGCTGGATCAAGGATATTTCTATCCATTCTGGCTCATTAGACTTAGGACAACAAGGTCAGCTACGTTAAATTTAATCACAGAGCTTCCTAGAGGGGATGGTAAATGTGTTGGCTAATTTTTCATACCGTATACCAGAAAATACATCACCCACAGCTTGAGAAGTAGCTTGCTTCTGTTTAAAAGATCCACTCTGCTTATGGCCAATTAAGACAAATCTTTGTTGTATTTTTCACCCAGGATGAGCCAAATGAATCACAAGCATTTACCTCCTATTAAAAACAGAGGGATTGTACTTCAAGGATGTTAGCACTCAGTTTGGCATCATCTTTTTAATGGAAAAATAAACTGAGCTGTCTTTTCTAAATTGAATTCAGTCAAAATAAATAAGCAAACAAGATTTGTCTTTGCTGTAGGTACAGAGACCATATCCAGAATGGAGAAGACTAATTAGCTTGAAACTCTTTGGGGAAAACACTGACTTTTTGTACTCTGTTTGTAAGATCCCTAACACAGTGGGTGTCTATCCTGTTACTACAATTTCCTTACACTACAGTTAGGAAAATAATAATAACATGGAAGTTATCTAACATTGAGACTTCTTGGGTGAACTCCATCTCACTTCCTGAAGGTCCTCACGTAACAGTGCCACACAATGAAGAAATGAATAGTAGGAGCAGCTTCTATGCTATTGATACAGCTCTTATAGAACCACAGAATGATTTTGGTTGGAAAAGAATCCCAAGATCATGGAATCCAACCATCAAAGTAATACCACCACGTCCATTAAACCATGCCCCAAAGTGCCATGTCCACACATTTCTTGAACACCTCCAGGGACGCTGAATCCATCACCTCCCTGGGCAGCCTGTTTTGATGCCTGACCACTCTTGCAACAAAGAAATGTTCCCAAATATCCAACCTGAACCTCCCTTGGCACAATTTCAGGCTGTCTCCTCTTGTTCTGTCACCTGATACTAGGGAGAAGACACTGACCCCCACATCACTACAACCTCCTTTCAGGGAGTTGTAGAGAGCAATGAGGTCTCCCCTCACCTTCATCTTCTCCAGACTAAGCAACCCCAGTTCCCTCAGCTGCTCCTCACCAGACCTGTTCTCCAGACCTTTCACCAGATTTCACTGCCCTTGTCTGGACATGCTCCATCCTCCCAATGTCCTTCTTGGATTGAGTGGCCCAAAACTGAATCCAGTTTTTGAAGTGAGGCCTCACTAGTGCCCAGTACAGGGGCACAATCACTTTCCTGGTCCTGGTGGCCACGCTATTGCTGATCCAGGCCAGGATACTGGTGGTCTTCTTGGCCACCTGAGCTCATTGCTGGTTCATGTTCAGCCATCTGTCAAACAGCACCCCCACATTCTTTTCTGCTGGGAAATTTCCAGTCACTCTGTACCAAGCCTGGAGAGTTCATGGAGTTTTTGTGACTCAAGTGCAGCACCCAGTACTTGGCTGTGTTAGACCTCATACACCTGACCTCAGCCCATTGATCTAACCTGGCCATATCTCTCTGCAGAAACTTCCTACCCTCAAGCAGATCAACAGTCCCAGTCAGTTTACTGTCATCTCCAAACTTGCTGAGGGTACACACAATTTCCTCATCCAGATCATCGATACAGCTCTTATGATGCACAGCATCATAAGACAGAAGGTTGTTATTATTTCACCAAAGCAACAAGGAAGGTGAAATACGTCATAAACCCAAGAGAAGAGGAGAAGTGGTTGTAGAATAAGCCTGCATAATCCCTGTAACTAGTATGTACTCATGAAAGGGTTAGCTCCCTCAGTGCAGTGAAGCAAGTCTAAGCCAGGTTGTAGGTAATGTCTCTAAACTACTTTGTCTCCTGGGAAGCACTGGCAAGACTCCCTAAGAACTTCTACCAGGGCAGAAAATACCAGATGACACCACACTTTTACCTAAGCCTCAGAAGGCTACACTCTTAAGGCTAAGCGATAGTTTACTGCCAAGCTGCTTGAAGGTTTATCTTCAGTAGGCTCTCAGTGATGAAGTTGGGTACCAACATATCAGAGAAGTACCAACTATTGAAAAGTCAAGCTCCATTATCAGCAGTAGCATCCCAGTAACTATAATTATTACCCTGTAATTAATTGTGCATCTGGGATACTCTAGCACAGTCAGTTGGGTAGTTTCTTATGAGTGACAGTTTTTCAGAAGCAGCAGATGAGATTTGATGGCTGACTATGTCCTCATCTGCAATTTACTGGATTTTATACACCAGGATGAGTGAGCATTAAAATGCTAACAACGTGATGTAGTACAAGTTGACATTCCCTTCAGCCCTCTATTTTCCTACTGGCATATAAAGAAAAACAGCTTGCTTTAAGATTCAGTGATTATGCCGTTGTGTATGTGTCACTTCTTCCAGTCCAATTTCCCACATTACATAGAAAATTAAGGTGATGACTTGACCACAGGTAATAAGGAGACCTTCAGAAGACACATTCAGTTCCCATCACCTCTAAATGTAGATGCTGGAAGCTGCTTTCTGCTTGCAGAGGACGAAAGGAAGAGGAATAGCATATCCAGTTAAAAGAATGGGGGACCATATAGGCAAGCAGAACCAGCCTTTTGATGATAAGTTCTGCTGTCTTAGCAAACCCAAGGCAGCACTGCTGAGTTACACAAGATCTCTATGCCTAAAGTTCTCCAGGATTCTTTAATGACTAATAGTCAGCTTATTCACAGGTTTTATGTCTACTGCAAATGACAAAACACTGTGGGGTTTGTGTGGACATGGCTCTTTGGGACATGGTTTAATGGCCATGATGGTGTTAGGCTGATGTTTGGACTCAATGATCTTAGAGGTTTTTTCCAGCCAAAACAATTCTATGTTTCTATGCTACACCTAACCTCATGCTGAGCTGTTGATCCTTTACAGATTTGGCAGAGCAGTGGCTCATTTCACTGAATAACCAAGACATTTCTTTAAGCACTCTGACGTTTCCTAAGATGTATACTATCCAAATACCTCCAAATTTTAGTTAAAAAAACTCTGATCAATTCCTGAGTTCTACAGATGAAGATGTGCCAAGTTTAATTTATGAATAAACCAACACCAAACAGACAAACAAAAAAAAAAAAACCAACAAAAACAAAGAGCCAAACCCAAAAACAACTGCATAAGAAAATAGATTAAAACCTTATGTTTAGGTCAATCAGGAAGCTGTTGAACAAACACCATAGTTTTCTACTACTGAAGGCATTTTTTCTACTGAAGGCAATTTTTTTACTACAAGAGGGACATCAAACAGTTGGAGTGGGTCTAGAAGAGGATCACAGAGATGATCATAGGGCTGGAGTATCCCCGCTATGGGATCAGGCTGTGAGGCTTGGGGCTCCTCAGACTGGAGAAGAGAAGATTCCAGGGAGACCTTATAACAACCTTCCAGTAACTGGAAAGGACATACAAGAAAGATGGAGAGGTACTTTGTACAAGAGCTTGTAGTGATAGAATGAGGGGGAATGGACTGAAGCTGTATCCAGATTTAGATTGGATATTAGGTAGAAATTTTTACAGTAAGGGTGGTGAGACACTAGAACAGGTTGCCCAGGGAGGTTGTGGATGCTCCCTTCATGAAGCTGTTCAAGGCCAAGTTGGATGGGGCCTTGAGCAACCTGGCCTAGTGGGAAGTGTCCCTGACCATTGCAGGGTTATTGGAACAGGGTGATCTTTAAGGTCCCTTCTAACCCAAACCATTCTATGATTCTATGGTTTCACCATTCAGCATGTTTTGCATGTCAAGTTCTAGGAGAGATTTGAACTGCTCCACAATAACAACAACAAAAAAGCAACACTGGAAACACACTTCATTTCTCATATAGAAATAGAGTAATTCTGAGATATCATGTCTTTTCTCAGGGCACAATCCTAATGCCCTGATTTAGAAAGTGGAACTTTTGCCTAGTTCCTAACTGCAAAAAAAAAAAAAAGAATAGGAACTTTTTTGGACATCTCTGAGTAAAAAGGTAAATAAATTACTGTTGAATGCAAAATAATAACAAAATAATAAATTGGCTTTGCTAATAAGTATGAAAGTTAGCTGCATAAACATTTCTGTGTCTTTTTGCTTCTTCTCTCTTTGTGGCTTGCATGGTTTGCTCCCTTATGTCTTGCCCGACCTTCAGCTGATGTATACCGTGTCTGTGAGGCACCAAGAAGGGAAGGAGAGGGGTGGGGAAGAGGGGAGGTTGTGAGCAGCCCTCTGGACTGTTCAGAGAAGTCTGGGAACAATTCAAGGGGATCCTTGTGTTGTTTCTAAATTGTAAATATATGTATACATATTTTGTAAACACTCATCGCATTTTATATGTCTAGATTTTGCTTGCTTTGTACATATATCTTCATTCTGCTTTCTAAATCAACTGAGCTAGTCTGGTAATTTATTTTGAGGGTAATTCTCCAAAAATTTGTTGGGGGTGGGGGATAGTCTCAACCCACTAGAGATAATAAGCTCAGATAATCAGACTTTCTACACAGAATACCTGCATTAATTTGCGAATCTGGGGAATTTTCTCCCAAGTAACTAGTGACAGAACAAGAGGGAATGGCCTCAAGCTGCATGAGGACAGGTTTAGGCTAGACATTAAGAAAAATCTTTTCACTGAGAGGGGTGTCAGGCATTGGAACAGGCTGCCCAGGGAGGTGGTGGAGTCCCATCCCTGGAGGTTTAAAAGCCATATTGATTTGGTGCTTGGGAACATGTCTCAGTAGTGGACTTTGTAGAGTTAATGGCTGGACTCGATCTTATAGATTTTTTCCAACCTAAATAATTATATGTCAATCACTCTAAGTTACTAAAGCATTATTTTACAAGTATTAGCACATACAGGCCCTCCTATGTTTGTGGTAGTCTGAGTGCACTGACTTCACAACTGCACAAGGATTTGTTACATTGCAAATTCCAGGGTTCCAGATGAGTCATCTGATCATTGCCAATAGAGAGCAGGCACTGCAAATGTTCAGTCAACTGATTCAATTTGGTCAATAACAAAACATCCCTGCAGTTTGAAGCCTTGTTCATGACTCCCACCGAATGGCTCGATGATGTCAGTACGTTCGTTGGTGTTAGGCATGTGTCCAGATCCATAGTCATCATCCTTGTGGTGCATCTGCTGAGTGAAATTTAATTCTGCCTGAAAAGAATCTGCCTGTCACACAAAATCACAGAACTGCTTTGGTTTGAAAAGGTCTCTAAAATCATTGAGTCCAACCTTCATCCTAGGACCACCGTGGCCATCAAACCATGTCCCAAAGTGCCATGTCCCCGAGTTTCTTGAACACTTCCAGAGATGGTGATGCCACCACCTCCTTGGCCAGCCTGTTCAAATGCCTGACAACTCTTCAAGCAAAGAAATTTTTCCTAATATCCAACCTAAAACTCCCCTGGTACAATTTCAGGCCATTTCTTCTCATTCTACATCTGAATTAGTACAGTGAAAAAAAGTCAGAGTTTTGTGTTCACAGTGTTGTGCTTGACAGACCCTTCACAACCAGTCCCTGTTGTGCTTTTAATTTCCTTGCTTTATGTTTTCTTAGGAGAAATTTCTCTCTCTTTTTTTTTTTTTTTTAAGAATATTATTTTTCAGCTCTAATTTTTCAAAGGCCCTCACTGTGAGGAGATTTTCTCTGCTGACACACTTGTGGGGGTTCCTTGGCTTTCATGTAACATTCCAGATGGGTCTTTGGGGGCATTGCTTTAAGTGGAGAATTCCCCCCCAAGAATAACAAATCATCCATTTGGTTCCCTTTAATATTTGTCGCATGCTTCCTTAAATTCAACCAAGCAGACACATTTAGTCACCATTACTTACTACCTCTGTCAGCAGCTCCTCCACTCCCCCACTTCCAAAACACAGAAAGTACAAAAAAACAGACTTAGCTTCAGAGGTGGCAGTGGTGGGGGAGAAAATCTGAACAACGGTCAAGCCTGTTATTGCCAAAACACAAGAATTCAAGCCAGGCCTCAATGAAAATAAACAGGCTGCTGAAAAAGAAGGTGAAAAGGGAATGGAAGTTTTGCTGCCTGAGGGGTAATCATCTCACCATTTGTTTGATCATCTAATCCTCTCCTCAGGAAAACACTGAAGCAGGTACCTTCATCTATTCAGAAGAGAGAAGAGAAGGCTCAGAGGAGACCTTACAGCAGCATTCCAGTGACTGAAGGGGGCTACAGGAAAGCTGGGAAGGGACTTTTTACAAAGGGTTTGCAGTGATAGGACAAGAGCGAATAGGACTGAAGCTTGAGGAGGGGATATTTAGACTGGATATTAGGAAGAAATTCTGTACAGTGAGGGCAGTGGGACACTGGGATGGGGTGCCCAGGCAGGTTGTGGATGCCCCCTCCCTGGGGGTGTTCAAGGCCAGGTTGGATGAGGCCTTGAACAAGCTGGTCTAGTAGAAGGTGCTCCCGCCAGTGGCAAGGGAGTTTGAACTAGATGATCATTAAGGTCCCTTCCAATCCAAACCATTCTATGATTCTATGATCTCCACTGAGAACAGCATCTAAATATGCTCAGGGATCATCAAACATGCACTTTAAGGTATTAATCTGAACTGGAGCCTCTATGTTGCATGCCAAGATAAAATTTCTGTAGTTTTTTAAATAATTAATATTGTTCTGTCATTGTTGCAGTAGCCATTTTAGAAGACAATTCTTTCTCTGACATATGGACATAGTTTAATGGCCACAGTGGTATTAGGTTGATGGTTGGAATTGATGATTTTTAGGAGTCTTTTCCAACCAAAATAATTCTATATACTCCCTCCTATTTGTTGCTTCTTCTGGTTATATCTGGAAAATTCACTTTTGTGCCTGACTGTCCCTCTTCTGCACAACCACACAAACACATCTCAGATGTCTAACCTTGCGAATGTCATTCTACCATTTGACTGTGAGTTTCTCCTCATTTGCACCGAGTTACTCTAGTGCAGTTAATACAGGATATGAAAATAGAAAGCAGTGTGAACACAAGGCCAGGCCTCTCTTCACCACTTGTATGCCTGTGTAATGATTTGCACCACCACAACATAAAATCCACATAGTTAACGTACTTGACACTGTCTCATAGAATCATAAGAGTGGTAGGGGTTGGAAGGGACCTCTGGAGAATGAGTCCAACCTGCCTGCCAAGGTAGGGGCACCTAGATAAGGTCACACAGGAACATATCCAGGTGAGTTTTGAATGTCTCCAGAGATGTAAACTCCACCATTTCTCTGGGCAGCCTGATCCAGTGCTTCAGCACCCTTAAAGAAATTCTTCCTTGTGCTTGTCCAAACTCCAACTTTTTCTGCCTCCCTTTGTCATAGACAGGACAATCCTACAGGACACCCAATCCAGGATTTTTCTCTTTATTCCCTAAAACCTGTCTTTTAAGGGAATTGGACTAGATGATCTTTCAAGGTCCCTTCAGACCCCCAACATTCTAATATTCTGTGATTCTGTGCCTTCAGACAGGATCTCAATATCCTTGCCTCACAGCCAAGTACACAGACTTTGAACAACTAGGATCAAAGGACAGTTGTCTTACTTGGCATAAGATAACAGGTGATCTGGTCTTCTCTGGAGCTTCTCTTAATTATTCAGTCAGGTTGGTTTTATTTCCCTGCTTTTCCCTTCAGACCTTGCTGTCAGAGCTGGAAATACATAAAGTTGTCTCATCACCACTGTATTTCAGAAAGTAACTCTTTCTTCTGTCATGACGTAAAGCCTTTAGGTTGTTCCTTGGGAGCTACATTTCTAGCAGATGCCTTGGCAACAGACAGTGCCTTGGTCTGATCCTTATAAGGCTTTAATCAGAAAGATTTTTGAAACCACGGATTAAGCTCTATCTATGCTATAAAGAAACCATTTGTCATTAAGCCATTTTCAACCAAACTGCATTCACTAAGGACACTAAATCATGCAAACAGAGTATAAATCACTTAGAGGCTTTATAAATCATGTTGGTCACTGAAAAAAAAATAATAAAAGATTAAAGTATTCATTTAAAAAATGAGATAACTCCACCCCCCCCCCCCCAGCTTCCTTCATCTCCATTGCCCTGTGCAGGCTTATTTAACTGGGCTGAAGCCTATGTTCAAAATTAAGGGAGAAATTGCTAGAAGTGGTCAGGACTGAAGTTTTCTCCCTCCACCCACAGTGAAAAAAAAATAAAAGAAAAGAAAAATAGTTGTCTGTCAGAACTGAAATTGATTGATAGCAAACATTTGTTTTCAACAAGTCTCTCAGCTTTAAAAAAATTCAAAATAACCTTTGAATGATCAAGAACTGATGTTTTGAAATTATTTCAAGTGAAAAGTTCTATTTTCTAATTGAAAGAAACAAGTGAAAAGCTCACATTCCTTTTTGTACTAAAAAGAGTCAATTGCTTAGAAAGGTCACAATAAAAATATAGTCTTTGAACATTATTAAAGTAAAATATTTAGTTTGGCCCCATCTTGATTTTATTTTGGAGATTTTTCATCCAAGTTTTACAAGGACCTATCATTCTTGGTGGGATATAGGAGAAATACTGGAATTCTTGAAAATCCTGACAGGATGAGGAAGCTCATTTCCATCACACAATCGCAGAATGGCAGGGGTTGGAAGGGACCTCTGAAAACCATTGAATTCAACCCCCCTGACAAGGTAGAGTCACCTAAAGACAGCCACACAGGAACACGTCCGTGTTTTGAATGTGTACAGAGACAGAGATTCTACCACCTCTCCTGGTGGCCAGGTCCAGTGATCCAGCACCCTTAAATTAAAAAAGTTCCCCCTCAGTTTTAGATGGAACTCTTTCTGTTCAAGTTTGTGCATATTAACCCTTGTCCTGTCTCTGGGCACCACTGAAAAAAGACTGGTCCCGTCCTTCTGACATCCACCTTTTAAGTACTGATAAGCACTGATGAGATTCCTCCTCAGTCTGTTCATTTTCAGAATGAAAAGCCCCAATTCTCTCAGTCTTTCTTCATCAGAGAGATGTTCCTGTGCCCTCAGCATCTTTGAAGCCCTTTTCCCCACCCTCTGCAACAAGTTTCTGTCCTTCTTGAACCAGGGAGCCCAGCACTGGACACAGTACTCCAGATGTGGCCTCACCAGGGCAGAGAATAGGGTGACGAGAATCTCCCTCAACCTGCTTGCCACACTCTTCTTCAGGCACACCAGGACACCATTTGCCTTCTTGGCCACAGGGCCACAGTGGCTTTCTCTTGTTTGAATTCCACTGGAAAAGCACCCAAGGCCACTTGGTTTTTGACTTGCTTTAAAATGGTTGAAAAGCAGTGATGAAGTTATTCGCAGGTTTCAATTCTCAAGAGCCCAGAGACATGCAAGTATGATCCCAGTCACAGAAGGTTGTAACACCAGCTTGGGTCAATCAGAACAGCAGCTGGGCTGGTCTGGGGGTCAGGTTTTATTTTAGAGCTATCTAATGGAATCATACAATCAGTCAGAGTTGGAAGGGACCACAAGGATCATCTAGTCCCAACCCCCCTGCCATGGGCAGGAACACCTCACACTACATCAGGCTGGCCAGAGCCTCATCCAGCCTGGCCTTAAACACCTCCAGGGATGGGGTCTCAACCACCTCCCTGGACAACCCATTCCAGGCTCTCACCACTCTCATGGGGAAGAACTTCTTCCTCACATCCAATCTGAATCTCCCCACTTCCAGCTTTGTTCCATTCCCCCTAGTCCTATCACTACCTGATAGCCTAAAAAGTCCCTCCCCAGCTTTCTTGTGGGCCCCCTTCAGATACTGGAAGGCCACAAGAAGGTCACCTTGGAGCCTTCTCTTCTCCAGACTGAACAGCCCCAACTCTTTCAGTCTGTCCTCATAGGAGAGGTGCTCCAGCCCTCTGATCATCCTGGTGGCCCTTCTCTGGACACATTCCAGCACCTCCAGATCCCTCTTGTAATAGGGGATCCAGAATTGGACACAGTACTCCAGGTGGGGTCTCACCAGAGCTGAGTAATCACCTCCCTTGACCTGCTGGCCACACTTCTCTTGATGCAGCCCAGGCTTTGGTTGGCTTTCTGGGCTGCAAGTGCACATTGACAGCTCATGTTGAGCTTCTCGTCCACCAGCACCCCCAAGTCCCTTTCCTCAGGGCTGCTCTCCAGCCAGTCACTGCCCAGCCTGTATTTGTGCTTGGGATTGTCTCAACCCAGATGCAGGACCCTGCACTTGGTCTTGTTGAACCTCATGAGGTTGGCTTGTGCCCACCTCTCCAGCCTGTCAAGGCCCCTCTGGATGTCATCCCTTCCCTCCAGTGTGTCTGTGCACTCAATGCCGCTGTCCATGTCACCAACAAATATGTTGAACAAGACTGGTCCCAGGACTGATCCCTGAGGGACTCCACTTGTCACTGGCCTCCACTGGGACATGGAGCCATTGACAGACACTCTTTGGGTGCAGCCATCCAGCCAGTTCTTTATCCATCTTGCGGTCCACCCATCAAACCCATGTTCCACCAGGACTGGCACATTCATCTGCAATGGCAAGAAATCAGGCCCTTATGTTTAAATGCAAATGTGAACTACGTTGGCTACTGTGTTACCTATGTTGGCCACTGCTCTGCTAACCTGATTTTTGCCTCGGTTTTTGGTTTTTTATTGTTGTTGTTGTGCGGGTTTTTTTTATTTGATTGGTTGGTTTTGCTGGCTTTTTTCCCCCATTAATGGAACTTCTGAGTCCATTTTAAAGAGAAACTAACAAGCCAGCCATTGATTTATCATGGGACCCATTAACAGCAGGCATTTAAAACTGCAGCCCATTTACTTTCAGCTGGATTATGGCCCTGCTGGTATCAATCACCACAACATCACAGACATCAGCAGGGCTGCACCAATTTCTATGATCTGAGAGGGATCTGCCTTACCTTCCACCAAGGTATTTTGCAGTAATTCAGCCTTGAATCTGAGAGTGGTTATTTGCAGCTGGACCCCTTGTAGAGCCCCAGTGAAATAAAATTAGGTAAAGCAATTTCTAAGGCAATTTAAGGCCATTAAACATGACCAAAAAGTGATTAACATTGTTTGTGTGATTTACTGCCCTGGCAGAGCACTATTTGGTTGAAAATGACTTAGTCAAAAATGCTTTTACATGCAGCAGGGAGAGGATTTAATCCACTCTTGCAAATACACTGACTTTAGCCAAATATGGAGAAGCAGATACAGATATTCTGATCACTACTAAATTAGGGGGCCAGTGTATTCTTATAAGGAAGAAACATGGGTCTCATTTCACATCCAGCCCTGAAATCATGGAATCATAGGATGGTAGAGGTTGGAAGGGATCTCTGGAGATCATTGAATCCAACTCCCCTGCCAAAGCAGGATCTGCTAGGGCAGGTCACACAGAAATATGCCTAGGCAGGTTTGGAAAATCTACAGAGAAGGAAAGTCCACGACCACTCTTGGCAGCATTCTAGAATGCTCCGGCACCCTCACAGCAAAGAATTTTTCCCTCATGTTGAGGTGGGACTTCCTGTGTATCACTTTGTGTTCATTGCCCCTCATCTTATCACAATGCACCAGTGAGAAGAGACTGGCCTCATCTTCTTGACACCCACTCTTAAGGTGTTTTTGAACATTAATCAGATCTCCTCTCAGCCTTTTATTCTCCAGGCTAAACAGATCCAGGTTCTCAACCTTTCGTCCAGTCCCTTCATCATCCTCATAGTTTTCCACTTGACTCTCTCTGGTATTCCCTGTCCCTCTTGAAGTGGGGATCCCATGTTGTCTCCACCCCTAAACAGCAGTGCAGGGTCACAGCATTCCTAAAAAAAAACCCTCTCCACTTCTGCAGTGATGTTTCATTCTCATGGGAGGCAGTTTTCAGTGTAGAAAGGGACTCATGGTTACCAATTTGAATCATGGAATGGTTTTATTTGGAAAAGATCTTTAAGATCATCCAGCCCAACCATTCTCTAAGTCTACCAAGGCTGTACTCTTTGCAGTGTATCATAAATTTTCCCTTCTATACCCCTGTGGTCTCTCCTCCTCAGCCTTTCCAAAATGAGGAAATTCACTGTGGAGCACATCACAGAATCATGGAATTATAGAATCATGGAATCATGGATTGTGTCTGCATGCATAAATCCCTAACAAAGACAAAGAAAATGCCTTAAGTATCAGAGACAATATTTACAACACCCTCTAATCCAAATACTGTTTTCTTACAGTGATCCTCTGCCACTGTTCCTTAACTAGGTAGAAGGGTGTGCAGGAGAACCCTTGGAAGGCTGCTTCTGATTACTTAGGTTGTGCAGCAAATTAAAAATCATCTCATTTGCCAACTCCCTGGTCTAGATATGTTTCCTCCCATTGACAGATGCAACTTGGTGACACCTGCTCACCTTCTGATTCAGAACTGAGCTGGCAACACCTGTTCTGATTTAATTTGATGAAGGTAAATCACTGCACGTCCCCTAGCAGCAAGGATCCATTATCAGTAACTACATTATCTGTAGCGTACTAAACATTTGCTCTGAACACTTTTACAGGAAGATAAGGAAAATAATAGGAAACATTTTGGAAAGCAGTTGCCAATCTAATTTTTTTCCCCTCTCCAGGATCACTTAGTTCTGTGGGCAGGAGGGAGGAAAACTGAAATTACCTTCAGGATTTCGCAACCTGTTGATGAATGCAGTTAGAAAATCTGCATTAATGGATGAGGACTTGTAGCTCTACTCAAGAGGACATCTGCAGGAGGTGAAGGACTTACTTAGGGCTACAAGAAAAAACTGTTTGCTTACTGTTTTCAGTTCTAACAGAGAGCTACTTAAGTTTTGCACCCCTCACTAGAGGAAAGACATTGGGGTGCTGGGGCATATGCAGAGAAGGGTAATCAAATCGGTCAGAGGACCAGAAAACAAGAGCAGTTGAGGGAAATGGGGTTGTTTAGTCTTGAGGAGGGGGAGACCTCATTGCTCTCTACAACTCCCTGAAAGGAAGTGGGAGTGAGGTGGAGGTCAGCTTATTCTCCCTAGTATCAGGTGATTGAATGAGAGGAAATGGCCTCAAGTTGTGCCAGGGGGGGTTTAGTTTGGATATTAGGAAATATTTCTCTGCTGAAAGAATGGTCACATGCTGGAACAGGCTGCCCAAGGAGGTGGTGGAGTCACCATCCCTGAAGGTGTTCAAGAAACTTGTGGACATGGCACTTTGGGATGTGGTTTAAAGGCCATGGTGGTGTTAGGTTGATGGTTGGACTCTATGACTTAGAGGTCTTTTCCAGCCAGAAAAATTCCACGATTTTATGATAACAGGACACATTTCAGATATGCTTGCTGTTCACCACTTCCCATTTGACTCAGCTACCACCTTCTGCTTTGTTTTTTTTTAACAGCTCAGTTTTGCAAAGCTCACCAGTGCTTGAGAAATAGCAACCAAACACAGTTAACATAAAGGGAGAATTACCTCAAGGGCATTAAGAGAGAGCAGAAGATTCCATCAGCTTTTGCACAAGCACAGCAGCTGACATATGGCACAGAGCAACAAGCCCCCCAACCCAGAGCTATTTGGTAGTGGCCTGCACATCTGCTGGAGTAGGAACCAAGGCCTTAGGGCACAGTTCAGATCACTGAATGAGAAAAAGCAACTTCCCCATCCTTTCTCACAATGCATCCATCTGCAGATAGTACAGTAGGTACAGCCCCACTCCCAATAACTCTCTATGTTCTAACACAGAGCTGTAGAAATACATAGAAATACATAGGGGATCTCTACCAAATGCTGGATTACATTTACTTTTGTGTTCAAGCTCCATGGTGGACAGTAAGTTATCCATGGGACAGCAATGTGTCCTTGGGTCAAGAAGGCAAATGTTGTCCTAGGGTGCATTAAGAAGAGTGCGGCCAGCAGATCAAGAGAGGATCTCCTGCCCCTCTACTCTGCCCTGGTAAGACCACATCCAGACTACAGTGTCCAGTTCTGGGCTTCTCACAGGGAACTACTGGAGAGAGCCCAACAGAGGCTATGAGGCTGATGAAGGAATGTGGACACCTGTCTGATGAGGAAAGGCTGAGAGACCTGGGGCTGTTTAGCTTGAAGAGAAGGCTGAGAGGGGATCTTATTAATGCTTGCAAATACCTTAAGGGTGTCATGAAGATGGAAACAGTCTCTTTCACTACTTTCCTGTGATAGGATAAGGGGCAAGGGACACAAACTGGAACACAGCAAGTTCCATTTCAACATGAGGAAAAACTTCTTTGTGGTGAAGGTGCTGGAGCCCTGGAGCAGGTTGCCCAGAGAGATTGTGGAGTCTCCTTCTCTAACAGCTTTCCCAACTCCTTTGTGTGACTTGCCCTAGGTGATCTTACTTTGGCAGGGGGTTGGACTCAATCCTCAGAGGCCCCTCCCGACCCGTACAATTCTATGATTCTATGAATTGAGTTCTATGATTTTTTTTAATTAATATTTTCTCCTAAGTAGAAGTTTAAAAAGTGGGGGTTTGTTGTTGGTTTGGGGGGGGTTTGTTTGCTTTTTTGTTTTGTTTTGGTTTGGTTGGTTTGTTTGTTTTTTTTTCTATTTTTCTTTATTAGGATTTTCAGTGTCCTGAAGACTCAGAGTTAAAGAGATGGCAAAATGAAAGCAATGCATCTAGGGAGCATGGGAGAGGAATATGAAGAAGGAATTTTTTTTTTTTTCCTTTGCCACAGTGAATTGAAGTGACTGGCAATGGTATCTGGAAAAGCAGACACTAAGGAGGCAGGCAGAAGTGGGAAAACAGTTTGCAATGCATTGCCATAGAGATCTGAGATGCACTGATGCAGGAATAACACAAAGTGGATGAGATAGAAGGGCTGCTGTGATACTAATGGAAAGCAAGAGGCTAGGGTTGCCACAGGAGAGGAGGAAGGAAGAGGAGGATAAGCATATGGTGGGGAAAGGCTGAAGGAAGACAGATTTGAGAAGGAAAAGATATCTGCCAATATTGAGAGCTGTAAAAAAAATCAAGGACGAAATAATTTCAACAGACCAAGCAAGTTTGTATAAAGGGAGCTGTTTAGAGCCTGGTTTGTATCATCAGGAGACACAGTTCAGTCACGAGCTTTTGGTCACAAAAGGACTGAAACTGTAACATGTGTTTTCCAATTATCGCTTCTGATTGAACCACAAGCAACACTTCCCTCCCATGTGGAAAGAAACTGCAAGCAGTAGTCAGAGTGTTACTCCATTCTCCTGTGAAATTGTAGTCCTTCTAATGCAATTTGGAGAGTTGACTGCCTTGTGTGCTCCTCAAGATGTTGTGAGTTTGCAAATTTTTGTTTCTTTTGAATTTTTTCCCTCTTTTTCTTTATTTGGAAAAAAAGTCTACTGACTTTGGCAGCATGACTTGAGCAGGCTCTTCTTTTCTCTGAAGCTGTTGCACCGTAGGTGAACAGCTTTGGTGGTGGGGGGTGGACTCAATGATCCCCAGAGGTCCCTTCCAACCCCTGCAATTCTGTGATTTTGTGATTTCCTTGAGACACAAACCCAGTTCATACTGGGAAGCACATTCATTGCTCTCTACAACTACCTGAAAAGAGGTTGGAGTGAGGTGGGGGGGTCAGCCTCTTCTCCCTACTATCAGGTGATAGGATGAGAGGAAATGGCTTAGAATTTTGTCAAGGGAGGTTTAGGTTGGATATTAGGAAAAATTTCTTTCCTGAAAGAGTGGTCAGGCATTGAAACAGGCTGTCCAGCGAGGTGGTGGAGTCACAGCCCCTGAAGGTGTTTGGCCATGGCACTCTGGGGACATAGTTTAATGGTCACGGTAGTGTTAGTTTGATGGTTGGACTTGATGATCTTAGAGGTCTTTCCCAAGCAAAACTATCCTGTGATTCTATACTAATGCAAAGCAGGATGAGACAGCATCAGAGAACTCCCTTGAGACAGGACAGTGATAATACAAGTGCAAGAAGCCTCCAGGAACTTCACAGGGCAAGTCTTAGAAGCAGAGTGAGGTAAAGGAGTTGCTACTTCCGATAAAATGAAGTCACTTGAAAGACACAGAAATCTCAAAAATTAAGAGCAATGGTTTCCTGGAGGTGAATTCTGCTATGAATTCATAGCAGACAGAAAGAATTCAGGAAGAAGAGGGTTATTTCCTCTGGGAGGTATTTTCAGTGAAACTGGCCCAACTTCATAAAACCCAGGAAGTGATGGCTTTTCCTGCAACAAATCTCTATCACACCAAATCAGTCACACCTGAGAGCAAGGCAGAAGCTACACTGCTAGGAGAAATATCCTGCATCAGGAAGCCAGCCTACTTCTGGCCTCCAAGGACTGGGAAGAAATAGAACTTAGTGGTGAGCTCAGCCAATACATTTTTTGGGGGGTTAGTTCAGAAATACCTAAGTCAGCTTTCAGGAATTTTATGGCTACAAACTCTGCTATAGGAAAGGGGAGGGGAAAAACTTGGAGGTGGGGAGGGATAAAATAAGGTCAAGTGGCAAAAAAGGGGGGGAAGGAAAAATAAAAGAGGGGAAAGGGCAAAAAAAGGGGAAAGTAAAAAGGGAAAGGAAAGGGCCTACCATTTGATGAAAGGAGACATGAAAACACAGAGATCTAACAATGAATGAGTAAAACCCTTTACATAGGTCACAGTGTAAATTCCAGCTTTGAAATGTGAAAATTCACAATCACTTCACCACATTACCTAGCAAATCCCTAGAACAATGCAAGAGAGAAGGGCGTGCTCCTCATCATCTCTCTCACGCATGCACAAACATGCACACTAATACAGGTTTGTACATACACACTTTTCTGCTTTTTGGGATCAAAACAAGTCCAAATCATGGAATGGTTTAGGTTGAAAGGGGCCTTAAAGATCATCTAATTCCAATCCCATGGACACCTTCCATGAGACCAGGTTGATCAAGGCCCCAGCCTGGCTTTGAACACTTCCAGGTTTAGAACCTCCACAGTTTCCCCAGGAAACTCCTTCCCGTGGTCCATTACCCTCATGGGGAAGAATTTCATCCTACTGTCCAACCTAAATTATAGAAAAGCCTTAATTCCTTCATGCAGAAGGGTGTCCATGTGTAATGCTCAGCTCCATTACCCTTCAGTGAAGTGCTGTTTACACAGTGAGATGTTATGAATGCCATTGTCCACTGCAGACCTCTATGGAAGAATCCAGTGCATGGGAGTGCAGAGTGGCTGTTTTTATCAATAATACCAAACACCCAGAAAGGACAGAGTGTTTCCATGTCCTGTTTCCATGCCCTTCTCAGAGAAGTAGGAAGGTGAGCAACTATCAGAACCATTTCACAGAGGAAGACATACGCACAAATGTTGCCACACAGGAAATCGTTGGTGTATCTGGACATAAGGGGCAAGCCTAATTAATTCACAAGGTGATCTGTTTTCCACATACATTGGGCTTTCCCTCATGAGTCTATAAAAGCAAACAAGGTGAAGAGGATACCACCCCAGTATCCTCAGTGATTACAAGAGAGGGGTAGATATTTTCATTTAATTACAGTCTGTTTCCTTCAGTGATGACGGGACACTGAGTAAAAAAGACAGCTGACCTGACTGCTTTCTCCAAACCAAACACTTGAGAGACCCTGGAAAAGCTGTAATGAAAATGTCCCAGGCTATTCTATCCCATATTACAAATCCATAATTCCATAGTAATTACATATATTACAAATCACTTCTACATCAGGTGAAGAAGAGCTATTCCTGTCATCAAGTGCAGAAGTCTGATTCAATTTTTTACAACACACTGCTCTCCAGAGTAGGCAAATTCAGTTTGGCTTTCTACAGAATAAAATTATAGGCTTCATGTAAAAGAGTTTGATCAAAGATTCAACAGTATGTATTTGTAAATTATACTCTGGGATTTGCATGTTTCTCACTGTTTGATGGGGCTAGGGGGCTTGAAGAGAACATTTTAGTTAAAAAAAAAAATGTAATTCAAGATTAAATTTCCATATGGGCTGCCCTAGAATAGACTCAATGATTTCCAGAGATCCCTTCCAACCCCTACCATTCAAAGATTCAAAGACTGATTAAAAAAGATTTAGGGATTCAATAAGATTCAAAGACTGATTCAAAAAGTTTCAAAAGGATTCAGAGATTCAAAGAGGAGGTTTGTACAGAATTGAACATTGGCAGGCAAAAAAATACTGGGGGAGAACTGGGGAACTGCAAGCCAGGAGGGACTGTTGTAGCTGTTTTTTGTGGGCTCCAGTGGATATGGTACAATGCCCTCTGTAGATGAGAGTGCACGTCTGCTTCCTAATGACTGTGACTCTGCAGCTGATAGAAAAGAAACATGAAGCCACTAAGAGGCTGGGCCACCACACTGGCTGAGACAATTTACAGTGTATTAATAATATCATATAAAGAAGTCTGCTCACTGAGCACAATCATCCTTTTCTTGATTAGTCCTGTCACTATCCAAGTTTTCCTCATCATTTTTCCTTCTTTTAATTGTGCTTGCCCAAACCTCTCTCTTATAGCCTGGCCTGGCTATGTTTGGAGAACAAACACCTCTAAATCTTTGGTTTTCATTTCTCCTCTTTTAATGAAGATGCTTGTTAGGCTTCAGTCTGAGGCATAATTAAGTTATTGTTTCTCCTATTGTCAATTATAACGGGGAACATAGAACATGACTTAGTTTTTCATTTGATTTCCTTACAGCAAGCAGGAGAAGATAGGGAAGCAAGCAAAGCAATAAACAGGAGTTGTTGGGGCTTTTTTTCTTTCATAGCTGGATGGTCTTCAGACACCTGCTTCATGTATCTAGTGATGTGTGCTCCCTCCAGCCTCCTAATACCTGATAGTCTAGAAATGATACCCACATCATCCAAACGGTCTTTTTTATTCTCTAACCATAAATTATTGTTTCATCAGCTGCAACCCTAGTTAGATATGTCTCAGCCTTTACACTGCACATCCCCAGCCTTTATCAATGCTATTCTAAAGGGCAGACATATTCCATTTAATAGTCTTTTTACTTCACCCTTCATTTTTCTGCCTTTTGTGACTTAAGCAATCAATCTTCTCTCTTTTCTCCTTTCTTCTCCCTCTCTCCTTTTTTTTTTTTTTCACTTGAGAACTTCTATTTTCGTCCTTGTTCCTGTCTGTGTCTCCTTTGTCTGTAGCAACCTGAAAGCAAATAACATAGCATTTTCTGTGTTGACACAGATTCACAGAATGCCTCATGTTGGAAGGGACCCTCAAAGGTTGTCTTCTCCAACCCCCTGCAGTCAGCAGGTACACCTCCAACTAGGTCAGGCTGTTCAGGGCCACATCGAGTCTGATCTTGAATATTTGCCTCCAGAGATAGAGCCTCAACTACACCCCTGGGCAACCTGTTCCGGCAGTTCAAAACTTTCATTGTGAATGTGTCAGTGTGAGCTGAAATTCCCCCCACATAACAATAACCAGGCTAGCTCAGTCTGAAAGCAAATGAAAGCTGTATTTACAAGCAAAATCTACAATCTATTATGAAATGCAATGAATATGTACAAATATACAAAATTCACAACATTTACAAATATACACAATCCACAGAAACCAAGCTCCCTTTGCTTCCCCTGAGGAGACCTCCCAAAGGGCCTCTCTCCCAGGGGCCTCCTCCCCCCAGACCCCCCTGGCAGAAAGCAGAGTTAGTTAAAAGCAAAGAGGCTGTTAACTTAGCTCACCAAGGTCAGTGTGTTATCTTCAGCCAGAAGAGAAGAAGAAGCAGCAGCCAGACAGCCCAGCAAAGACGTGAACTCCCCACTCCGACTGCCCCTACCTGTTTTGAGTAGTGGTTCTTAAACATTTCTATCTATCCAATGGACGTGTTTAGAACAATCATTATTTTGCTTTCTTACACCCAGTAGTGACTTATTTGCACTCTTTTGCTTTCTCTCTGCTTGAACTTTGCAAAGGAAAATTAAAAAGACAGTTTCAAACCATCACAGTGAAGAATTTCCTCCTAATGTCCAAACTAAATCTATTCTGCTCCAGTTTCAAAACATTGCCGCTCCCCCCATTCATCCTATTACCACAGGCAAGCACTTCTAAATACCTGATCATGGCCCTTCCAGCTGTTGTGGGAACTTCTATCAAATTAATGTAATGGAAATGTGGAGAGAGCCAGCAGTTCTTGTGTGTGGTGATCACTGTTCTATGCCTTTTACATAGGAAAGAGAATGTGTGTGTCAACGAGAGATGTCAGATAACACAGAGGTAGTTACACATCAGGAAAGCCAGGGCTGCTGAGGGCATACACAACATAGAATCATAGAATTATTTTGGTTAGAAAAGACTTCTAAGATTGAGTCCTACCCTTGACCTAACACCACCATGGTCATTGCACCATGTCCCAAAGTGCCATGTCCACATGTTTTTTTAACACCTCCAGGGATGGTGACTCTACCACCTCTCTGGCCAGCCTGTTTCAAGGTCTGACCACCCTTTCTATAAAGAAATTTTTCTTGTATCCTGCCTAAACCTCCACTGGCACACTTTCCTTTTATTCTATCACTTGATACTAGGCAGAAGAGACCAATGTCCACCTCAAAATGACCTCCTTTCAGATAGCTGTAAGGTCATTCACTTCTGAAGGAGAAAAGTGAAGTTAGCTGGTCTCAGTGTATTTTGAGAAACTTCCTAGAAGTTTCATTCTTCTGAGATCCTGAGGAAGTCTAACTTCAGTATGTTAAATATCTTAAAAACTAGGACTAAGCTACCTACAAAAATACATTTCTTCCACGTTCTCCCTAAGGCAAGACATAATGGACAACAGATTTCACAAGGGAAAAATTAAGTTCTACTTTCTGTCCCAGTCCTGTTCAGTTCAGTCTGCTCTGTTTCCCAGGGGATGCAAACAGCTTCTCTTCTTCCAGGAATATCTGAACTCAGAGAGCTCTCTTGTCTCACCAGAAACACTGGGTAAGGATCTCACCCTCCCCAACTTCAAAAGCTTCTGCATGAGAAGCAGGTCTTCATGTTTAGGTCTAACAAGTCTGTATTTTTTCTGTAAAAGTAAAGGAATGTTGCTATCACTTCGTAAGGCCGTGACTCTGCAAATAAATTCATGCAGCTATATCTGTCTGGATTCCCAAACTAGCCATAAAATGATGCCCTGAAAAGAAAAAAAAAAGAAAAAAAAAGAAAAATTGCCAAGATCAGAGAAAGCACATTTCTCTTAATTTTATTTGGACCTCCACATATGCATCAGTAGAAGATTAGCTCATACCTTGTACATCAGTTCTTTTACCAAAAAACACCCTCAACAACAACAAAAAACCTATTTAAATATTTTCTTAACTGTTAAAGAGGATTTCTTTTTATAGTGCAGATAATTAAATATTAGGTATTGAAGCTGGAGTGATCTATTTGATACAGAGAGAATAAAAGATTTGAAGAATTTTAAATTAAAAAACTAAACCCCAAACCCTATCTGCACTGACTACTCTATACTATGAAATTTAAGGCTGATATTTTGTCTCTATTTCTACAAAGAATACCACTTAATGGCTGTGCATATTTATATCATTTAAATGAGTTACTTTTATTCTTTCACACTGTTCTACAGATATCAGAGATCGTTAGGAAAGAAAGGGTTAAAAATTATGAAACTAAGACTTTGAGTTGAAGGTTGTTCCCCAGTCAATATGAAGAGATTTGCAGATTTGGGTTTGGGTTGGAAGGGACCTTAAAGAACATCTAGTTCCAACCCCTCTGCCATGGGCAGGGACACCTTCCACTAAACCAGGTTGCTCAAGGCCCTGTCCAACCTGGCCTTGAACAACTCCACTGAGGGAGCATCTACAACCTCCCTGGAAACCTGTTCCAGGTTTATCTCACCACCCTTGCTCCTATACTGTAAATAATTCCTTTCTACTATCTAAGCTAAACTTTTTGTCAGATTATAGTACATTTTATTTCTTCCTGCATTCATAAAGAACAAAAAGGGTGACCTGATGAAAAAGAAGAACTTTCCTACAGCTTCTTTCTAACTTTGTGCAACCTAATCTAATTTTTTTTAATCTGTAATCATAGAATTGTTTTGATTGCAAAAAGATCTCTAAGATCATCAAGTCCAACCACTGACCTAACACCACTGCAGCCATTAAATCATGTCCCAAAGTGCTATGTTGAAATGTTTCTTGAACACCTCCAGTGATGGTGACTCCATCACCTCCCTGGGCAGCCTGTTCCAATGTCTGATCTCTCTTGTGGAAAGAAATTTTTCCTAATGTTCAACCTAAACCTCCCTGGCACAATTTCAGGCCATTTCCCCTCATTCTATCCCCTGATACTAGGGAGAAGAGACTAACCCTGATCTCACTTCCACCTCATTTCAGTGAGCTGTAGAGGGCAATGAGGTCTCACCTCAACCTTCTCTTCTCCAGGCTAAACAATCCCAGTTCCCTCAGTCACTCCTCATAAAACCTGCTCTCTAGACCCTTCACTATATAAAAGGGATTTGGGCTATATGGAAACAGAGTGAGAGCCAAACTAGCAGAGATTGGTATCAACGGAGCCATTAGGTGCCTCTTTATAGCTATCAATTCATGGAGATGAACATATATCATATATATGATAAAACAAATCACTTAAATGTGCTTATTCTTAGCTCTGTTGGAAGTCTTACAGGGCTTAAGCACATGCTTAATGTTTTGCTGTGTTAAAACTTGGATGAAGTGGTAATGACTGAGCAGTTGGCCTTGGTGATCTCAAAGGTCTTCTTCAACCTCCAAAGTTCCATAATTCTATGACTGTGTTTTAATTTGTTTTGTTGCTGCTACCACTGCTTCTTTTTTACTGTTTCTAGTAACACTCTGTTGCTCTGTGGCCTTAAAACCTACTCCATGAGCAGTAATCCTACTGGAAGCATTCTTAAGTGAAGCTAAATAAATATCCTAGTTCCTGCTACCTTTTTCAACTGAAATGCTCATTTGCATTTTTAACTGCAGTTTTGCCAACTTCTTCCTACACCTTCTCCCCACAACCCTTTACAGCAAACAGATCCTTGTCGACCCTTTAAAGCAAACACATCCTTGTCAACCCTTTACAGCAAACAGATCCTTGTCAACCCTTTACAGGAAACACATGCTTGGGAAACATTCTTTCTGTGGAAATCCTGAGAGGAGGCTAGGACATGACAAGAAAGCGGTGGTTGTGCTCACAATAGTGGTCACCAAAGAAAAGGTGGAAACATGACATTGAGGCCAAATCATGGAGAGAGTAAGCGGGAGGAGAGAAATGATCTGCAAAACAGATCTAGGAAACCATCTCTACAGAGATGGACCTTAGAATCTGGGTAGACAGTAAGTAGGCCATTAAAGAGCGATGTGCCCTTGTGGCCAAGAAGGCCAATGGTATCCTGGGGTGCATTAAGAAGAGTGTGACCAGCGGGTTCTCCTGCCCCTCTTCTGTGGCCAAGTAAGATCACATCTGGAGTACTGTGTCCAGTTCTGGGCTCCCCAGTTCAGTACTGTGTCCAGTTCTGGGCTCCCCAGTTCAAGAGGGACGGGAATATACTACAGAGAGTCCAGTGGAGGGCTACAAGGATGATAAAGGTACTGGAACATCTACCTAATGAAGAAAGGCTGAGAGATCTGGGGCTGTTTAGCTTGGAGCAGAGAAGGCTGAGAGGGTGATTCCTAGTGATAGGATGAGGGACAACAGACACAAACCAGAACCACGGAAGTTCCACCTCAACATGAAGAAACACTTCCTTGCTTAAAGGGTGCTGGAGCACTGGAACAGGCTGCCCAGAGAGGTTGTGGAGTCTCCTTCTGTGGAAACTTTCAAGACCCATCTGGATGCATTCCTGTGTGACTTGCCCTAGGTGATCCTGCTTTGGTGGTGGGTGTTGGACTGGATGATCTCCAGATGTCCCTTCCAAACCCTTCCATTCTGTGATTCTGTATAAAGTCTTCACAGAACAAGTAATACAAGCTTAACTTCACAAACAACACAGCTCAAGAGAGTTTGACAGGTAAGATGCATCAGACCAGTCCTGAGGGCATGTCATCACATGTAACAGGGAGAAAGATCTTCAGATATGCATCTTTCAAACCTCCAGGAAACAGGAGGCTATCATTGCTCTGGTACTCTCCAAAAACTGAGAAAATTGATTAATAATGAACTTTTCCTCTCTGCTCCTCTGTGGCAGCAGGAGAAGTTGGAGGTAATTACAGCACTCGGAACAGAAGGCTCAGTACTGCGTGGCTACAACAACCAAAAAAAGCTCAGAAGAGGAATGCAGATGACAGGAGGCTTATAAGAGTTTTTCAACCTCAGGAATGAAAAGTCTATCTGAAACAAGTCTTCGCAAGCTGTGCTGTTTGCAGATCTTTCATTTCTACACCACACCTGATGGTGCAGAAGCCCCAGCAATGGATATCCCAGGTAAATCCAGCTCACCATGCCTTTAAGCTCAGGTTCACAGATATTTGCATAGTGCCACATATCTGATCAAGTCCACTGCAGCACACAGTTCTTCTTTTTGTTACCCTTCTAGGGAAGATTGGAAAGGGACAAAACGTTTTCAAGTGCACTGTGTGCAGTGTCAAGCTCACAGTGAGTTCATCTGATCAAAACAAGCTCAGGTATCTTCAGGAAAGGGACTTCAGAGGATATTTTTGGTACAATAGGATACACTCTTTTTCTAACTGCTCTCAAGTCCATGTTTTACATACATGTGAGTGTCTGTTATCAAATGTTCCTCCCACCCCTCTTCCTCACAAAGAAAACAAAGCCCTGTACACATACAGAACCATATTCCCTAAAGAGCCTGAGATTTCACAGAATCATCATAGAATCACAGCATGACTTGCACTGGAAGGAACCCTAAAGATCATCCAGTTCCAACTCCCTCTGCCATTGGCAGGGACACTCTAGACAAGGTTGCTCAAAACCTCATCCAGCCTGGTCTTCAACACTTCCAGGGATGATACATCCACAATTTTCCTGGTCAACCTGCTCCAGTATTACACCACCCTCACAGTAAAAAGCTTCTTCCTGATGTGCAATCTAAATGTACCCTGCTCTAGTTTAAAACCATTCCCTCTCATTCTGTCACAACAATTCTTTCTAAAATGTCCTTTCTAGCTTTCTTGTAGACTCCCTTCAAGTACTGGAAGGCTGTTATGAGGTCTCCCCACAGTCTTGTCTTCTCCAGGCTGAACAGACCAAGTTCTCCCAGCCTGTCCTCATAGGAGAGGTGCTCCAGCCCTCTGATCATCATAGTGGCCCTCCTCTGGGCCCCCTCCAACAAATCCATGTCTTTCTTGTTTTGGGGGCTCCAGAGCTGCATGTGGTACTCCAGATGGAGACTCAGTAGAGCAGAGAGGAAGAATCACCTCTCTCAACCTGCTGGCTAACCTGCTTTTGATTTATAGATATCATGTCTTCAAGGGCTTGGAAACAAACAGCTTACTCTCATTTGACAGCCACAGAAATCCACTGACATGATAGAAATTAGGGTTTAACTCTATGCCTTCCAAGGATGGGTAGTTGAGCCCAAGCTGAGTACCCAAGGGCACAGCTGTCCAATCTCCTGGAAAAACATCTACTGCCCTTCTTTCCAGAGTGTCCTGTAACTTCAGTTTACATGTTCTGAAATCTCTGTCACTAAGGGGATTAAATCAAGCCTTAGCTTGTGGGTGAACTCGATTCATTCTGTAATCAATCACCCTAAAACATACCAACTGAAAAAAGAGAGAAAAAAATCTAATTTATAACTAAGAGAAGAAGAAAAGGAAACAAAATCTATTTTAGAATATAACCAAGAACAGGCCAGAGTTTCCAGTGCAGGATTACCAACAGAATAAATATAAACACTTAGAAAACAATTGCACAGAAAACTATATGGTCCTGGGCTGATATATGTCAAGAGGACTGCCTTGCAGAAAGCCAAAAGCTAAACATGAGAAACCAGAAAAGAGCAGGAGAGAATGGAGATTATCTTGTTTGTTGGTTTTTGTTTGTTTGTGTTTTGGCTGTTTCAAAACTACCTTCCTCAAATTTTAAAATGTCTATAAACCCACATAAATTGTGGGTTTTCATCAATGGCCTGGATGAAAAGATAGAGTGGACCCACTCCAGATTTGTTAATGATATCAAACTGGAGGAGTGGCTGACACACCAGAAGGCTGTGCTGCTGCTCAGCGTGACCTGGGCTGGAGTGCAGGGTGGTGAGAAATTTAATGAAATTCACTAAGGGTGAATGTAAACTCCTGCATTTGGGGAAGAGCAACCCCATGGATCAGTACAGGTTGGGGACTGATTTGTTGAAGAACACATCTGGGAAAAATGACCTGGGAGTTTTGGTGGACAACAGGATTACCGTGAGCCAGAAATTTGTCCTTGTGGCCAAGAAGGCAAATGGCTTCCTGGGGTGTGTCAAGAAGAGTGTGGCAAGCAAGCCAAGGAAGGTTTTCCTCTCCCTGTTCTCTGCCCTGGTCAGGCCCCATTTGGTATACCATATTCAGTTCTTGGCTCCCCAGTTCAAGAAGGACAGGAAACTGCTGGAGTGGGTAGAGAAAAGGGCTGCAAAGATACTGAGGGGACTAGAACATCACTCTTATGAGGAAAGACTGAGAGAATGGAGGTTTTTAGACTGGAATACAGCAGACTGAGGATGAATCTCATCAGTGCTTACCAGTACTCAAAGGGTTGGTGTCAGGAGCATGGGATCAGTCTTTTTTTCAGTGGTACCCAGCGACAGGACAAGGGGTAACAGGCACAAACTTGAACAGAAGAAGTTCCATCTAAACATGAGGAGGAACATCTTTAATTTAAGGATGATGGATCATGGTTAACCAGAGAGGTGGTGGAGTGTTCATCTCTGGAGACATTCAAAACCTGCCTACATGTGTTCCTGTGTGTGATGGTTTTAAAACTGTTCTTTTTAATTTTTCTTCACAAAGTTTAAGCACAGAAAGTGAGAATGTAAATAAATCACTATTGGGTGTAAGAAGGCAAAATAATGATTATTCTAAACACTTCCATTGGAGAGAGAGAAATGTTTAAGAACTATTACTCAAAACAAGGTTGGGGAGTTGGGGCAGTCTGAGTTGGGGACTCGGCTTGCTCGTTTGGTATTTTGTCTGTCTGTTTCTTCTTTTCTGGCTGAAGATAACACACTGACCGTGGTAAGCTAAGTCTAACAGCCTCTCTGCTTCTTGACTCTCTGCCTTCTGCCAGGGAGGCCTGGGGGATTCCTTCTGGTTGGGGAGTAGGCCCCTTGGGGAAAGGCCCCTCAGGGGAAGCAAAGGGAGCTTGGTTGTGCTTTTCTATTGATTGTACATATTTGTAAATGTTGTGAATAGTGTATATTGCCACACCTCCTGTACTGTGTCCAGTTCTGGGCCCCTCAATTTAAGAAGGACATTGAGATACTTGAACATGTCCAGAGAAGGGCAACGAGGTTGGGGAGGGGCCTCGAACACAAACCCTACAAGGAGAAGCTGAAGGAGCTGGGATTGTTTAGCCTGGAGAGGAGGAGTTGCTGTCTACAACTACCTGAAGGGAGGTTGTAGCCAGGGGGGGTTGGTCTCTTCTCCCAAGCAACCAGCACCAGAACAAGAGGACACAGTCTCAAGTTGTGCCAGGGGAAGTTTAGGCTCGAGGTGAGGAGAAAGTTCTTCACGGAGAGAGGTATTAGCCGTTGGAATGTGCTGCCCAGGGAGGTGGTGGAGTCACCAACCCTGGAGGTGTTCAAGAGGGGATTGGACGTGGCACTCGGTGCCATGGTTTAGTAGTCATGAGGTCTTGGATTGGACTTTGATGATCCTTGAGGTCTTTTCCAACCTTATTGATTCTGTGATTCTCTGATATTTGTACATATTCATTGCATTTCATCATAGATTGTAGATTTGCTTGTAAATACAGCTTTCATTTGCTTCCAGACTGAGCTAGCCTGGTTATTGTCAGTGTGGGGAGGATTTCAGCTCTCACACTGTTACACTGTGTGACCTTGTCTAGATGAAATTGTCCTGGCAGGGGTGTTGGACTCCATCTCCAGAAATGACATCCAACCCCCACCATTCTGTGATTCTGTATATATACCACTAAAATGCAGATGAAATCCTTAAGTATTTGTTTAAAATATTTTATCTTGCAGCTTGGAAATGGAAGGAAGTGGTGGCCAGAAATATTGCTTGAGACAAAGAAACACTTTGTTCAGTAGGATGTTATCTTCCCAATCAGGTGGTGTTAGGTTGATGGTTAGCCTAAGAACAGCTGAAAATCTGCAATTTATTATTTCTTTGTGTGTGTTATTTTCCTTATTTCAATTAATTATCTAGCAGCACAATCAGCTTAGCAGGGTGCCTTCAAAAATTCCTTCACTGCAGTGTTATACCACTGAGCAGAGAGTTTAACTAGATGAATTTATTAGGGAGCCAATTAACACTTAGATCTAAGGAAACCCAAGCAACTAAGCCATCTTTTTAGAATCACAGAATTGCTTTGGTTGGAAAAGACCTCTAAGATCATTGCATCCAACCATTGACCTAACATCACTTATAGCCATTAAACAACATCCCAGAGTGTCATGGACATGCATTTCTTGAACACCCCCAGGGACCTTGACTTCACCATCTCTCTGGGCAGCTTATTCCAATGCCTGACTATTCTGGCAGGAAAGAAATATTTCCTAATATCCAATGTAAATCTCCCCTGGCACAATTTCAGGTTGTTTCCTCTCCTTCCAGAACCTGATACAAGGAAGAAGAGGCCAATCCCCACCTCACTCCAATCTCTTTTCAGGGAGTTGTAGAGAGCAATGAGGTCTCCCCTCAGGCTCCTCTTCTTCAGTTTAAACAACCCCAGATGCCTCAGCCCCTCCTTTTAAGACTTCTTCTCCAGACCCTTCACCAGCTTTGTTGCCTTTCTTTGAATGCACTCCAACACCTCAATGTCCTTCTTGCAGTGAGGGGCCCAAAGCTAAGTCAGAACTCAAGATGAAACTTCACCAGTGTTCAGTACAGGGTCATGATTACTTTCATATTCCTGTTGGCCACACTACTGCTGATCCAGGCCAGGATGCTGTTGGACTACTTAGCCACCTGAACACACTGCTGACACACATTCAGCTGCATCTCAACAAGCACCTTCAGGTCCTTTTCTGCTGGGCAACTTTCTAGCAACTCTTCCCCAAGACTGGAGCATTGCATGGGGCTGTTGTGACCCAAGTGCAGGACCCACCACTTGGCTTTGTTAAACCTCATACAACAGACCTCAGCCCACTGATCCAGCTTGGCCAGGTATTTCTGCAGAGCCTTCCTGCTTGCAAGTAGAGCACACTCCCATCCAATTTTTTGTTTCACCCCTGTGAGAAGCCTCCACAATGTGAGTCCAACAGCGAACCCTCCTTTCCACATCGTGGATCCCTGACCAGAAAAGGCTTTTGAATATCTGTAATACTAATTTTGATAAAATATTATTTTCCTTCTCATGAGAAAGCAGACATTCTTTGTTCTACTCCTTAGCAATAAGTAAGGAGAAATGAGAGATGATGAATTAGAGTGGAGTTTCAAATAAGTGACTGTGTGGAATGACATCTGAAGTGAGAACAGGAATGAGTTTGTTGCCTATTAGTGAAGATACGGCCTGGTACGCTCTGTCCAAAAAAAGGACAGCAGAGATGAAGGAACTGGAAGGTGTTTGAAAGGAAAATGCTGGCTTTTGTTAAAAACAAAAAAAAAGTAAAAATGACCACATCTTGTACAAAGTAAGAAAATGTTGTGGGGTGCAATTTTTAATAATAATACACCATTCACTGCCATGAGTTGGTAATGGACTTATTTTTTATTTCCTTAAATCCACATTTTCTGTCCAAAACTTGTTAGGAACAAAAGTTTTTTCAATATAGGTTTTATGCCTTGCATCTGTATATTTCCACTCTGACCTAATGTGTCTATACAGGGACTGCACTAAGAGGGTATTCGGTGGCAGAGAATTAAGTTTCCAAGGAGTAGAAATAGAAAAAAAAAAATCAATTTAGTGGAAATGGAAATAGAGAAATAGAAGTAAGGAATGGTATAAAGGTATAGATTTACCAAGAAGGCACAACAAAGAGGCTGTGCTACCCGTATTAACTTGGGTGACCTTGCTGTTCAGCCTCCCACTAATTTGCAGAGGGGCTGGTTCTGCCTTCTCCTGACTGTGTAGCTTTATAGTATCACCTATGTTTAAAGCCAGAGAAAATGGCCTATAACTGTGCAATAGAGGCTTATGCTGGATACTAGGAAAAATTCTTTCCTGAAAGAGTAGTCAGGCATTGGAACAGGCTGCCCAGGGAGGTAGTGGAATCATCATCACTGGAGGTGTTCAAGAAATGCGTGGACATGGCACTTTGGGACATGGTTTAGTGGTCATGGTGGTGTTGCATTGGTGATTGGACTTGATAATCTTGGAGGTCTTTTCCAACCAAAACAATTCTATGATTCTATTCTTTCTGTGTCATACTGATATTCGCCTATGGTGTTGTGGGGCTACAAAATTCGAAGATCTGAAAGGAATTAACCAGTAGAGGAAGGAAGTAAACAATGAGAGAAGTATAAACGTAGAGGTACAAAAAAGAGTTGAGAAAAATAAAATGCATTTTCACAAAATCTGGTATGAAAAAAACAAGTGCATTTTTAGAGTAACAGGAAGGATGGGCTGAATAATAACTCTGAAAGACCAGATTTTTAATTTCTGCTTCAGGAGACAGACTGCAAGAAACAATCTTACACAGATGCAAAAATAGCTGCAATGTCTGAAAAACAATTTCCAAACTCTCTGATAAGGTGACAAATTGCTGATAAATGATCTCCAGCACTCCAAATTTGGAGTCCCCAAAAATGCTAATGAAGGGGAAGGGGGATATCAGAGTCTAAGTACAGATTCCTCTCCTCAGGTTTACAACACAAATTCCATCAAACCAAGCTTTAACTTCAAAGAATACCTCCTCTATCAGCAACCACAAGATCCACACAACTAACCCAATTTGTTAGTTGGTGCTCTGTGAAGCCAGTTATCCAGGACTGATTGTAAATACAAAGAGATGGGCACCACCAGGAGACACATTGTCCCACTTCAATAAATACACACTTGCAGGAAGAAGCTCATCCCATGCTACATAGCACCAAAAGCCCAGGTGGTTAGCTTAGATAAGACACTTTTAGGCAGTTTATTTCTTCACCCTCCAAAAGTTTCCAAAAGAAAATGTTTCATCATGAGAACAGTTAGATGTTGGAATCTTCTCCCAAGGGAAGCAGAGGGTTCCCTTACACTGGACAGGTTGAGTACTCAGGTTGAGCGAGTGATTGGTCATCTCATTTCAACTCTACTATTACCTAGAAATGTTGGACTGGATGATCCTTAGGATCCCTTCTAACATGGCATTCTGTGATTCTGTGAAAAACTGTCTTATCTTTCCTTGGGATTTAGCCTTGTTTTTCCACTTCAGCTTTATACTGAAAGAAGAAGCAGTGATTCTAAGTCCACTTTGGTTTTGCTGGGCAAGATTTGTGTAGCTTGAAGCAGACACAAAGCAGCTAGCAGTTATCAATGCCTGGTCAGAGAGACCGGGAGCAATATTTTTATCCCTAACTCTTGGAACAAAGAAGAGAAAGAAAAATAAAATAGAGAATCCCTAGTTATCTATCTGAAAAGGGCCTACAAGAAAGCTGGGCAGGGACTTTTTATGAGGGTTTGTTGTGATAGGATGAGGGGCAACAGATTGAATCTGAAACAGGAGAGATTTAGACTGGATATTAGGAAGAAACTCTTTCCAGTGAGGGTGATGAGACACTGAAACAGAGTGCCCAGAGAGGTCATGGATGCCCTCTCCGCGGAGGTGTTCAAAGCCAGGTGGGACAAGGCCTTGAACAACCTGGTCTAGTGGAAGATGGTACTGCTCATGGCAAGAGGATTGGAACTGGATGATCTTTAAGGTCCCTTCCAGCCCAAATCATTCTGTGATTCTATGAATCTAACCAAGATGTGCTAAGATGAAGCAGCAAATCATTGGGATAACTAGGGTACAGTAGGTTTAGGCACTGACCTCAGCCATCTCCTGCTGCAAGGGGCAAGTAGGAAACAGGCAAATCCCTCTGCCTTATGGCAATTTTCAGTTGCTGGACATCACACGTTGCTTCACATCTTGTGAAGCCAGTCTTTCTCAGCCCCCTCTCCTCTGCTGCCTTCTTTCACCTCATGATTTACTTCCTGGCAGTACTGAGAATTACTGATATCCCTTTCCCTAGCTTAGTTGAGCTATGTTTGAATTTTTGCACTTTACTTACAGATGACTTTCACTTCAGAAGATACCTGCTTTTTGTATACTAGTTGTGTAAAGACTGACAGCAACCTTCATCAGAGGATAATTTCCAAATGAAGAAAAGTAGCCATGTGGGACTGTCAGAACTACTGAATTGATTTGTACCTGCACCACAGGTCAGATTTCAACCCATTTTTCTTGAAGACAAACTAGACTGATTTATCCTCAGGGGCTTTGCCCTCCACTCCTTACAAGCCTCAAAACCCAGAAATAAATGATGTATGTTCATTTACTACACCCATATCATGTGAGGACAATTGATTCAATTACATTATAGCTACTGGAAACAAAGCAGCCATATGGCAAGCTTTCCACTCACACGTAATGGATGCTGCACAGCCACAGCTCCCTGCATGGATGCTGCCCCCTAAATAGGTTTCCCTGGGGGAGAGCTTTCCCTGAGCCATGGGGGGAATATAATTCCACAGCTGGGTAAGATAACCATCGAAACCCTAAGGTAATTCTCTGGAATTTTATCTGAGCTGTCCAGACCTCCTCAGTCTGCAAAATTTCAGTGAAGATTTTGTAAGAATAGGCCTTTTGTGTGTGTGCAATGTGTACAGGGCCACAAAGATGATTGGAAGTCTGTAAAGCCTCTCCTATTGGGACAGGTTGGGAGACTTTGGGCTATTCTGCCTGGAGAACAGAAGGCTCCGGGAATACCTTATAGTTGCACTTCAATATCTGAAGGAGATCTACAGCAAGGCTGGGGAGGGACTGTTTACAAGGGCCTGTAGTGATAGGATGAGAGCCAATGATTTGAAATGGGTACAGGGTAGATTTAGATCAGACATCACAAGGAAGTTTTTTACTGTGAGAGTGGTGAGATACTGGAACAGGTTGCCCAGAGATGTGGTGGAAGCCCCATCCTTGAAGGCATTCAAGGTTAGACTTGATGGGGCCCTGAGCAACCTGATCCAGTTGGAGGTGTTGCTGCTTACTACAGGGAGGTTGGACAAGATGATCTTTGAGGGCCCCTTCCAACTCAGTGAGATCTATGTGTGTGCAGGCACATATCTACATGCTTTTTCTTAGACCTTAATGCTGGATGAGCAAGAAATACATTGAGAGGAAAAGCAGCAGTCTGTTTTGTTTCATATGCCATGCACAGTGATGCCTCTAAAGGCATGTAAAATTCAATCACGAGCCAAATCTAGCTTTAAATCAATCAAGTTCTGATGGCTTCAATGGAACAATTGCAGAGGGATGCTTCAGCTGCTCCTCTAAGCCCACCCATCTTCACACCCTCTCTACTTTCCAAAGAATGTTTATCAATATGTTGGTAGGTGCTTTAGACATATAAATATAAATATATATATAAAAAGCTGTCTAGGCTGACATCCAGAGCTGGAAAATGCAAAGGTTCACAGATACCTATGAAGTCTGCATATGAAGAAGTGTGGGGAAGTTCAGCATCATTTCTGAAACAAGCAAACAAACAAACAAACCCCAACAACCTATCAAACAAAACTAAAACCCAAGAAAATCCCAAACAGAAAACAAAGGCAAACTAAGTTCTTCCCTTTCTGTACAAAGGGAATCAGAACAGAATCACAGAATTGCCTGGTTGGAAGAGACCTTAAAGTCATCAAGTCCAACTATAGCCCCACAGCTCCCTGTACACAACAGTTAGACCATGTCCCTAAGCTCCTCATCCAAGCATCTCTAAAACACCTCCATGGATGGTGACTCCACCACTTCCGTGGGCATTTTGTTCCAGTGCTTGATGATCCTTTTTGGTGAAGAAAGTTTTCCTAATATCCAACCAAAACCTCCCCTGGTGCAACTTGAGGCCACTTCCTCTTGTCCTATCACTTTTTATCTGGGAGAAGAGACCAACACTCACCTCACTTGAACCTCCTGCAGGGAGCTGTAGAGCACAAGGAGGTCTCCCCTCAGTCCTCAGTCTCCTCCATGCTACACAACCCTAGCTCCCTCAGCCACTTTTCATAGGATATGTGCTCAAAACACCTCCTCAGCCACTTAAAATTGAGTTTTGTTCTGAGCATTTCAGCATTCAGCCAGAAACACCACACCAGGATCAAATTTTCTACCTCTAACAAAAACCCCTGTTGTCTAAAGAAGACCTGTTGTTAAAAGTAGCTCTGGGAAGACACATGAGTTGCTCCTAATGAATTAAAAATGTGACAGCAGCTTTGGGATCTTTGTGGTTTTGTTCTGACCATGAAAAACCTGCTCATTTTGCCTCAGCTAAGTAGAGCAGTTAACCTTCAGACCAATATTTACTTGTACTTCCCAATACTTCATACAGGAAATGCTTTAAATGTTGCAAATTCGGAGGTTATAACACTGGAAATGTTTGCCTGTCAGAGGCACCTGACAAGTTTTTTACAACCCTCAGCTGCATGCAAGCGGAGTCAGCACTCCAGTTATCACAGAATCATAGAATTGCCTCAGTTGGAAAAGACTTTAAAGATCATCAAGTCTAACCATCAACCTAACACCGCCATGGTCATTGAGCCACGTCTCAAAGTGCTATGGCCATACATTTCTTGAACACCTCCAGGGACAGTGACTCCACCACCTGCCTGGGCAGCCTGTTCCAATGCCTGACCACTCCTGCAGGATAGACTTTTTTCCTAATCTCCATCCTAAACCTCCCCTGGCACAATTTCAGGCCATTTCCTCTTGTTCTGTCACCTGATACTAGGGAGAAGAGACCAAGACCCAACCTCACTCGAACCTCCTTCCAGGGAGTTGTAGAGAGCAATGAAGTCTCCTCTCAGACTCCTCCAGACTAAACAACCCCAGCTCCCTCAGCTGCTCCTTATATGACCTTTTTTCTAGACCCTTTACCAGCTTTGTGATGTGCTTCAATGCCTCAATGTCCTTCTTGTAGTGAGGAGTCCAAAACTGAACCCAGTATTTGAGGTGCAGCCTCACCCAGGCTGGAGTACAGGGGCACAAGTTTATTCCCTAGTCCTGCTGGCCACACTGCTCCTGATCCAGGCCACCTGAGCACACTGATGATTCATGTCTCTGTCCTCTCCTGTTCACCCATTTTACAGAATGCTTCATGGGAAACATGTTTTTGTGCATTTCAGTTTCAAGCACTTGTAGAAAAGGGTCATTAGCGTTTCACCAAATCCTTTATCTCCTTTTACTGGTGGAAAGGTAAATCTCTTCATTCATGTTTGGTTTGTTAACTGGCTAAAGAGAGGTTATAAGCCTCAAGAATATTCTGCAAATATTTTAAAAAGACAAATTCAGCAGGTAAATTTTGGGAGCATTAGTTTAAATTCTTTCCTTTTCACAGAATGATCTAAATCCGTAGAGTATGACATATGCCTGGACAGTCCCACAGAAGTTATACCATTTTTCTCCATGAAATCTTAAAAATTTGGTAGAGAGGTCTTCCTGCTCAGCATTTCACTATGAGCTTACTAGCTTGGGTATTTCCATGCTCATTCTTGCATAAGCCTCTTAGAAGTGAAATTTGAACCTGCAGTCTGGCTTCTCTACTTGGCTGCCCCAGATTTATGACAGCCACATCACTACATATAAACACTGGATGGAGGTGTGATTTTCACCCACCTTTGGAAGGCTGCATGTGGATGATGTTTGGCTGGCTTTGCATACCAGCACGTTGTCTAGGTGCCCCAGATGTGACCATGCGGAAAAACTTCTTTACTGTAAGGGTACTGGAACACTGCAGCAGGCTGCCCAGATATACTGTGGGCTTTCCTTCTCTAGAAACTTTCCAGACCCACCTGGATGCACTCCTGTGAGATCTGCCCTAGGTGATGCTAATTTGATAGGGGGGGTTGGACTCAATCTCCAAAGGTCCCTTCCAACCCATACCATAGGATATCAGGTAGTGATAGGACTAGGGGGAATGGAACAAAGATGGAAGTGGGGAGATTCAGACTGGACTTGAGGAAGAAGTTCTTCCCCATGAGAGTGGTGAGAGCCTGGAATGGGTTGTCCAGGGAGGTGGTTGAGGTCCCATCCCTGGAGGTGTTTAAGGCCAGGCTGGATGAGGCTCTGGCCAGCCTGATCTAGTGTGAGGTGTCCCTGAGCAGCCTGTTCCAACGTCTGATAACCCTTTCTGTGATGACATTTTTCCTTATATTCAACCTTAACCTCACCCAACACAAATTGAAGCTATTTCCTCTTGTCCTGTCACTTGTTGCATGTGAGAAGAGACCAACTTCCACCTCACCCTATCTTCCTTTGAGGTAGTTGCAGAGAGCAATGAAGTCTTTCCTAAGCCTCCTCATCTCCAGACCAAACAATTTCAATTCCCTCACCTGTTCCTCATAAGATTTGCATTCAAGGCTTTTCACCAGTTTTGTTGATCTCTAGACATTCTCCAGCACCTCAACATCCTTCCTGTAGTCAGGGTCCCTAACTCCCTGAAGGGAGGTTGTAGCCAGGAGGGGTTTGGTCTCTTCTCCCAGGCAACCAGCAGCAGAACAAGAGGACACAGTTTCAAGCTGCGCCAGGGACGGTTTAAGCTTGAGGTGAGGAGAAAGTTCTTCACGGAGAGAGTTGTTAGCTGTTGGAATGTGCTGCCCAGGGAGGTGGTGGAGTCACCCTCCCTGGAAGTGTTCAAGAGGGGATTGGACGTGGCACTTGGTGCCATGGTTTAGTAGTCATGAGGTCTTGGATTGGACTTTGAAGATCCTTGAGGTCTTTTCCAGCCTTATTGATTCTGTGATTCTGTGTGGCCTCACCAGTGAAAAGTAGATGTGGACAATCATATCTCTAGACCTGCTGGCCACACTTTTTCTGATACAAGCCAGGATGCTCTTGGGCTTCTTGGCCACATAAATGTACCAAAGAAAGCTTTCTAAAGAATTTTAGAGGACTCCTGCCTTCTGTCAGAATCTCAGTATTTCACATGTGAATGCAAGGCTAGCAAAATGCCCAGGGAGGTCATGGATGCCACCTCCCTGGAGATGTTCATGGCCAGACTGGATGAGACATTGAGCAACCTGGTCTAGTGGAAGATGTCCCTACCCATGGCAGGGGTACTGGAACTAGATGACTTCTAAGGTTCTTTCCAACCCAAACAATTCTATGAATCTAGGAAAATAATATTTAGTAACATTGCCAAATAATTTGTTAGCTTGCATTTGGAGTTTGGACAAAGAAAAACTGCAGAAAAATAAACAAAATCCTCCAAAGAAATAAAAATAACCTGGTTAGAGGGAAAAGGGAGAATAATCTATTCTGACCCTTCACCAGTTACATTACTGCTCAAAACCATGTTACTTATGATTTATATACACATCATAGTTCGTAGTGTTTTAGGAGTTTTGAAAAATGGGCATGCTCTAGAAGGTCTCAGCTACAATCACCATGTATCAGGCTTGCAAGCTTTTCATGGCTTAACAAAACCATATAGGGCATTGTAAATATCTACACACACATAGAACAGTCTAAGCTTTAAAAAGAAATAAATCTATCAAAGTGATTCTAAAGCCAGCTTTAATTAGAAACCAGCATGCAAACACTTTTAACAAGTCAGACTGAGCCAAACCTGAATAATCCTTTTGAATTTCTGAGTTTTCTCTCTTTCCCACAGCCTCTTGTTCTGTCTGTAACAGAATTGGAGCAGCTGCCAGACTCAAGTATCCTCTGTCTTATACATGACCTTGATTCAGATTCACTTCCAAGCCTCCAGAGAGTGAAAAAGAAATTAGGTTCAGGAAATGCCATGTGTGACACTTCTGAAGCTAGAAAGGCCTGTTTCTGAGCAACTATCCCTTGGTGCCCAGGCAGCCCACAGTGCCACTTGCACTAAACATTTTGCACCTCTACTCAGCACTGGTGAGGCCACACCTTGAGTACTGGATTCAGTTTTGGACCTCTCACTACAAGAAGTACATTGAGGTGAGAAGCATGTCCAAAGAAGAGCAACAAAGCTGGTAAAGAACCTTGAACACAAATCCTCTGAGGAATGGATGAAGGAAAAGGGGTTGTTTAGTGTGGTGAGGAGGAGGCTGAGAGGAGACTTCATTGGCCTCTACAACTGCCTCAAAGGAGACTGGAGTGAGGTGGGGGTTGGTCTCTTCTCACATGCAACAAGCAAGGAAATGACCTCAGATTGTGTCAGGGAGGTTGAGGTTGGATAATGGGAAGAATTTCTTCACAGAAAGGATTATCAAGCATTGGAACAGGCTGTCCAGGGAGGTGTTGGAGTCAGCATCCCTGGAGGTATTTCACAGATGTGGATATGGTGCTTAGGGACATGGTTTAGTGGCAGTGGCTTAGCAGTAGTGGTGGGATTGTGAGGTGTAGGTGCGTGGTTGCACGTGATGTTCCCAAGGGTCTCTTCCACTCCAACGGTTCTATGATTCTATGATCACATTCCTTAAGTCTGCAAGGCAGCAGGACAGTTGTCTTAGCAGCCAAGGAATTTTCTACCCAAACAAACCAAGGATCCATATATCATAGTATCTTTCTTTTATACCAGTTAATGTTCTATACTTCGGAGGAAAGTGTAAGCAATGATCTTCATTTATCAAAATAACATCTGCTTTCTTTTAGCTGTGTTTAGAACCCCTGGGTTCAGCTTTCATTAAAAGAAAATCATAACGCCAGTAGCACCTGAAAGGTACATTTAACATGTCAATTCCAGATTATACAGACAGATTTTTATCATACATGCAAAATGTTTCAGGAGTCCAGTTCTGGCCTCCTTAGTTCAAGAAGGACAGAAACTTCCTGGCGAGGTTACAGCAAAGGGCTGCAAAGATTATGAACGGAGTGGAACATCACTCTTACAAAGAAAGACTGAGAGAATTTGGACTTTTTAGTCTGGAAAAGAGCAGGTTGAGTGGGAATCTCATCAGTGCTTATTAATAATTAAAGGGTGGGTGTCAGGAAGATAGGACCTGTCTTTTTTCAGTGGTGCCCACTGATAGGTCAAGGGGTAATGGACACAAACCTGAATATAAGAAGTGCCATTGAAACATGAGGAGGAACTTCTTTAATTTAAGGGTGATGGAGCACTTGAACAGGCTAACCAGAGAGGTGGTAGAGTCTCCTTCTCTGGAGACATTCAAAACTCACCTGGATGCATTCCTGCGTGACCCTCTTTTCTAGAAGAAACTGCCCTGGTAGGAGTGTTGGACTCCATCTCCAGAGGTGCCATCCCACCCCTACCATTCTGTGATTCTGTGACTGAGCCCTGTGCCTAAAGCTAAGAAGGAATTTAAGTGCTTCCTTGGCCAGGGATAAATATGAGGACATAACTGAGTGCACTGGTCAACTGGGTTATGTTAATGCAACTAAATAAAAGCTAGCCAGGAGCCAGCCTTGGGCCCCAGGGCCAGAGAGCTGCCCTTTCTATGACTGGTTTGTCTTGGAAATAAATATTTGGAATAGTTTGAAGGTGAGCCAGGAACTGAGGTAGCTCAGAAAGCAGCAGAGACAAGAAGAGCCCAAGATCTCCCTCCCTATGTACTTTTGTTTAGTGGAACAGACATACCCTCAGGATTCTACACACCAGTTCTCCTACCAATTTTCTGTTCAGGTAACTTCAGAGATTTCACTTCTGCTATTCCTTTCTGCAGACTTCACTTCCGTTATTCCTTTATGCATCATTGCATGCCCCTCAGAGGACCTAATAATTTTCTTACTTATGCAATCTTAAATCCCAGGAAAAAAATTGTTTGTTTGTTTGTTTGGTTTTTTCCCAGGTTATGCCTGAATGTAAGACTTCTTTGCATTACTGGCGATTCATTTGAGAAGAAAGACTTGGGGGTGTCAGCTGATGAAAAATGCAACGTGAGCCAGTAATGGCTGCTGGCAGACCAGAAGGAAATTTTGTCCTGGGCTGTGTCAAAAGAAGTGTGACCAGCAGGACGAGAGAGGTAGTTCTGCCCCTCTACTCTGCTCTGGTGGGACGTCACCTGGAGTACTGTGTCCAGTTCTGGGGCACCCAGCACAAGAGGGACATGGGTCAGCTGCAGTGGGCTCAGAGGAGGCTGCAAAGATGATCAGAGGGCTGGAGCATGTCAGCTATGGAGACAGGCTGAGAGAATTGGGGCTGTTCAGCCTGTAAAAGAGAAGGCTTCAGGGTGACCTGTGGCAGTTTAGGCTGGGTGCCCCCTGCCACTGCCGCATGAGATACACCTCTGGTGTCCTGGGTGCCCACCCAATAGGGGTGGACACAGGAAACGGCGAATTTCTACCCAGAAATCCTGCACCCTATAAGGCCATCTGCAAAGTCATTCTCTTCCTCTTTCTTCCCTCTCTGCTCCCATGGGAGATGTCCTCTCTTATCGGGTAATGCCGGGGGAGTATCCTCAAGGCCTCTTAGGCCTGTCTAGGCCTAATGCCAGGAGGAGAATGGAGGGGGGGGCAGTCTCAGACCTGGCCAGCCTGAGACTTGCCTAGCAGCGGGAGGGGGAAGAAAGAGCCCTGGGGGGTTTGGGTTTACCCTCAGGTGGGAAGAAGGGAAGGATTGGGAAGCCTTTGGGAATTCTGTGAGGGGTTCTGTACACTTTGGGATACTCTTTGTCACTATGCTTTGTAGTTTGTAGTTCTCTGTAACTTCACCAATTGCTTTTCCATTTAAACTTTCCATCACTCTCCAATCCGTTTGTGTGAGTCTCATTCTTTTGTCCCTTTCGGGGCAAGAGACAATCTGTCTGGCCCCAAACCAGCACATGACCTTACAGCAGCCTTTCAGTACTTGAAGGGGACCTAAAGGAAAGCTGGGAAAGGATTTTTTAAAAGGGCTTGTAGTGATGGGACAAGAGGAAATGGATTGAAGCTTGGGGAGGGTAGATTTTGACTGGATATTAGGAAGACATTCTTTAGAGTGAGGGTGATGAGAGAGAGTGGAAAAGGTTGCTCAGGGAGGTTGTGGATGTACCATCCCTGGAGGTGTTCAAGGCCATATTAGACAGGGCCTTGAGCAACCTGGTCCGGTCCCCTACCATTCTGTGACCTGGGAACCATACACAGTAGATAGTGTGATCAAGAGCTGATAATTAGCATCTTAAATCTAATGCTGTGGCCACAAGAAAACAGGAATATTTAATTTCTCTAACAAAAATAAAAAGAAAGGTAAATGCTTCTCTGCAAAGTCAAGGCATGTGTTTCCTGTTTGGCAATTGTAACAATTTTTCTCCAGCGTATTTGCTTTCATCCCTTAAAGCTCTTTAAAATAACACTGGAAGGTCCATTATAATATTGTAAATAGTATTGCTCAGCTCTCTTGTCAACAGAGGGAATAAAAGAGTCCACCTTGTAAAAATGCTTTCTTACCACTCTATTTCCTTTGTGACTTTCCACACATTACACTTATCTTTAAACAGGAAAAAAAAAAAAAGGTATTCAATCTTGTAAAATAAATAAAGATTTTAAGCAGTGGAGTCATCTTCTACTTCCTTTACATGTCCTCTAGAAAATATGCAAGTTTGTCTAACTTGCCTCAGCTGGCAAACCTCAGTCTGACTCCTCACACCAAACTACAGTCACTTAGGTGGACACTAAAAGGATTTACAAAACAGCCTTTTGTGAAGGAATTCTTCCTCTTATGCAACAAAAATAACTCCCAGGCTAGTCAGTAGCTCTTGTAGACCCACCGTAGGGAGTACCTTATTTACTCATTTCCTGGACAAATGGAGAAGTCACTGCAAACTTCAGCTTTCTCAGTGAATTAAACAGCTAACCTCAAGAAGAGAAAAAAACCCACATATACTTGGTAGAAACAAAAATACTTTACTTTTTATTTTCAAGTTGCCTACCTCCTTTCTTTGTGGAAAATCTTCTTAATTCAAATAAAATTAAGATTTTAACAGTGAGCTGAAAAAAACCCCAAGTTTTCTGATTCTTTATTTTTTTGCCCCCTAAGGACTGTTTTGTCTGTTCTCCTGACTTGCACCAGACTCCTTCCCTGTGGGCTCTGCATTCTAAACCCACAGCTCAGAAATACCAAAAAATCATCATCACTTTGTGTTTTGAGGAAACACCACAGCACACATGCAACCCACATAAACCAAACCAACAAATACCTAGGCTCAAATTTTCTGTGTAACTCATTTTAAAGAGGCTCCACCTCCACCATCCCCATTAAAACCACCAACATCTTGGCCTCAGCAAATGCAGAGGATGGAATAAACTGACTCTTGCTCTGCTCTGACAAGACCTCACCTGGAATACTGTGTCCAGCTCTGGAGTCCTACAAAAAAAGAAAGACATGGGCCTGCTGGAGCAGGTTGAGAGGAGGGCCATGAAGATGATCAGAGCACCACTCCTACAAAGACAGGCTGGGAGAGGTGAGTCTGTTCAGCCTGGAGAAGAGAAGGGTGTAGGGAAAACATACAGCAGAATTTCAACATTTGAAGGGGACCTACAGGAAACCTGGAGAGAGGCTGTTTAGAAGGGCTTGTAGTGATAGGACAAGGAACAATGGTTTGAAACTAGAACAGGTTGATTTAGGTTGGATATTAGGAAAACATTCTTTACTATGAGGGTAGTTAGTGAAATACTAATTGCCCAGAGACATGGTAGAGGTCCCATCCCAGACAACATTCAAGGTCAAACTTGATGGAGCCCTGAGCAACCTGATCTAGTGGGAGGCATTTCTGCTTACTGCAGGGGGGTTGGACAAGATGACCTTCGAAGATCCCTTCCAACCCAATGCATTTGTACGAAATGTGCCTTCCCCCTCTCTCCTCACCCTAGCTACATCCTATTTCTGCCCCTTATGTCGGATGGGATATGCAGAGGGAGTAAAGGAAAGTGGGAATGGGAGCAATTTCTTTGGTTATTACCTTTGTTGTTCACTTTGGGGCCGTTTCACTACTGTATGCATTTCTGAGATCTTTCCGTGCTTCTAGCATAGCTGCCAGTTCCTCTTAGTCAGTTTTAAGAGGAAACTCCAGTGTCAGGAGGTGTTTCACAGCAATACCAGATGATATACCTTCCACTTCAGTAGATGGACAACACTCTCTAGGATTCAGAGATTCATAGAATGGTTTGGATTGGAAGGGACCTTCAAGATCCTCTAGTTCCAACCCCTCTGCCATGGGCAGGGCCACCTTCCACTAGACCAGGTTGCTCAATGTCTCATCCAACCTGGCCTTGAACATCTCCAGGGACTGGGCATCCATGACCTCCCTGGTAAGTGTCTCACCACCCTTAGTGTAAAGAATGTCTTTCTAGTATGCAGTCTAAATCTACCTTGTTCTCTCTCTCTCACTCACTCACTATCTTTCTCTGTATATGAGCTCTATTAGAAGCACAGGCAACTGTGCTGCCCAATCAAGAGCAGAAGCTTCCCCCAGGTAGCAGGGCTTTGGCAGGTTCCTCTGCTCATTGGAGAAGTGTCTCAGCCCCTTAATATTCAGTTAAAATGCATTGGGAGCTTCAGGATGATGTCCATGGGAAGCCCAGATATTGAAGACTGCTTATCCCTCAGTATTGCACTTGTGCATTGATAGAGGTCTGTTAGCACAGAAGGAGCTGTATCATTGGAATATGAAGGTATGATTAACTTTATTGATGTGTGGGTTTGAAGAAATGAATTAGTGCTAAGTGCTTGGAGACAAAACAATAAGATTTGAAAACAGAAGGGAAATGTGGGAAAATAAACTTGACAACAAAACAGGTGAGGATAATATGAATTGGGAGCTGGAAACTGAATATAACACTTGATTCTTTGGTATGTGCATCACACCCAAACTTTGATTGTCACGTTCATAGATTCATAGAATGGTTTAGGTTCGAAGGGACCTTAAAGATCATCTAGATCTAACCCCACTGCCAAGGGCAGGGACATCTTATACTAGACTGGATTGCTCAAGGCCTCATCCCACCCTGCCTTCAACACCTTCAGGGAGAGGGCATACACAACCTCACTGGGCAACCTGTTCCAGTGTCTCATCACCATCATTGTAAAGAATTTCTTCCTACTATCCAGTCTAAATCTCGCTGTTCCAGCTTCAATCCATTTTCCCTCATCCTATCAGTCCAAGCCCTTGCAAAAAGTCCCTCCCCAGGTCTGCTGTAGACCCCTTCAGGTGCTGGAAGGTTTCTATAAGTTCTCCCAAGAGCCTTCACTTCTCCAGGTTGAACAGCCCCAACTTGTCATCCTGTCCCAATATGGGATGTGCTCCAGCCTCTGATCACCTTTGTGGTCCTCTGGACCTGCTCCAGCAGTTCAATGTCCATCTTATGCTGGGATCACCAGATCATTGATCAGTTGATTAAAACTTGTAGCCTGAAACCTGGCTTTATGTGCCACACCAAATATTACCTCAAGAAGCATAAAAGGTTATTGTATTTCAAATCTTCACTCCATGCCTGTGCTCTGGTGATGCCGTTTATAAAGACAGCATGAATGTCACAGCTGACCAGAACAAGTATTACGTATGATGGCAAATGTTGTTGACTTATTTTCAGTAATTGGAGATTAACATTTTGGAAAGTGCAGACATGTAGGAGAAATGGTGTATGCTAGATGCAGTCAGAAAACAAGCCTGTTCTTGCAAGATTTCAAACTCAATTATGCAAACATAAGAAGTTTTGATAAACTTTTCAGACAATATCAAATGAATTTTCAGTTGCTCATCTCCACTGAACCCCTGAAAGCATTCAGAATAATCCCAAATGCCACTGTTGTTGCTGGAAATAACAAGAAGTTAAGAACTGAGTTTTAACATCTGCATTTCTTGAGTCTGGTTTGTCCAACCATGCAAGGGAAGGGGCAGATTCTGAACTCTGCCCAATTTCATTCCCATTTTATTATATCTAAGACTATCAAAGGAAATAGTTCTCTGGGGTGCAAAGAAATCACAATTTGAGCCTTACAGTTACATTAGAAACTCTCTGAACTGCACAACTGCTTGCTTTTTCAAGACAATATATTGACAAAAAACCCCAAAGAAACAAACAACAAAAAAAACCCACACAAAACCCCCCAACAACAACAAAACCAAACAAAACCAAACAAAAACTAATCAAGCAAATAAAACTCAAAACCAAAAAAACCCAACCCCACCCAAAACAAAACAAAACAAAACAAAACCCCACACCAAACCTTCCACAATACTTTTGTTTCAGGGGGGCAAAAATTTACTTAATGGTTTTACTGGTTTCTATTCAACATCATCTTCACATATTTCCGTGCTGCAAGGGAAGAGGTTGGATGTTGACCTGCTCTAAAGCAGCTCCATGGAGAAGGACCTTGGAGTCCTGATGGGTGGTAAATTATCCAAGAGACAGCAATGTACCCTTGTGGCCAATAAGGCTGATGGTATCCTGGGATGCATTAAGAAGAATGTGACCAGCAGGTCAAGAGAAGTCCTCCTGCCCCTTTATTCTGCCTTAGTGAGGCCTCATCTGGAGTATTGTGCCCATTTCTGAGCTCCTCAGTTCAAGGGGGACAGGGAGAGAGTTGAACAGAGGACTAGGAGGATGATGAATGGACTGGAACATCTGTCTGATAAGGAAAGGCTGAGACACCTGGGGGTATTTAGCTTGGAGAAGACTGAGAAGGATCTGCAGGTGGGTTGGACAAGATGACTTTTGAGGGTCCCTTCCAACCATGCAATCTGTGAATCTGTGACCTGAAAATGTTTATAAGTATCTTAAGGGTGGGTGTCAAAAAAATGGGCCCAGTCTTTTTTCAGTGGTGCCCAGCGACAAGACAAGGGGCAATGGGTACAAACTGGAACATAGGAGGTTCCACCTCAGCATGAGGAGAAACTTCTTTGCTGTGAGGGTACTGGAGCCCAGGAGCAGCTTGCCCAGATAGGCTGTGCAGTCTCCTTCTCTGGAGATTTTCCAAACCCACCAGGACAATTTCCTGTATGGCCTGCCCTAGGTGTTCCTGCTTTGTCAGGATGATCTCCAGAGGTCCCTTCCAACTGCTATCATTCTATGATTCCATAAAAAATGTTGCAGGACACGGAAAAGCAAATGTCTGGATTCTCTGAGTACTGTAAACTGCAGTAAGCTGCAGACAAAGCACATGCTTGAATTTACCTAATGAGTGCTAATATCCATTCAACAATAATACAGAAGCTCTCCAATACTGAAGTTCGGGTAAGTCATCAAATTTCACTATAAGGTCTTCAGCTAATGCACATAGACTCATAGACTCATAGAATGGTTTAGGTTGGAAGAGACCTCCAAAGGTCTAGTCCAACCACTCTGTAGTGAGCAAGGACATCTTCCACTAGATCAGGTTGCTCAGAGGCTTGTCAAACACAGTTCAGTGGCTGTGAGCACTGTGGCCCAGCCAGGAGAGGGGAAGGGGTTCAGTTCTCTGTACTGAACTCTAATGGGTGTAAACACATCCAATAATTACAGGTATATTGCTGTGCAAGCATACAATAGATATGACTCTCATTTCCACATGAGTTATACATAATGGGCCAGTCCCATTAGTAGCTGGACCGTGTTGCTTTGATTGGTCATGCTGAAACCTGCCAAACCCATCCTCACAAGCCCCACTTCCCCTTCTATTTTCCCAAATGTTCTCACCTTCAAACTGCCCCAGCAAACCATGAGCACAGGTTGTGTATGAGCTGCTGACCTGCTGTCAGCGACCCATAGCCAATTTGGCTGGGTAGCCACAGGAGCACAGGGAGATGTGTGACTGCAGAGGCAGATGGTGCGTGTGTGTAGTGACTCTCCACAGGGTGGTAACCGACCATCAGTACAATGGCCACTCATTCAGCTGTCTCAACAATGTCCAACTATGCTGGTTTACTTATTGAAACACAGTTTGGAAATGCAAATAAGCTCAGCCTTGGGAAGCTCATGATTTTATCTAAACCTCCCCATTTAACCACAAGAGCAACGCTTTGGCTTCAGAAGCCAATGCATGCAGAAATTCACTTGAAATCTACGAAGGAGAAATATTTACATTTCAGCACCTAGAAATTGGAGTGGATTCACACAACATTTAGAAATGTCTGTGTACTCGACCCTTTGCCACATGCTAATGCCATCAAGTTGAGAGTGTTAACAGTTCACAGATCTAAGTGTCAGCCACAAAACACATATTGTGCATGATGCTGAGTTGTTTACAGTAGCCAATATTGCACAGAAAATCAAGGCCCACAGCTGCAATTCCACCTTCTCATTACTACCCAGCAAAATAAAAATGTAAAAGTTCTTCTTCTTCATTACAAGAAGGATATTGAGATGCTGCAGGATGTCCAAAGAAGACCAACAAAGCTGGTGAAGTGCCCTGAACACAGGTTTTATGAAGCATGGCTGAGGGAACTGGGGATTGTTAATTCTGGAGAAGAGAAGGCTGAGAGGAAACCTCTTCGCCTTCTACAACTACCTTTGAGAAGGAGGTAGAGCAAGGTGGGGATAAGTCTCTTCTCACATGCAACAAGTGACAGGACAAGAGGAAACAGCTTCAAGTTGTACCAGGGGAGGTTCAGTTTGGATATTTGGAAAATGTCTTCACAGAAAGAGTTGTCAGGCTTTGGAACAGGCTACCTGGGCAGGTGGTAGAGTCACCATCCCTGGAGGTATTTCAAAGAGGCATGTAGAATGAGTAGATGTAAAGCATTCAGCCTGTTCTCAGACAGTAACCAGTATCTGGCAATAACCTTGTAGGTTCAAGAAACCTTCTTCGTGTGGGCTAGCTTGTCAGCGATCTGAAATACCTAAACTACAGGTCCATCAGATTTGCATTGAATATGCTGTACGTAGTGCTCTAAGCAATTTCAGAGTAAGTAGCATTAAAAGCAGATCCAGAACTGAAACAGCATGGAAATCTGTGAGCAGAGGGTATTTGCTGACTCAATAGACCAGCCAAAAGGAAGACTGCCAGGATGTACCTTAATTTCTGACAATAGCAGGTTCTAAAGCACTTAGTGTTTTTCAGTTCCCAAACAACTTAAAAAAGGCTGACAGTGAAACCATTAAAAGCATTTGGAATGTTTTGCATTAAAGTGAACAAAGTATGGTTGAAAACAAGCAGGTGCTAGGAGAAAGCAGAGAGGTAGAAGAGCTCTAAACTGTCCTTAGTTTGAACTCCACGTTAGCAACCTTGCTGGGCAGTGCTTGGTGTGTTGGGCCCCTGTTCCCCAAACCATCCTGCTGGGACTTTAAGCAGGCAGATGGGCTGGTGGAGGAGAACTGGCTTGGGAAGGGCTCCTGCATAAGACATCTCCTAGCATGCACCTGGTAGGCACTGATAGTGGTATGGTGACCACGAGGTATTTGCCTTTATGGAAAGCTGATGTCAAGGGGACATCTTGACCTTGATGGTACCTGTTGAGTGCCACTGTCAGCTGTTCTCCTGGGACTGTTCCACACTGTGCTGCACATGTTATACCTCCATGCAAAGAGTTGGGTCAGGAGACAAACATCTCATTTCTTTCAAATCTGGTCACTGGCTATGTTTGTATCTGACGTAGTCTAAATGATCAGGTGATTCAAAATAGAAAAAAATCTTGGTTTAGAATGTAGAATCAACTTTCAATGTTTCCCAGTTCAGAAAAGCAATCCAACCCAGCCTGAGGCCAGTGAATGATATCCTGACATTACAGAGAATCCCACAATACAGACAAGGAGCAAACAGGAAAAAATGTTCAAAAATCAAAGAGACTCCACAATACGCAGAAAGGGACTTTGCAGACATTACATTGTTAAGGAATTGCACTTAACTGATAAATGGTATGGCAAAGGGGTATTAACAAAAATACTAGTAATCCTTTATTAATATGAAAAATTGCCAAAACTCATTAAATAGGATCGTTGTATCATTGGAATATATATTTACAATAGGAATGTACAGTCCTTGGGCAAAATACAATGATTCTATGCAAACTGGGAGGAAATAACATGGAAAGAGAAGGTCCCTGGGAGCAGGTACTCAGCACAGTGGGGGAAGACTCCATAAGAACCTTTAAGCCCAAAAGGCAATGAATTAATTACTCACAAATTATTTTACCCACGTGGGGGCTGCTGCTGCTGTTGTGTTAGCTATGAGGCTTTGGGGCGCTCTCATATGATTCTGGCAGGGCAGATTGCTGGCGAGGAGGGTGCCACATTGTCCCAGGGCTGATCTGGCTTCAGCAGATGGCAGACAGTTAACGACACTTCTCGCGACAGGCACTTGCTTGGTTCCTGGGTAAACTGAGGCACGGCACGATTCTAGTGGCAAGGGGAAGCAGGCTTGGCTGATCTGGCTTCTAGGCTTGTGGCTTCTCCAGCTTGCTGTGTATGGGCTTGTGGCTTTATCCCAGGCTTTGGACCAGGCGCTCGAGGCAGGGCAGGGCAACTTGAAGCAGCTTCTACAAGGTAGGTCCAAACAGGCTTGAAAGCAAGGCTTAAGCAAGGCAAGGTGACTGTAGGTCAGCCTGCCTATGTGTCTTGCCTGAGATCGATTTGGGGCCAATAGGACAACTGAAGCTAACCTGTAGCTGCCCAACGGAAAGGCGTTCTGCCAGGCTATGACCATAAAAGGCAGAAACAAAGGCCTTGTTTCTGGGGGGCGGTGGTCAGCACACCTGCTCTCACCCCGGGTAAACAACTTGTTTACCATACAGGCAGGGGTCCTGTCCCCTTTGTTCCTTTTCCTGCGTTGCCCTTACTTTCTGCAGGAAGGAGGGAAGAGAGGGGGACAATGTCTAGATGTCTTAAGGCCTGTCTGGGTTTGTACTGGGCCACGTCATGGCCCTACCATGACACAGTGAAGAAGAGCTGTGCCCAATATTCAGAAAGAGAAGAAATAAGAGATATAAAACAAAATGAGTGAAAAGGGTCTGTCTGATGGCAAAGCAAAACTCTTCTGGATCCAGCTAGGAAGAGATTTATTTATTTTGGTGGAGGCACTTACCTCTTACTGTTAAGAGAAAGCATTAGGAGAAGATGCTGACACAAAAATGGAGATTGAGCATGGACATTTTCTCTAGATATCATACCCGTAACATAGTAATAGTTGACAATAGGCCTAAATTTAGTAGTTATCATAGAGTCATAACATAGTAAGAGCTGGAAAATATCTCTGGAGATCAAGCCCAACCACGCTGACAAAGCAGGATCACCTAGGGTAGGTCACACAGGAACATGCCTAGGCAAGTTTGGAAAGACTCCAGAGAAGGAGACTCCACAACCTCTCTCATCAGTCTTTTAGAATGCTCTGGCACCCTCACAGCAAACAATTTTTTCCTCAAGTCGAGGTGGAACTTCCTAGGTTCCAGTTTGTGTCCGTTGCCACCTTGTTCTATCACTGGGTACCACTAAAAAGAGACTGTCCCCTTCGTCTTGACACCCACCCTAAAAGTATTTATAAACATGAATAAGATGTCATCTCAGTCTTCTCTTCTCCAGATCAAACAACCACAGGTCTCTCAGCCTTTCCTCATCTGACAGATGTTCCAGTCCCTTCATCATCCTCGTAGCCTCCATTGGACACTCTGTAGTATATCCTGTCCCTCTTGAACTGGGAGGCCCAGAACTGGACACAATAGTCCAGATATAGTCTCACCCGGGCAGAGTGGAGGTGAGGAGAACCTTCCTTGATCTTCTGGACACACTCTTCTTACTGTACCCCAGGATACCACTGGCCTTCTCTGCCACAGGGCACATCACTCTTTCATGGTCTACTTGTTGTCCACTGGGACTCCAAGGTTCTTCTCCTTGGAGCTGCTTTCCAGCAGGTCAGCTTCCAGCCTGTATTGTTGTGTGGGGTTATTCCACCCCAGGCACAGGACTCTACACTTCCTGCTGAACCTCATTAGGTTTACCTTTCCCCAGTTCTCCAGCCCGTCCAGGCCTTGCTGAATGGCCACACAGACTTTTTAGCATGAAGAAAAAAAAATAAACAAGAAAGCTCTCATCAGCCATCCAAATGGTTGGTAGAAAATGGGTATCAAGCAATGCAGGACACCAAGTCAGCCTTGTATCTGCATTTAATCCTGCTAGGGAACAATGCTGATGGAGGCAGCTTGTCACCTGCTTTGTTTAGTGAAAAGCAGAAAACAAAACTGCCTACACTGTTGGAACACATGTCAGAGTTACTGGGGGCATGCAGATAAACAGAGACAGGCAGAACAAAACCAAATAATGTGAGAGTCAGCACTCTGGCCATGCCAAATTAAGCAGTGTTTCTTGGTTGTTAGAAACAAATGAGCAGCTATAACATTTATAGGAGATTAGAAGAACTTCTGCCTTTCTATCAAAGAAAGAACATCTGTATCTACCCCCCAAGTTATTTTTCACTGAAAATAAATTGGACAGGTTAAACTGTAGCAAAAAATAGTTAGCTGGGCTCTACAGCATGATGATAGACTCAAATTCAGTAGGTATGAAGTTGAGCAGTGAAGTATAAGTTCAGATGCTCTTATCCAGAACTAAATCCACTTATCTCTCCCTGCCCATAGTGATGGTGATACTCAGGGAGGACTCAATAAATTACAGACACTTCAGGGATTATTACAACATTGTTATTTATATGTATTTGACGTGGAGTTTTATGGTATACTCAGGCTGACGAACTGTTCTTCTTCCTGACTAGACCTTTACAAAAATCCACACTTTGAACAAACTGAACCCATTTTGTTGTATTACACACAAATTCATATTGCATGGACATGGAATCATAGAATACCAGATTGAAAGAGACCCCAAGGATCATCTGGTTCAAACTTTCTAGGTGATAGTATAGCTGGAATAAGATTGCCTAGCACCCTGTCGAGTTTTAAAATTCCAGTGTAGGAGAATCCACTACTTCCTTTGGGAGATTATTCCAATCTCTAACTGTTCTCATGGTGATTCCAATAAGAATCTCCCCAGGACTAACTTGTACCCATTGTGCCTTTTCTCTGCCATGTGACTCCTTGTAAAAAGGGAGCCTCCATCCTTCTGGTAGCTACCCTTGATGTAGTTGGTCCATGGTAATACGGTCTCCTCTAAGCTTTCTCTTCTCAAGGCTGAACAAACCCAGTTCTCTCAGCCTTTCCTCATGTGGCTGGACTCTCCAGCCTGTCTGTGTCTTTTCCACATTGGTTATAATGTAGACACTGAAAGAAACCAGTCTCTGTTGGCTTCCTTACCCCTGAACCTCAGCTGAATTGTGTACTGACCTTATAACCTGTAGTGAAAGTGGTGATATAATCACTGAATCATTAAGGCTGGAAAAGAAATTTAAGATCATCAAATCCAACCATCATCCTTATACAACCATTAGGGCCATTAAACCATGTGCCCTAATGTTCACACATTTCTTGAACACCTTCCAGGGATTATGACTCCACCACCTCCCTGGGCAGCCTGTTCCAATGTCTGACCACTCTTTCAGAAAACAAATGTTTCCTAATATCCAACCCAAACCTCCCCTGACACAAACCCTTAACCTTGCTATCCATCTAGACAGACTCCTTTTAGGCTTCAGGGCAGGACCAACTACACCCCTCCCCTTGCAGCAGTTCTGAGCTGAAGCTGTGCCTGCCCCTGTCAACGCAGCTGGTGTTTCCACAGCTGCAGTCTGGTTCTGGGTGGGGAGGACAAGGAAGAGATAGCAAGAAATAATCTCAGTGATTGTATGAGACAAAGGATACACACCCTTCAATAAACTCCTCAGCTTGCTGGAGTTATCAGAGCATGTCTTTCTAACGCTGCCTAATGCCAGGTTAAGTTCAGTAGATTGCAGCTGCATATTTTGTTTGAGATTTGTCCTTAACTGAACAGCAAGCTTGGGAACTGCAGCTACATGTAATATCTGTTAGGAAAACACATCCATTTCCAGAGACATTTTTCAAAAGAGGCACATGCAATCTTGTTAAAAGCAGGAACCCTAATGTCTATTTGCTCCATCGTATGCCAGCAGCAGGTATGGCAGGAAAGAGAACAGCTGCTTAGTTGCTTCTGTGATCTATTTTGTCTAGATATTTGTATGTTTAGGAGAGTGGTCTGGCCCTTTTGCAGCTCTCAGATGAATCACTTTGCTAATGGACTAGCAAGTGCATGGATAACATTATCAATGATGCAGACCACGGCTCCTGTATTGCCTTAATAGGCCTCCAACCCAATCTGGTAAATTACTTCCATTATAGGATTTAGATAGTGTCCCATTACAGATCAAGCTTTTGGTTAAATGTCATTTCTTTCAAAGACATATTTGGTGTCAAGGTCTGCTTGGCAGTTTCAGAAGAGAATGAAGAGAGTCCCAGACTTCCTTCTGTACTTCCTTCTGTGCTGGAGAAGAGCAGGCTCCAGGGAGACCTTAGAGTGGCCTTCCAGTACCTGAAGGGGACCTACAAGAAAGCTGGGGAGGGACTTTTTACAAGGACTGGTAGTGACAGGACAAGGGGGAAAGGATAGAAGCTGGAAGAGGAGAGATTTAGACTGGATATTAAGAAGAAATTCTTTATAGTAAGGGTGGTGAGACACTGAAATAAGGTTATCCAGGGAGATTGTGGATGCCTCCTCCCTGGAAATGTTCAAGGCCAGGCTGGACAAGGCCTTGAGCAACTTGGTCTAGTGAAAGTTGTCCCTGCCTATTGCAGGGAGGTTGGGACCAGATGATCTTTAAGGTCCCTTCCAACCTAAACCATTCTACGATTCTGTCATTCTGCTCCTTGAAATGCTTTCTCAAATGCAGAACCACAAAAGAGACATGGAAAGAAGAACATCTTTCATCAATAAAGGAGTGCTAGCAAGACATTTTTCACTAAGGTCTGTTCCTGAAGTGCCATAAAAATGCAAGTCTCCTGGTTATGTACTGAAAATTGTTTCTAGGATGCACTGGGCAATTCGAAAATCAAAAGGGATTATCTACCATGACCCTATGATATTAAAAAAATAATTCTACTTACAGGCTGCTGTTAAAGAAAATGGATTTTCAGTACCTTTCCAGTGGTTTACTCCTGATCATAGAATCATAGAACAGTTTGGGTTAGAAGGGACCTTAAAGATCATCTGGTTCCAACCCCCCTGCAATGGGCAGGGACACTTTCCACTAGACCAGGTTACTGAAGTGATGCTTCAGTGAAACTACGGAGCTGTCAAAGCCCAGCCAGTCTGTGCTGCATTTATTCTTGCATAGCTCCATTCATTGCTCTGAAGGCAGATCTAAATAAAATGATTTTCCACTTGCACTTAAAATAAATCATGCAAGAAAACCAAGCCATGAAAATGCTTGTATTTGTATTAGAAAGTGTAAATGTTTTTCTCTCTTTTTTTTTAAACAAAGTGAAGACATGTCCAGCCTTTGCTATTTCCAGAGTTTCTATTAAACATTTTTATTTTATAGTTAATAAAGAGAAGAATTTCATTTTAGCAAAGTCTTGGCATATTAGATGTGGCATATTAGAAGGACTTGCTAATATTAACGATCTTTACAAGATAATTTATTCCATATTTAGTGTTCAGTGTTTGCAGTCTTTGATACAGCTAAAGCATATGGTGCTGTTTTATTCAAATGGCAAACCGTGTGATCATTAAAAATATATGGAAATGTAAACATCATGTCAGAGTTCAGTGTTTCAGAAACGAGCTGTTAATCCTTGCAAACAGTTTCATTACCATAAGAAGCCAAATCAATTAATGGTTTTGTTTCCTTATATATTTACTTGGTATTATGTATCCGTTTAGGAGGAGTTCATTTGGTTAGGTTTCAATTTCATAGAAATTTGCATTTCTACATTATTAGAAAGGAATGTGTCGTTTTTATTTTGATTTGATAAGGAACAAAGATTGGCAAAATCTGTTTGACTATTAAGCTGGGAGTTGAGATCAATCTCCATTTCACTTGAGGATTGAAAGCAAAAAGCTTCTGGCTCTACAGCAGCTTTGTCAGCCTTGGCAATTTGCATTATGTTACCCATGATAGTATGCACAAGGATCCATTGCCATGAATTTAATTTAAGAAAACAGTTTCAGTTCTTTTCACTCCTTTCTCAGTCTTTTCAGGCAGCTGGAGTGCCTTTCTTTTTTTTTTCCCCCTTGGTGTTCAGAGATTACTTATTACTTGTATTTAACTGAATAATAATAATAATTAAAAAAAAATAAAATCTCAAAATGTAATAAGTTAAGTTCCTAAGAGAAAGTTTCAGGGCTTTTCATACAAAGGGGGAAGAGAGAAAGGATTTTGCTGGAACATGGTAGGCGTGCTGCTTTGGAAACAGAGTCTCTGTCATGCAGAGAGCAAGGAAAAGTGTGGTAGGTGCTTTTCACAGGCTCCCCAACCAGTTCCTGTCAACCTGGCAATACCTGGACCACTCCTAAGTGTAAGATGGCCACTGAAGCTCTGTGCTCTGTGCACTTAATGACAGAATTAGCATAACATTGTAATTTTTCAAGGATGGGTCTTGTAGGAAGATGTAGACATTAGGGGCCAATTGCTGTACTGATTAATATGCAGGAGTTGGACATTTTTCCACTGTTAGGCAAAAATGCCTCCATCTTTCCCAAGGTCAGGATTTTATCCATAGACCATGAAGATTCAATATAAGCTAGATGCAAGAGTTAATCAATACCCAGTGTGGCTGCTTCCTCACTCATTAAACACTGTTGTTGATGCAAGAGCTCTTAGCTATTTCATCAGGTGACCTGAGGGTATACAACTGTGGTGATATCTCCCTCAAAATCTGACTTCCATTTCCTCACTGGGTTCCTGCAACTCAGCCTGACCATCAGCAGCAAAGGCAAAATGCTCCAAGTTCCTCTGTTGTTCAGAAGGTGAGTAATCCCAGAAAATAGACAAGTCTTATCTGTTGCCATTGGGCAGGGCACTGATAGAGGTACACTCAGGATTCTGCTCCAAGGCACAAAGAGAACAAGGCATTAACTTGCAATTTAGCTGGGACTTGTAAAGCTAGAGACCATTTCACCATCCATGTGGAAGCTCTTGGCTTGCAGATGAGTCACCTTCCTCAACAGAAAAGCCTGTATCTCAAGAGAGATTCATAGATTCATAAAATGGTTTGGGTTGGGAAGGACTTAGTCGCATGAGGAGGAACTTCTTTAATTTAAGGGTGACAGAGTACTGGAACAGGCTGCCCAGAGAGGTGGAATTTCCATCTCTGGAAACATTCAAAACACACCTGGATGTATTCCTGTGCGATCTTTAGGTGAACCTGCCATGGCAAGGGGCTTGGACTCAATTTCTATCAGTCCCTTCCAACCCCTGCCATAATGTGATTTTGTAAATCTGGGTGTCTTTCTAGGGAATTGCACAGATTCTACTTTGGTCCAAATGAAAAAGTCACTATTTGTGTGACTGGGAGAAAATCTGAAATCGAACACAAGTTAAAGCTAACTTAAAACTCAGTATTTGGCTCCCTGCATGAAGAAGTGAAAGTCTGTATTCAGGAAGCCAGGCTCAGTGAACTTAACTAAATCTTCTCACTTTACAGTCTCTGATACTGAATCTGTGATGCCCCATTTTGGTTTCCATTTTTTTGTAGTCAGGACTATGCAAATTCAGCATGAAAATTCCTTTCTTACAGACATTTAATTTATACAATCCATCACCCCTGCCTGCATGACTGACATTTACTGCATGATGCCTGGGAAGCAATGCTGGTGGAAGAGAGCCAGGAGACCTGGTGTCTCTAGTTGATGTGACTATCTTTGGTAAGTCACTTCATCTCTTCTATTGCATTCACTTAATCACGGTCATCATCTTCAATTGAGCTGTTTGAAGGCACTCTATTATTACAGCTGTTACACCCAATACAACAAAGCTTGAATTATTTTCAAGGAACAGGCAATACAAGGCTGTGAATTATTAGGTAGCACATCTAACCTAAAGTATTTGGCAGATATAGTGACAAAGTTGAATATCCAGGTTGTTTTCTTTTTTCTCTTTTTCTTTTTCTTTTTCTTTTTCTTTTCCTTTTCCTTTTTCTTTTTCTTTTCCTTTTTCTTTTTCTTTTTCTTTTTCTTTTCCTTTTTCCTTTTTCTTTTTCTTTTTCTTTTTCTTTTTCTTTTCCTTTTTCTTTTTCTTTTTCTTTTTCTTTTTCTTTTTCTTTTTCTTTTCCTTTTTCTTTTTCTTTTCCTTTTTTCTTTTTCTTTTTCTTTTCTTTCTTTTTCTTTTTCTTTTTCTTTTCTTTTTTCTTTTTCTTTTTCTTTTTCTTTTTCTTTTTCTTTTTCTTTTTCTTTTTCTTTTTCTTTTCTTTTTCTTTTTCTTTTTCTTTTTCTTTTTCTTTTTCTTTTTCTTTTTCTTTTTCTTTTCCTTTTTCTTTTTCTTTTTCTTTTTCTTTTTCTTTTTCTTTTTCTTTTTCTTTTTCTTTTTCTTTTTCTTTTTCTTTTTCTTTTTCTTTTCCTTTTTCTTTTTCTTTTTCTTTTTCTTTTTCTTTTTCTTTTTCTTTTCCTTTTTCTTTTTCTTTTTCTTTTTCTTTTCCTTTTTCCTTTTTTCTTTTTCTTTTTCTTTTTCTTTTTCTTTTTCTTTTCCTTTTTCTTTTTCTTTTCTTTTTCTTTTTCTTTTTCTTTTTCTTTTTCTTTTTCTTTTTCTTTTTCTTTTTCTTTTTCTTTTTCTTTTTCTTTTTCTTTTTCTTTTTCTATTTCTTGTTCTTTTCCATTTTCCTTTTTCTTTTTCTTTTTCTTTTTCTTTTTCTTTTTCCTTTTCTTTTCCTTTTTCTTTTTCTTTTTCTTTTTCTTTTTCTT